>NC_090377.1:132294687-132612847 GCF_036365525.1 Heterodontus francisci | reverse complement strand
ACCACCTCTCTAACTCACTTTCCTCCTTTAAGACAGTCTTTAAAACCTTGCTCTTTCATCAAGATTTTGGTCATCTGACGTAATATATCTTTACGTGGTTTGGTATCAAATTTTCTTTTATAATGCTCCAGAGAAGTGCCTTGGGATGTCACATTATGTTAAAGGCAATATATAAAGATAAGTTGTTTTTACTGTTGTTGGAATTACATCTGTAACTCTGATGCCATCCAAGCATGTCATCATCCAAAACAACAATAAAGGTTCTAAGACCCTGTGCCTCACTACCTGTAACCGTGGTATAGCAGTAGAATTTCAGTGACATGGAAGGTTAAATCTTCAGACAATACTCAAATTATGGAAAAACACCCAGGAGTACAATTAGATTCAGTCGTTTCAAACTTAGACTGTCTGGAGCGAACATGTCAAGCTGTATGCTGAAGGACTGGTAGGTGCAGGCCTCTAAGTAACGGAACTAACTTTTCGTTTTGAATAATATCACACAATAACTGTACTGCAAACGAGTGAAGTGCAACAGCTGAAGTACAATTTTTCCTATTGTATATTGGCACCGAGCGACTAAAGTCCAATAACAGTGTCAATGCTTTGATGTTTCCCAGCTTTGCTCTACCTCATTTTTATCTTTTTGTTCTCAGGATGTGGGCATTGCTGGCAATGATTTACTTATTGCCATCCAGAAGTAGCTTGAAATTGTGATGGTGGATCCTCTTGCAGCAATGCAGTCTTCAGTGGCGATGGCAATGTCATATTGGTGTTTTGGGGAAATTCCAGGACTCTGATGCAGCAGCTTCTTGGAAGTATCATTTTGGAACAGAGACTGCAATGAGGGATTCTAACAAATGATGGGACGTCAGAGCAGCAACCCTATGTCAAAGTGAATAATTTTATTACAATTTCTAATTAGACATAATTACAAAAAGGCTATTTGGCCGGAATTTTACAGGCCCCTCCGATGTGGGATTGGAGGCAGGCGGGCATGGAGAATCGCGATGGGTGGCGGGGTGGTGACGGAGGGCCAATCACTTAGCGCTCGTCCCATGGGGGTTGTGGGGGGTGTGGGAATAGGCCGACAATGGTTTTCCCACCCAGAGGCAAATTGTGGCCCTTAAGTGGCCTATTAAAGGCCTCTTCCCACCGCCATTGGGATCTTACCAGTGGCCGGGGCAGGGGGGGCTCCTTTGTGGGCTGCAGAGACTCCCACAGGGAACAACTTTAACCCCCCAATAGCCCCCCATCCCCAATCTCGCTGGGGCCTTCCAGACTGGCCCTGACGACCCTGCGTCACCTACCTCTTCTCTGGCATTCCAGCGCTGGGCCTGGGTCCGAGGCCTCTGCTCCCGGTGGCACTGCCGGCCCTGTGATTGGCCGGCAGCTCTTGGAGGCGGGATCCCCGTCTTTAAAGGGATGGAGATTCCCGCCTCCTAAAACTCTGACACAAAAGAGAACGGAGGATTGCCCCAGGGGGAGCAGAGGCGTGATCGCACCACCTTTTGGGCCCGGTGCCGGGAGCCCCACCTCCAGGACAAAACCCAGCCCTTCATATGGGGCTAAATGGCAATCAATTAAGCACATTCTCCTTTAACCTCTTGGTCATGGATTAAAAACCATTACTGTCTGATGGGATAAAACCTGTCCCTTTCATTTGTAAGTGTTCTAAGTGAAAAGGAGTTTGGAGCACCTAAGTGAAACTTTCAGGCAGATGGTTTTTATTACACCTGACTTGATGTGGATGTTCGGTGCAAGTGTGAAAATTATTACATGCCTAGGAGGATCATTATATTGAAAGGAGCTTCTACCACTATGTAAGTAAAAATCAAATAAGGGACCACTTCTCTTTCAGACAATGTTGCAACGTCACAGAAAACCCGTGTGACACAAGCAGTATTTAAAGTCTTACACCATGCAGGACCACCAATTTATTTTACCCAAAGACACTTTCAAAAGTAAACTAATTGTACAATTGAGATGGAGAGGTGGGAGCATAGTATCTGGGCAGTGCTCTATACAGAAATGAAGGCAACTCTACTAAATAGATCAGTAGGATGCTGCAAGGCTTCTTAAATTTTCATGACATTAAACAATCCCATTCCATTTCAAGTTGTAATTTTTATAAGCATCTCCACTTCTGATGATGGACTAACCTTCAAATTAGAACAGTGCTGGATCCAATCTGACTGATTTGGTGAGGTCTTTCGTGTGGAGAAATAAGGTCGAGCAGGAATTGCTCAATGCTCGGATACCAGACATATGTGGATTGTAAGGCCAGTAAAGAGCCACAAGAAACACTTCTACTCTGATCTACAATTCAAGAGAAAGGGACATCATTATAGGAGTTCCTCAGGGAAGTATCAGAGGTGCAACCATCCCTAACTACTTCAATCACCTTCCTTCTATCTTGAAGTCAGATGTGGGGATATTCACTGATGACTGTACCATGGTCAGTTTAATTTGCAACTCCTCAGAATCTGAAGCAGTGTGTGCCCGCACGCAGCAAGACCTGGATCACATTCAAGCTTGGGCTGATAAGTGGTAAGTAACATTCAGGCCACACAAGAACTAAGCAATGACTCTTCCCAACAAGAGAGAATCTGACCATCTTCCCTTGACATTCAACAGCATTACCATCGCTGAATCCCCCACAATCAACATCCTGAGGCTCACCATTGACCAGAAATTTAACTGAACCAACCATATAAATACTGTGACTACAAGAGCAGGTCAGAGCCTCGGAATTCTGTAGCAAGTAACTCACCTCCTGACTCCCCAAAATCTGTCCAACATCTACAATGCACAAGTCAGGAGTGTGATAAAATATTCCTCACTTGCCTGGGGACTATTAGAGCTCCAACAACACTAATGAAGCTCGACACAAAGCAGCCTAATTGATCGGCATCTGAATCACCACCTAAAACATTCACTCCCTCCACCACAAGCAGACTGTAGCAGCAATGTGTACCAATGTGCACCGCAGCAATACATCAAGGCTCCTTCGACAGCACCTACCAAGTTCATAACCCTTACTGCCCCGAAGAACAAGGGCAGCAGGTGCATGGATGTTATGCTCATGGAGAGAATGTGATGAAATATGAAATGAATTGGAGAAATTATGAAATAAAAATCAACTGTTGAACTGAACTACAAAAAAGGACACATTTGTGTCAGGCAAAATGGAGTAGAGGTCAGGTGACCCCTCCTGTACTGTCAATAACAGATCTGTCTGTTGAAGATGAAACCCATTAACCACATCTGAATTAGATTTGGGGAAAACACAATGGAATAAAAAAGCCCATTCCATGCTAACTGCAGGAATGGAGCTAACAAAGACTTTGGCAGACACACTGACTCTGAAGCCAAGGCCAAAAATAATAGGTGTGAAATAATACCTATTTATCAAAATAGGCCACATTCAGACACCATCATATAACAATGGTTCCCATATCCTGGAAGATTGTATGAATCACCCCAGGGTAGAGGGTCCTTAGTCACCTGACCAACACCCCAACCTGACAAGTTTCTACCTTAAAAGGTATCATTCTGGAGAGAGAGGGTCACAACAGCCAGTGGACCCTAGAGAAGGTCTTTTCCAGCCAGAACAGCTGTGAGACAGTTACAGCTGAACAGGAGCCCTGCTGATAACACTCTTTTTACTACTGCAGCAGAGAAATTGCAAGGTGACTTTGGAGCTCCCCATCTGCGAAAGTGAATCGGAATTTCCAATCACTAGCTTTGGATTGAGGCTTAACCATCAGGAGCCTGCAATGCTTCATCCTTTTCAAGACAACGAACATTCAGACCTGCACCGCTGAAAGATCTCTTCCCAAAAAGCTTCTAAAAGTTTTTTTTTTAAAACAACACGCTTTTACAACAATTGGACTCTAATTGCACGTTATACTCTCTTTTTGTGTGTGTGTGTGCATGCGCATGTGTGAATACTTGAGTGGATGGAGTAGAGAATATTTTGTAGTTGTATAAAAAATATTTATCTTTCTTTCCTAAACTACGAGGAAACCTGTAATTTGTCTATTTATTTGACCCTTAAAACACTCGGGGACTAAAATACATTTTTTAAAACACTATCTGCGGTCAATTGAGAGACGAAAAGCAGAAGTCTGCTTCACACACCATGTCCCACCTCACCTTAACAATGGGAACACCACCACTTGCAAGTTCCCCTCCAAGTCACACATCATCCTGACTTAGAAAATATCACCATTCCTTCACTGGTTCAAAAGCCTGGAATAACCTCCCTAACAGCACTGTGGGTGTGCCTATACCACATGGACTGCAGCAGTTCAAGGCACCAGCTCACCACAATCTTCTCAAGGGCAATCAGGGATGGACAATAAATGCTGGCCTTGTCAGCAATGCTCACATCCCATGAATGAATAAAACAATGTAAAGCAAGTGCATGGCCAGCTCCACAGTGTCTTGCTTTGCACAGTGAGCAAAAGTATCTTGGTAGCACCAGGGAGTTAGCAAGAGATGTACTAAAAATTTACTCTGTAGAGATTTTCTGTTGTATTTTCCATATAAGCAAGAACTTTCAACAGACAGTACCTTATGTTTTTCAGGATATCCTGAAGTTCTTCACATACAACAAAAATTGTTTGAAGTTCAGTCACTTTAAGTACATAAACACAGCAGCCTAATGAAAGCCCAGGTAATTATTTTTGGTAGTGTAGGTTGTTAGTCAGAGCACATCCAATGCACAATCACCACCATGGGATCCATAACATTCACTTGAAAAAGCAAGGGACCCAAAGAACCTCAGTTCCACACATCATATATGAAGGACGCACCTCCAAAAATACAGTACTTCCTCAGTACTGCCTGCCCAGATTATGTTCAAGTTCGGAAACAGAGTTTGAACCCATAACCTTCTGTCTCAGAGGCAGCAACACTACCAAATGAGTCAAACTGACATTCATAATGGAATGCAGTATCTAGGTGGCTGGAGGGTGTTTTGGGGGTGGGAGTGGGAAGAAAGTTTTAAAAAATGCAACCTTAGAAATGTTTTCAAAAATGCATTCTACGTACTCTACACAAAATGTCTATCAAATAAAATCCACTGACTAAAATCCACGTTCCCCAATTTAATTCTTTCCAATTCTAATCAGTAACAGATTTATACAATTCCATTACCAGTACTAATACGACAAATATTTACTAAGTGTCTTCAATATAATAATGTCCCAAGGTGCTTCACAAGAGCATTATAAATCAAATGATAACACCAAGCCACACAAGGAGATATTAGGTCAGATGATCAAAAGCTTGGTCAGAGGTACCGGATATACTCATGTAAAAGGCGATCCATAACTTTAGGCCAAAAAATCTTGAATTTTTCCTGTAACTCGTGTAAAAGTCGATCTTAACTTTAAGAGTGCAGACAGAACATTCTATCACGCACTGGTATAAATACCTGAACATTCAGCTAGGACCCCCACAATTTTTCAATATGGTGCCATGGCAGAATAACAAATACACAGCACAGTTTAATTTATAAGTTGTTGCGTGTGCAGAGAAGGTGAGTAAATGTGCGGCAGCAAGAGAATTCAAAGTATCAGAGAAGAACGTGAGAGATTGGAAAATGCTTTTCACACAGCTCATGACGATGCCAAAGAATAAAAGTGTCAACAGGGGAAAGCCTAGCAAGTGGCCGCAATTAGATGGTAAAATTGCAGAATGGACACAATTTCCTGTGCATCCATCCATTTGATGTCATTCAAGCAGATGATTGCCAAGAATTATTCGGAGCTGCAGACTATGATGAAAGTGATTTTGATGGATTTTAATGCACAATTCTAATGTTCATTATTAAGTTATTCCATGGACTGCAATAAAAATTGTATAAAATTGTATATGACTTTTTTTAAATAAATGAGTTGGCACTAATTACCTGTCTCCATGGTGATTATTTTAATAAAAGTTTGAAAATATGACTCATGCAAAAGTTGATCCCCCAAATTTTAGCCTCAAAAATTCGACTTTTACACGAGTGTATACAGTAGGTTTTAAGGAGTGTATTAAAGGACAAAAGCGAGGCAGAGAGGTTGAGGGAGGAAATTCCAGAGCTGAGAGCCTAGGCAACTGAAGACACAGTGGAGCAGTTAAAATCGGAGATGCTGAAGAGGCCAGAATTAAATGACGCAGATATCTTGGAGGGGCTGGAGGAGATTAGAGATGGGGAGGGGCAAGGCCACAGAGCAATTTGAAAACATAGATGAGAATTTTAAAATCAAGACACTGCTTGACCAGGTGCCACTGTAGTTCAGCAAACGCAGGAGTAATCGGTGAATGGGGCTTCATGAGAGTTAAGTACATGGGCAGTAGAGTTTTGTATGACCTCATGTTTACAGAAAGTAAAATGTGAGAGGCCAGCCAGCAATACATTGGAATTGTCAAGTCTAGAGGTAACAAAAGCATGAATGAGAGTTTCAGCAGGTGAGTTGAGGGGGAGGGTGGTGGCAGGCAAAGTCAACCGATGTTACAGAGGTGGAAATAGGGGGTCTTAATGGTGGTGCAAACATGTGACCAGAAGTTTTTCCAGTCAAATATGACACCAAAGGTTGGAAACAGACTGGTTTAGTCTCAAGCTGTTGCCTGGAAGAAGGATGACAGTGGAGAGGCATTGGAGGAGGATGGTGTGGTTAACCATGTCAAAAGCTGCAGACAATTCAAGAAGGATGAGGGGGCAGAGTTTACCTTTGTCACAATCACATAGGATGTTATTTGTGACTTTGCTAATAGTTTTGGTAGTGTCACAGGGGGGAAACCTGTTTGTAAGGATTCAAACATGGTGTTGCAGGAAAGATGGGCACAGATTTGGAAGGCGACAACACGCTCAAGGACTTTGGCACCCTTCAGGGCAACATTTTCACTGCAGCAGCTATATATTCAGGCAACAATATAGAAAATATATGTAACATCAGGTCTGTTCTGTGAAAATACAGAGCATTTAAGCGCTGGTTGGAAATATGAAGAATTTTAATTCACTTTGAAAGCTGGGAAGGCACTAAATTAACTGAGCTCCTTTACGCACTAACAAGACAACTGGAAATGGGGCCTAACTCGAATTTTCAATGCCAACATTCTAATGAGCCGCCCTGTGTGTGTGTGGCAATTGCTAAATTACAATCCCTGGTAGCTGATCAGAAATAAACAGACCGATTTAAATTGCAAGACTTGACATCAACTTGGAGTTCAAGAAAAGTTTTTTTTGAGGTTGCATTTCCTTTTTTTCAATAAAAAAGGATCATTTTTCTACAGTTTTTCTCAACGGGGGTGGGGGAGGGGAAGAGGAGATAACTAAGCTCAACTAACATGAAGAACCACTTCACAGGCTAAAACGAACATGCTTGTATTTGTACTCTATTCCCCAGCCAGGATCACAATTTCTAGTCCAGCACAGACAATTCAATCCCTGTTGGCCTCACCAGTCAAATGGGCCTTTCAGTGAATTACTGCAGTTAAGATGTTTCAAACAGAAGCAAACTTCATCAAAAACTGTTGTCTGGTATTAAGCATCTTCAGATATTAGAACATAGATATACTCAGATTTGTCTCTCACCAAGAAGATTTCAGCAAACTGCCTGCAAGATGATTTCATTCCTGAGATCTCTATTGCATCAGAGTACTAGAATACTAGAAAATGCTGAGGTATCGAAAAAAATTGTGCAACATCCAAAATTAAATCAAGACAACTTGTTACATCCTTTGCAATGTACAAGTCTGTGCTAGTTTAGACTCTGGCAAATATGTTTGGGTGACGCTTATCTCCCCTACAATCCTTGCTGAGTGGGTTGTGCACTGCTTCAGCCTTTGCTTTTTCTTTTCAGATGGTATGTTGCATTCATAAACATCATTAAAGCAAAAATAATGAATGTTCATCATAACGGCAGCTCTAATAACAGCATTCCAAACAAAAACACTCCTTCACAAGACATTTTGAGCTCCACTCCCTATTAAATTGTATTTTCAAAGATCACTGTCACGGAAGGTGTAACAGATCTATTCAAATGCGAACGCTACATGAACACGCTGCATATGCAGATTCACAAAGCATTAATCGCGCAAGTAGGCTAACCAGTGAGCTGGCAGCTGCTAATGACTTCGGGGATCTGTTAGTAAAAATTTAAAGCAGTAACATCCCACAGCTGGCACAGAATCAATTTCCCTGACATATCCACAACCATTTGAGAAGCATACATATTTTAGTATCTTTCTATAGCAACTCATTCATTATCAGCAGTATGTCCTTACATATAGCATAGTCCTAACATTGTGCCTCAAATTGCTCACCAAAGCCAACAGCAAATGAGTTCAGCTGTCTGCAAAGAAAAAGTGCATGATACATAGCTGCAAAACTTAATTTTTAAAAGCACAGCCTTCAGTAATCCTAATGGCTGAGTAGGTTTACCCAACAAGATGCTGAATCATATAATAGTGCAATTATTTAAAGCCACCCATGGTCCAGAGCTGGCAAGATAATGCCTCTCATGATGTCATGGCATCCCAAAGTACTTTACTGACAATTAAATATTTCTGAAGTGTAGTTAGTCATATAGGAAGTGTGCAGCCATGCAGCCAAATTGCATACAGCAAGGCTCCACAAATGAGATTAGACTTTTTTTTTTAAATCAAACATGTTGATTGAGGAATAAATATTGGCCAAGACACGAAGGAGAACATCTCTGCTCCTGTTCAAAATAATGCATGGGAACTTTTATGTCCATTTGAGAGAGTTTAACGTTTCATCAGAAAGATGGGTACAGACATATCTTCAGTCACTAGAGAAGCTATGAAAGTGTGGCGACAGAATCAGAATTTGTAAATATGGTGAGGTACTGCTTCTCAGCTGAATGTGTTCTGGACCCACTAGGGTCCTACACCTGTTTTTTTTTAAACCAGTAATCAAGATAGCATCTGTAAGTGAAGAAAATGGAACCTTTGGGGATTTGATCACAAGATGTATTAACCGTAAAGTAATCCAGCAATCAGTTTCAAGTAAGACCAGGGCAGAAGCATATGATTTTAAGATGGTAGCCAAATGGAATGAAGGATAAATGAAGAAATTAAGTGGGACTAATAGATCTTCCTATGACAGGAAGAATAAGGTCTGGAACCTGAGTGTAAAATTTGCTTAAGATACAAGTCATTCTTCCCTTTCGAAAAGCCCTCATTCCCAGCTATTTTCATTACAAAATTCTTTGTTTCTACCTTCCAACAATGGATTTGTAGTCCTTGCTGAGCTGTCAGTGGTAATGATTAATGATTTGCATATGAATTCAGATCAATATACAGCTTGCAGACAAATGATAAATAAAAACACTGACAAATGCAGCCTAGTCCAGACAAAAAAACACAAGTACAACCATATATGGGCTCATCCCATCTTCTCTTTCTTCCCATGGACACTGGGATACTCTGAATGGAATTCATGCGAAGATTTAAAAACACTTGGAAGTGACAGTAAGCTCATCTCTCAATCATTCCATGTTGACAGAAATTCAAAAAGCAAACAGTAAGATGACATGGATATATAGTATAAACAGTGGAATCATTTTTAAATTAATACATTCACCGTCACAGACTAAATGTGCATTTATTTCCATTTTAACCACTTAGGACAGGCATGAGAAGTTGAAAAAAAAAAGTCTGATGAAGGTGCTCCCACAATACCATTAGGTAGGGAGTTGCAGGACTTTGACCAAAGACAACGAACGAACACTGATATATGGCCCATGGGGATCTTGGGAACACAATCACCTCTAAGTCTCATGAACCTGCTGTCCTTGTACCTCTAGGTGGTGGAGGTCAGGGGTTTGACGGTTCAGCCGAAGAAGCCTTTGAAAGTTTCTGCAGCACATCTTCTAGATAATATGCACTACAGGCATGATACGCCGATAATAGAATTGGGATGCTCTGTCCTGGATAGTATTGAGCTGAACCTACACAAAAAAATGGAGTATATTCATCACATTCCTGGTATACCCTGTAGGAGGTGGAGACACTTTGGGGAGTCAAGAGATTAACTACTCACTACAGAATACCCAGCCTCTGATCTGTTCTTATAGCTATAGCATGTGTGTGCGCCGGGTCCAGTTCAACTTAGTGACCTCCAAGATGTTGATGGTGGGGGTTTCAGCGATGGTAATGCTGTTGAATGTAAAGGGGAGATGGTTAGATTCTCTCTTGTCCGAGAAGGTCATGGCCTGGCACTTGTGTGGCACGTGTTACTTGCCACTTATCAGCCCAAGCCTGTATGGGTCCAGATCTTGCAGCATGCAGGTATAGACAGCTTCATTATGAGGAATTGTAAATGCAGCTGAACATTGTGCAACCAGTGAGCAACCCAACTTTTGACCTTATGATGGAGGGAAGGTCATTGATGAAACAACTGAAGACAACTGGGCCCAGCACACTCCCTGAAAACTACTGCAGCAGTGCCTTGGTTCTGAGATAATTGGCTTCCCATGACCATAATTATCTTCCTTTATCCTAGGTATACCCCCAGCCAGTGAAGCACTTTTCCCCGATCCCCTTTCACTTCTACAACGGCTATTGGTGCCACACTATAAAATGCTGCCTCGGTATCAAGAACACAGTCACTCTAACTTCACCTCTGGAATTCAGTTCATATTCATGTTTGAACCAAGGCTGGAATGAAGTCAAAGCCAAGCAGTTCTGGAAGAACCAAAAGTGAGCAGGTTATTGATGACCAAGTGCCACTTGACAGCATTGTTAAGCACTCCTTCAATCACTTTGCTGATAATTAACAGCAGGCTGACAGCAGGTAAATGGTCAGGTTGGATTTGTCCTTTTCCATGGATTGGATATACCTAAGCAATTTTCACTATTCTTGCATAGATGCCAGTGTTATAGCTGTACTGGAACAATTTAGCTAAAGGAGTGGCTAGTCCTGGAGTATAGGTCTTCAGCACTTCAGCCGAAATGCTGTCAGAGCTGTTGCCCTGGCTGTGTCCAGTGTGCGCAGCAGTTTCTTGTGTTAGACGAATTGAATTGACTGAAGACGATGATGGGAATCTCAAGAGCCTTTCCCTGCAGATCATCCATTCGCTCTTTTTTTCTACTTTCATTAGATAGCCACCTTATTTTTGGGTAGACCTGATGCTGCTGTAGGCTTTTCTACATTTCTCATTCACTTTAGGCTGGCCTAAATGGTGATGGAGAAGTGAGGATATTGTTACGACCCAGGTGGGAGGAGTTCATGGTCTTTTCCAGTTCCACTTCTCCACAGGTCACATTTATTTAATGTTTACTCGGTTACCGATACAGCCAATCATATACTCTATTTCTCATCCCAGAATAAAATACGCCAACCAGGTTTCTTTAATAGACGACAAAATTATCAGTCTATTATGAAACAAGACTTACCCAATAATGAAGCAATTGATTAAAATAAAACGATTAAAAATAAGGAAGTTCCCTTTTTAAAAAATTCCCCAATTATACTCTCACACACCGGAAAAAATACAGAAATTCACTCTGCCGAGGCCTGTTACAAAAGAAGACAAAAAATCTACTTTGGCCAAATACTTGCTAATGCTTGATGAAAAAGGAAAGATATGGAAGGACTTCAGTTGTCCCTTTTCTGGTCTGGCATCCGGGTCACTGGGATGGTTTCAGAAGCAGTCCGTTTTGGAGATGTCGAGAATTATTCAAGTAGGCTTTCTAAGAGAAATGTAGCATCAAGGTTTCTCCGCTAGCACACACTTGAATCGCAGGACTTTTTTCAGTTTCTCAAGAACAATACAGCATCAGGGGTTTTAACTGTGCCACACTGGACCTCGGCAGGGTTTCTTCAAAGTGGTAGAGGCAGCGGCGAGCTGGAGGATTTTTCTCCTTGGCAGGAAAGCACCAACTGTCTTCAAACAGTTCACTCCACAACTAAAACTGAAAATATTCAAACCCCAGACAGTCGACCTCCTGACCTGCACAAATCTTGACATGTGGCTTCTCGGTAAACATGTTCCCCAGGTCACCAAGGGTTCTGCTGTTTTCTGAGGACCATGCAGTCATCACCCCTACCAAGATCATGGATGAGCAGATTAGCAAGATCAAGTTGGCTATTCCTCTTCCCAGCTACGCTTCTTCTCTCACTGCCTACTACTAGCGCAATCTTGGTACTACCAAGCTAATCTGGCTGGGGAACTTCAATTTTCATTACCAAGAGTGCATTCTGTGCCCTTGCTACCCTCAATGGTTCCTCCAAGCAGTGTTCAACATGGAGGAGCACTTCCCCAGCATCATTTGACATTGTAATCAGCTTCCAACCCCATATAATTTCTCTCACCAAGACCGCCTACTTCCACCTTCATAATAACATCCATCTACATCCCTGCCTCAACTTACATGCTGCAGCGACCCTCATCCATGTTTTGTTACCTCCAGACTCGGTTATTCCAATGTTTTCCAGGACTGACGTCCCATCTTCCACCCTCCATAAATTTAAAATTCTGTTGCGAGTCACCTTCATCCATCAACCCTGTGCTCGATATACATAGAAAATTGAAGGCGGCTATTCAGCCCTTCAAGCCTGCTGGGTCATTCCATAATATTCCTATATCCCTCCGTTCTTAGTGTAGTAGTCAGTGGTTTGATTGATCTGGGTTTGATTGTATTAGTCTGTCCACTGATCAGAGTAAACAGTGTTTGATTGCTTAAGCCTATGGGCGGAGCTTAAGAGTTTTTGAAACAAACTAAAGAGATGGGCTGGAAGGTTCTAGTAAACACAAGAGTGTTCTGAAAGACATTGTACTGGAATCTTCTAAGTGCTGAGATATTTTCAAGTACTGTAAATAAACCTGTTGATTTAGAACTAGTTTCATCTCTGCATTGCTTGGAAATAAATCTGATATTTAAAATATTCAGCAAACCAGCAAATACATAACTCAAAGTGGCTACGAGGATAGTTGAACAATGTTTCACTATCAGTTCCAGAACCATTTCTTTCATCGCCAGGAAATCTTCCACTGTCCTGGGAGCAATGGATTTTGGGGTTCAAGACCTACTTGCTCGCGAAGGGGATTGACAGTCCAGATGTAGCAGCAATCCACAAGGAAGTAATACTTTTACATCGTCTCTGAGCAGAAGGCCAGCAAGTATTCGAGCAGCTCACAGAAGATACATCTAGGTTTGATACAGTGGTAAGTGCTTCGGATCAAAGAAAAGTGATGATAGAGCGATACACATTCTGCCAGAGATCCCAGGGACACAGTGAGCCCATTAAACAATATGTGGCAGCATTGCAGCAATTGGCGCCTATATGTAAATTTGGTACACTAACCAACGAACTCGAGGACCCCATCAGAGCACACATTGATGCTGCATATTATACATGCCAGTATCCTTCCTTATTTACTGAATGTGGGGAGATCAAAGCTCCTGGTCATGCTCCTCACATTGATAAATCACTTCAACCAGTTTCACAAAATTTGAGACGGTTGCCGTTTACAATCCATGCTGAGGTGTCACAGGAGCTGAAATGACTAGAAGCAGCCGGTATCATCAAGCAAATTGACTCATCACTGTAGATATCAAATCTAGTCATTGCACGACAAAAAATGGTGAACTTAGACTAAGCATTGACCTTAAGTCAGTCAACAAAGCTAACATACCGGAGAAGTATCCACCTCCTACAATCCATGAACTGTCAGCATCATTTCACAACTCCAGTCTTCACAAAGCTCGAAAAGCAACGGAATTATATTCAGATGCCTCTAGAAAAACAATGCCGTTATGCTACAGCTTTTGTTACCCATGAAGGTGTACTTCAGTATTGCAGAATGCCCTACAGACTAAGTTCAGCACCTAGTGCATTCCAGAAGATCGTTTCTTCAGTCTTGTCGGATGTTGAGAGGACGCTCAACCTACTTGATGATGTCGTTGTCCACAGTAGGGACAAAGATGAACATGATCAATGATTATCAGCAGCACTCACTCAACTTACAAGACACAATTTGATGCTAAACAAGGACAAATTCACCTGATTGGGGCACCCGAGATTGACCTTCTAGATTACAGAGTGACAGCAGCTAGAGTAAGGCCCAAAGATGGCGACGTCAAAGCCCTTCATGCTCTTCCTATACTGCAGGGTCGTCTAACATACGGCCCGCGGGTCAGAATCCGGCCCGCCAAACATTTCCGTCCAGCCTGCAGATGTAAACTGTACACGGGGCCGTTCCGCATCCTCACCGTAACTGAAAATGAGAAATTTCCCTTTGTCGTCTTCTTACACAGTGGCGTTTTTAAAAGCATTGCGCTGTCAGTTTCACTGCCGACAGCTGCTGACATCGGGAATAGCCGTTTCACGATAGACTCGGGCTTCTGACTTTTTTTTTTTAAAAAGCCCGCTGGAAAACCCCCGAGTCTGTCGTGAAATGGCTGTTCCCGATGTCAGCAGCTGTTGGCAGTGAAACGAACAGCGCAATGTTTTTAAAACCATCTGCTGAGAGTTCCACTTTCTGCAATTGCGAGAGTGTGGGAAACACTAAGTGTGTGTGGGGGAGGAGGGGGGGGGGGACATTGGAGGCAGAGAGGAGGTGGATGGGGGGAGCACTGGAGACAGCGAGGGGGTAGGTGGAGAGGGAGGCAGAGAGGGGGTAGGTGGAGAGGAAGGCAGAAAGCGGTGGGTAGAGAGGGATGCAGAGAGGGGGTGGGTGGAGAGGGAGGCGGGGGGGGAGCGGGGCAGAGAGTGTCAAAGCATCATTTAGTTATGGCACAGGAGGAGGCTATTCTGTCCATTGAGCCCATGCTGGCTCTCCGGAGAGCTACACAGTAAGTTCCACTCCCTGGCTCGATCCCCGCAGCCCTGCAGCTCTATTTCTCTCAGGAGCCCATCCAACTTCCTCTTGACGTCATTGATCGTGTCCGCATCCACCACCCTTGTGGGCAACGAGTTCCAGGTCATTACCACCAGTTGCGTAAAAAAGTGCTTCCTCATATTTCCCCTGGTGGAAGAGAGAAAACAAGACACACATACAAAGCATGGGGAGGGCAGGTGGGAGGGGGGGAGCGGGGGTGGGGAGGAGGTAGAGACAGAACATGGTCTCTCCTGAAAGATGGACATATATCTAGGATACTCTGCATCGCTACATCAAGTGCGCGGGCAGAGATTGTTTATTTATGCAAGCAAAAATAATGCAAGGTATGTCACTAAATCAATTTTCAATATTGACAAGAAAGTAAGTCAATAAATTAGTCTTTTCATTTAAAGCTTCTTCACAAAAATGCACATTTGTTGTTGTTTTTATTAGCAAGATAAATTTTGAATGCCTTTATCTTTCGAAATTTGCTCACCGGCCTCCCGGGCCGAGCAAAAAACATAATGCGGCCCTCCACTCGAAAAGGTTAGACCACCCTGCTAAACCGGCTAACGTGAAGATATCGTTCCTAGGTACTACCAACTTTTATCATAAATTTGTTCCGAAGTACGCAGAGATCGCGGAGCCTCTTCGGAAGCGACTACATAAAGATGCTAAATGGGAATGGACTGTTGCACAGCAAACAGCATTTGAAACATTAAAGGTGAAGATAGCATCTCTGCCAGTCCTCGCGCATTTCAGTCCACGTGCGGAAACGTGCGTCACAACAGATGCATCGGGAACTGCAATTAGAGCTGTACTCTCACTGTCCATTGATGGAAGTGAACAACTAATAGCTTATGCGTCACGCCCATTGTCGGAAACTGCATGCAAATAATCTACTGGAGAGCAGGAAGCACAAGTTTGCATCTATGCATGTGAATATTGACACATGTATCTTTATGGTAGAAAGCTTACTCTCTGCACCGTTCACCAAGCATTCACTACATTGTTAGCTCCGTCTGGATCAGGTCATTGGCCTCTACGCATTTACAAACGCTCCAGATCGCCTTCATCAGTATAATTTCGAAGCCGAGTATCTTGCAGGATCACGAAACTGAGTAACTGATATGCTTAGACATAATACTGCCGCAGACAGTATTAGTGTTAGCAATAGAAAAGCATACTTTGATAAACGTACAGGCGCAAAGGAACCACAATTTAAGTTGGAGATTGGGTTTGAATCAAACAGCCAAATCGCAACCACAAACTTGCTTCATCAGCATCAGGTCCAAACCAGATCAAGCATTTGCTGGGTACCAATGCTTAGCTGTTGGATAACAACACCAAGTGGAAAGAGAGACGTTTGATAGGGAGCAGACCACGATATATTGAGGATAGTGATTATGAGGATACATTTCCTTTTCCTATGAATGACATTAATCATCCACGTCATCAAGCTGATCAAACAGATCCACAACCACAAATTCGTAAATCTAATCGCAGACCTAAGAGACCTTCCCATCTCAAAGACTATCTGTGTACTTAGAGAAAAGAGACAAGTTGAACACTAAAATGACTTGATGTATACATGTTTGTTGTTCAGAATACTTTAATTCAAAAATAATGTCTTTAGTCAAAAAGGGGGAAATGTACTGTTCAATGGTTTGAATGATCTGGGTTTGATTGTATTAGTCTGTCCACTGATCATAGTTCACTGTGTTTGATTGTTTAAGCTATGGGTGGAGCTTAAGAGTTTATAAAACTGAAACTAAAGAGACAGGCTGGAAGGTTCAAGTAAACACAAGAATGTTCTGAACAGTGTACTGAAATCTTGTAAATGCTGATATATTTTAAAGTGCTGTAAATAAACCTTTATTTAGAACTAGTGTCGTCTCTACAGTGCTCAGAGTTAAATCTGATATATAAAATATCCAGCAAACTGGCGAATGCATAACACTTAGTATTGAAAAATTTATCTGTCTTGAATATACACGATGACAGCATCTATAACTCTTTGGGGTAGAGTGTTCCAAAGATTGGGGTATACTGGGCTGGAGAGCCAATTTAAAATTCTCAATCTTGTGTTCAAATCCCTCCACGGCCAGGCTCTCTCGGTAACCTCCTCCAGCCCTAAATCCTCAGTTCTCTGCGTTCCTCCAATTCTGGCCTCGTATATTAGATTTCCTTTGTCCCTCCATTTATGGCAGTGCCTTCAGTTGAGCCCCAATCATCTCCATCTCTAGTCTGAGACACTCCTTAATTCTACCTGTTTGTCCAAGCTGTGAGCTGTCCAGATAGCTTGTGATTTAGTGCCAAATTATGTCCGATAACACTTCTGTAATGAGCTGTGGGACATTTTACTTGGTTTGTCGGTGATCTGTGAATGCAAGTCATTGATTCATCAGCTGTTGGAGGGTAATAACCAGGGGTTTTGACCTGAAACCATCAGACTTCATGGGGTCTGAAGTCAATGTTGAGAACTCGCAGGGCTACAGTTCCCCCACAACTGTATACCACGGGACCCCCAACACTGGTGGCCAGTCAAGACAACCAGGGATGGTGATGGTGGAATCTGGGACATTGGCTGATTCTGTGCAGATTGCAATATCAACCGCTTGCTTGATTAATCTGAGACAGCTCTCCTAGTTATGGCCCCAATCCCCAACTATTAGAATGGAGGACTTTGGAGGAGTTGACTGGGCTCCTAAATATGATCAAGTAAAGCAAGATTAAGACATTGACCATTATGATGAAACAAAGTTAAGACCAAGTTTGTTCGGCAATATTCAAAAGAAATCAAACATTTTGGAAGTGCACGTTTTACAGCTAAATTTTAGATTTTCAGGTTACAAAATACTGTTTGCTACAGGCTCAAACATCTACTATTTTAAACCACATTCTTATTCGGGCCAATTTGTGGCAATTATATAAAGAAGTTTTAATAAAAAGTAAAATCTGAAACAAAAACAATCTTGAAAGAATAGAAAAGTTGACATTTCAAGTGAACTGACCATGAACCTTAACAAACTGTTTACACACTACAATATGGCCCCTGGTACCTTGAATCTGCTGAGTTCATAAGGTTGAGGATGTTCTGCACACAATTCTGCAAAACGTGATTTGAGCAACTGCACAAGAATCTCTACAAGCATTTCTACTGTTAGACGGAAGCCACACAGGTCAGAAAGGGAAAACCATACTTTTG
Source organism: Heterodontus francisci (assembly GCF_036365525.1). NCBI lineage: Eukaryota > Metazoa > Chordata > Chondrichthyes > Heterodontiformes > Heterodontidae > Heterodontus > Heterodontus francisci. The sequence goes on along the minus strand of NC_090377.1, from coordinate 132,594,796 downwards.
GCTTTAGGGCACAGCAAACTGGCATCCTATAGCATAGCATTACTTCAAAAATACCACATTGATGGCTCCAGAAACAATCATGCCTTTACCGTTAGTGTTGTAATATAAATGCAATGCTAATTCTCAGTTGAGTCATAAGGTGAGACATCCAGGCCAATTAAGATTGCAAAAATGGTAAAACTGGTGTGTAAATTTCTTCTCCAACAGCCAGATTGCTTGTGCAAGATAAATAAGAGACAACATTGACAGCTAAGTTCAGAAAAATCCACATTTTAAAAATTGTATATCTCAACATTTCACTTAGCTATTCAATAGATTGGTTGGGTAAGTAACAGCTGTTAGTGCCTGTAAATAGCTTAAAAAAATCAGGGGAGAGAAAGCTTTTTAAAAAAAACCTCAAAACCTACCTTATAAATGATAAGGTCAGTACTACTAAAATGTGTTTTTTTTAATTAGTGTAATTTATTAATAATTACTAGTAATTACTAATTTTTTTTATATAGTAAGTAGTGGTTTTTAGGAAACCAAGGTCCCTAAAGTAAATAATCTCAAATTTTTGAGTAAATTAAGGGCATATCACGGCAGGGCAACTTGGCAGTGTGGCGTGCTCCTCCTGTGCAATGTGGGAAGTCAGGGACACTTCCAGTGTCCAGGGCGAACACGTGTGTGAGAAGTGTCTCCAGCTGCAGCTACTCAAAATCCGCGTTTCGGATCAGGAGCATCCGCGAGGCTGAGATCATCGTGAATAGCAAGTACAGGGAGGTGGTCACACCGCAAGTAAAGACTGCTCAAGCAGAAAGGGAATGGATGACCGCCAGGCAGAGTAGAACTAGGCAGGTAGTGCAGCAGTCCCTTGGGTCCATCTCCCTATCTAGACGGGAATATAGGAGGTATGATCAGTAAGCTCGCAGATAACACGAAAATTGGTGGTGTTGTAAATATTGAGGAGGAAAGCCTTAGATTGCAGGACGATATAGATGGGCTGGTAAGATGGGCACAGCAGTGGCAGATGGAATTTAATCCTGAGAAGTGTGAGGTGATGCACTGTAGGAGGACTAACAAGGCAAGGGAATATACAATGGGTGGTAGGACCCTAGGAAGTACAGAGGGTCAGAGGGACCTTGGTGTACTTGTCCATTGATCACTGAAGGCATCAGCACAGGTAGTTAAGATGGTTAGGAAGGCAGAAGAGATACTTGCCTTTATTTGCCGAGGCATAGAATATAAGAGCAGGGAGGTTATGGTGGAGCTGTAAAAAACGCTAGTTAGGCCACAGCTGGAGTACTGTGTACAATTCTGGTCGCCACACTATAGAAAGGATGTGACTGCATTGGAGGGTGCAGAGGGGATTCACCAGGATATTGCCTGGGCTGGAGCATTTCAGCTATGAAGAGAGACTGAAAGAGCTTGTGTTGTTTCCTTAGAGCAGAGAAGGCTGAGGGGGGGCCTGATTGAGGTATACAAAATTATGAGGGGCATAGATATGGTAGATAGGAAGACATTTTTCCCTTCATGGTGGGGTCAATAACCAGGGGGCATAGATTTAAGGTAAGGGGCAGGAGGTTTAGAGAGGATTTGAGGTAACATTTTTTCACCCAGAGGGTGATTGGAATCTGGAACACACTGCCTGAAGGGGTGGTAGAGGTAGGAACCCTCACAACATTTAAGAAGTATTTAGATGAGCACTTGAAACGCCATAGCATACAAAGCTACAGGCCAAGTGCTGGAAAATGGGATTAGAATAGATAGATGCTTGATGACCGGCACAGACACGATGGGCCTGTTTCTGTGCTGTATAACCCTGTGACTCTATGACTATAACAACTGGTTTCTTGGATTGTGCAAATATCTAACTTTCATTATTACCCCAACCCACAGAGGTAGTGTTGCTGATTTGCACATTTAGTAATGGGAGCCTACATTCATGGACTGTGTCTGGTGCAAAGGCAAGAAAGAAAACAAATGACAAGTTATGCTATTGAAGGATACGATTAATTGACAGATACAATTCTGTGAAAACCGGACCGAGAAAAATGAACTGTATGTTGCCTCCTGGGTACATGGGTCGAAGAAATGAAGTCCTGGGTTACCAGAATGCTTAAGGGAGCAAATATCATCTACATCAGAAAGAATAATAGACTAGAGGTCCTTCATGCTAAAATAGGCATTAGGAAGGAAGCTTCAGGGAAGGATTTTATGTATTTACTGAAATACTACCTGTGCCTCCGGCTAATGAAGAGATGGAGGGCAATAAGGCAGGCGAACACATGGCTACACCTCAGTGTAGAGAACCAGAATTTCAGTTCTTCAAAAAGTGTGATTCCTTTTGGAATAGGAGGAGCCTATGTAGACCAATAGGGTCTATCTAAGAATAAGTGCAGTAGAGGTGCTCACATGGCAGGCAGGATAGATAGAATGGTTGGGGCGTGAGGAAGCGGTCAGGGACATTTAAACGAAATGTGTTTGCAGCAGACCACTGAAAACACAAATCCAATTTTAATTAGTTCAATTCCAATGGAGCGAAATAAAGTAAAAACTGACCAAAAATTGACTAGGGGAAGCTGGGGAAGGGATTTTCAGAGTTCATAGAAAATTGTTTTACAACTCAGTAAAATAGCCAACAATGGGACAGCATGCCCTGGATTTGATTAAGAGTCACAGCGACAATCAAATCTGCAACACAAAGATGAGTAAGGTTTTAAGGTACCAGTGGCTCCTCCTCTGTTGATAATTTATCAGACTGCTTGTCCAATATTCAGTACTGGATGAGCAGACATTTCCTCCAACTAAACACTGTGAAGTCCGAAGCCATTGTCTTCGGGCCTCGCTCCAAAATAAAAACCCAATCCCTACCGACTGTCTCGATCACTCTCCCTGGCAACTGTCGTGAGGTTGAACCAGACTGTTCACAACCTTGGCATCACATTTGACCGCGAGGAACTACCGACCACATATCTGCGCCATCACTAAAACTGCCCATTTCCAACTCAACATCGTCCGACTTCATCTCTGCCTGAACTCCAATGTTGCTGAAACCCTCATCCATGCCTTTGTTACCTCTAAACTCATGGCCAGCTTCCCACATTCTGCCCTCTGTGAACGTGAGGCCATCCAAAACACTGCTGCCTGGTCCGAACTCACACCAGGTCCCATTCACCCATAACCCCTGTGCTTGCTGACTACATTGGCTCCCAGTCCTGCAATGCTTCATTCTTAAACTTCTTTTTTTTTCTAGTCCCTCCATTGCCTCACCCCGTCCCTATTCATAATCTCCAACGCCTCAAGCCTCAGATATCTGCAATAAAAACAGAAAGTGCTGGAAATACTCAGCAGGTCTGGCAGCATCTGTGCAGAGAGAAACAGAGTTAACATTTCAGGTCTAGGACCTTTCATCAGATTTATTCATTCATGAGAGGTGGGCGCTGCTGTCTAGGCCAGAACTTATTGCCCATTCCTAATTTCCCGAGAGAAGGTGGTGATGAGCTGCCTTCTTGAACTGCTGCAGTCCATGTGGGGTAGGTACACCCACAGTGCTGTTAGGAAGGGAGTTCCAGGATGTTGACCCCGCAACAGTGAAGGAATGGCGCTTCAATTCCAACTCAGGATGGTGTGTGGCTTGGAGGGGAACTTGCATGGTGTTCCCATGCATTTGCTGCCCTTGTCCTTCTAGGTGGTAGAGGTTGTGGGTTTGGAAGGTGCTGTCTAAGGAGCCTTGGTGCATTGCTGCAGTGCATCTTGTAGATGTTACACATTGCTGCCACTGTGCGTCGGTGGTGGAGGAAGTGAATGTTTGCAGATGGGGTGACAATCAAGCGGGCTGCTTTGTCCTGGATGGTGTTGAGCTTGAGTGTTGTTGGAGCTGCACCCATCCAGGCAAGTGGAGAGTATTCCATCACACTCCTGACTTGTGCCTTGTAGATGTTGGACAGGCTTTGGGGAGTCAGGAGGTGAGTTACTTGCCGCAGGATTCCTAGCCTCTGACCTGCTCTTGTAGCCACAGTATTTATATGGCCACTCCAGTTCAGTTTCTGGTCAATGGTAATCCCCAGGATGTTGATAGTGGGGGATTCAGCGATCGTAATGCCATTGAATTTCAAGGGGAGATGGTTAGATTCTCTCTTGTTGGAGATGGTCATTGCCTAACACTTGTGTGGCGCAAATGTTACTTGCCACTATATCAGCCCAAGCCTGGATATTGTCAAGGTCTTGCTGCATTTCTACATGGACTGCTTCAGTATCTGAGGGGTCGCAAATGGTACTGAACTGTGCAATCATCAGGGAACATCCCCACTTCTGACCTTATATGATTGAAGAAAGGTCATTGATGAAGCAGCTGAAGATGGTTGGGCCTAGGACACTACCCTGAGGAACTCCCGCAGTGATGTCCTGGAATGGAGATGATTAATCTCCAACAACCACAACCATCTTCTTTTGTGCTAGGTATGACTCCAACCAGCAGAGAGTTTTCCCCATTCCCACTGACTCCAGCTTTGCTCGGGCTCCTTGATGCCCTTATTCTTCTAGGTGGTAGAGGTCACGGGTTTGGAAGCTGCTGTCTAAGGAGCCTTGGTGTGTTGCTGCAGTGCATCTTGTAGATGTTACACATTGTTGCCACTGTGCGTCGGTGGTGCAGGGAGTGAATGTTTGTAGATGGAGTGCCAATCAAGCGGGCTGCTTTGTCCTGGATGGTGTCAAGTTGCTTGAGTGGTGTTGGAGCTGCACTCATCCAGGCAAATGGAGAGTATTCCATCACTCTCCTGACTTGTGCCTTGTAGATGTTGGACAAATGCTGCCTTGATGTCAAGGGCAGACACTCTCACCTCACCTTTTGTGTTCAAATCTTCTGTCCACGTTTGAACAGGCAGGAACAAGGTCAGGAGCTGAGTGGCCCTGGCGGAACCCAAACTGAGCGTCACTGAGCAAGTTATTGCTAAGCAAGTGTCGCTTGATAGCACTGTCGACAACACCTTCCATTACATTACTGATGACTGAGAGTAGACTGATGGGGTGGTAATTGGCCGTGTTGGACTTGTCCTGCTTTTTGTGTACAGGACATATCTGGGCGATTTTCCACATTGCCGAGTAGATGCCAGTGTTGTAGCTGTACTGGAACAGCTTGGCTAGGAGCGCATCAAGTTCCGGAGCACCAAGCCTTCAGTACTATTGCCAGAATATTGTCAGGGTCCATAGTCTTTGCAATATCCAGTGCCTTCAGCTATTTCTTGATATCATGCAGAGTGAATTGATTTGGCTAAAGTCTGGCATCTGTGATGCTGGGAACTTCAGGAGGAGGAAATATCTGCGCTCATCGAATTCTAGTCTTTTGAGCATCCCAGATTTTAAATGCTGCACCACTGGAGGTAGCAAAAGTGATCAAGAAAACTACAGATCAGCGAGCTTGGCATCCATTGTGAGTAAAGTTATAGGAGTCTTAAAAGATAAATCATTACAAAATCTGGATAAAAACAAAATTAGAAAAGTTGGCCAATACAAGTACATGATAAGGAGGTCTTGTTGATCTAACTTGCTGGTTTCCTTTGAAAGTGAGACAGAACAGCTTAATTAGGGTACACGCAGTGAACATGGTGTACGTTAATTTAATGATGGCATTTCATACAGTTCTTCTGAAAAGGTTGATAGTGAAAATAGAGCAAGGGAAGCAGAAGTATTTCACAATAGAACCCAATGGGTGGTGGTACAGGGGCTGTCATCAGCCTGGGAGAATGTTACCAGTGGGCTATTTTGGGACCACTTGTTTAATATCTTAATAAATCAACTGGAACCGGTGATTTTGAAGCTATGGTTCCCCAAAGCCGTCCACCACTCATGTCTGATCTGTTTTAGACTTGATGGGATTGACTGCCACGATTGGTTCACTCTATCATGCAATGACTACGATGGTAGGTGGTGAATTAGGCTGACATCAGGTACTCTTCATTTAGCAATTCTTCCTCCACATGCTGCACTTCAAACATCATGACTGAAATTACTGATATATTTTATGAAAATTTATCGAACTTGCACTTAAATGAATACTATCATCACCTTCTAGGGAGCCTGTTCTACAGATTTACCACTTGCTCACTGAAATAATATTTCCTCAGATCAGTTTAGAATATTAAGCCCTTCCAAGTGCAGGTTCTGCTGTTCAGGACAAAATGCAACAGCTTATGATCTAGTCTCTTGGGTGTTTATAAAAATTATTTTAAAAGCATGATATTCTCTAACTGGGCAGAAATCGGTACTTTGCGCACCTAAATAAATTGATTAGACCATTTTGGTAGCACATACAAGAGCCACAAGCAGGAATACAACATCACATGGCAAACAGGACCTGCATATAGCTTTATTGCCAGACTTCAATCAACAGTTAATTAGATTAAATGGTATTGTGATTTCAGAGACTTGTGGCTGTCCCATTTGGCTGAACCAAGAAAATATTCCACAAATAAGCCAAAGGCTGCTGACACCTCCACAACCTCTCTAGCACAGTGGGAGCGAGGACGGTTGAAGGTAACCAAGCTGTGCAAAGTTCGTGACAGGTGCAAGGCATGATATTAAGCTGGTTCTCCGTTAACACTGGTAATTCCATGTAAATCTTTACAAACTCTCCAATTATTGATCTTGATGCATTAAAATTTACCTCCTCTCATCATCTTAAACTGTCAATAGTCCATTCAAAGCAGTCACCACACCCATCATTTATTTCCTGTTGCAGCCAACCAGAGAATTGTTCAGCGTAGAAAGAAGCCATTCGGACCATCGTGTCCACACTGATTCTCCGAAAGACCAATTCACTTAGTGCCGCTCCCTGTCTTTGCCCCATAACCCTACACATTCTTCCTTTTCATATAACTGTCTAATTCCCTTTTAAATGCTTTTAATCGAACCTGCCTCTATCACCTCTTCAGGTAGTGTGTTCCACATTCCAATTTTTCCTCAAATCCCCTCTAAACCTCCTGCCCCTTACCTTAAATCTATGGCCCCTGGTTTTTGACACCTCCGCTAATGGTAAACGTTTCTTACTATCTATGCCCCTCATAATTTTGTATACCTCAATCAGGCCCCCCCTCAGCCTTCGCTGCTCTAAGGAAAACAACCCTAGCCTATCCAGTCTCTCTTCATAGCTGAAATGCTCCAGCCCAGGCAACATCCTGGTGAATCTCCTCTGCACCCTCTCCAATGCTATCACATCCTTCCTATAGTGTGGCAACCAGAACTGTACACAGTACTCCAGCTGTGGCCTGACTAGCGTTTTATACAGCTCCATCATAACCTCCCTGCTCTTATATACTATGCCCCGGCTAATAAATGCAAGTATCCCTTCTGCCTTTCTAACCACCTTATCTACTTGTGCTGCTGCCTTCAGTGATCTATGGACAAGTACACCCAAGTACACCCTTCTGTACTTCCTAGGGTCCGACCATCCATTGTATATTCCCTTGCCTTGTTAGTCCTCCCAAAATGCATCACCTCATACTTCTCAGGATTAAATTCCATTTGCCACTGCTCTGCCCATCTATATCATCCTGTAATCTAAGGCTGTCCTCCTCGACATCACCAATTTTCACAAGTGGGAACGATTTCTCTCTATCTACTCTGTCCAGCCCCCTCATGATTTTGAATACCTCTATCAAATCACCCCTCAGCCTTCTCTTCTCCAATGAACTAACTTGTCCAATCTATCTTCATAACTGAAATTCCTCATCCCTGGAGCCATTCTCGTGAATCTTTTCTGTACTCTCTCCAATACCCTCACATCTTTCCTAAAGTGTGGTGCCCAGAACTGGATGCAATACTCCAGCTGAGGCCGAACTAGTGTCTTATATAAGTTCAACATAACTTCCTTGCTCTTGTACTCTATTCCCCTATTAATAAAGCTCAGAATATTGTATGTTTTATTAACCACTCTCTCAACCTGTCCTGCCACCTTCAATGATTTATGCACATATACACTCAGGTCCCTGTGCTCATGGCCCCCCACTTTAGAATTGCAACCTTTATTCGTTATTGTCTCTCCATGTCTTCCTCGCACAATGAATCACTTCACATTTCTCTGCATTGAACTTTATCTGCCACCTATCTGTGCATTCCACCAACTTGTCTATGTTCTTTTGCAGTTTTTTACTATCCTCCTCGAAGTTCACAATGCTTTCAAGTTTCGTATCATCTGCAAACTTTGAAATTGTGCCCTGTACACCAAGGTCCAGGTCATTAATATCAATCAGGAAAAGCAAGGGTCCCAAGACTGATCCCTGGGGAACTCCACGACAAACCTTCCTCCAGCCCGAAAAACAATCATTAACCACTACTCTTTGTTTCCTGTCACTCAGCCAATTCCGTATCCATGTAGCCATCTTTTATTCCATGAGCTATAACTTTGCTCACAAGCCTGTTGTGCGGCACTGTTTAACACGACTTTTGCAAGTCCATGTAAACCACATCAACTGCGTTGCCCTGATCAACCCTCTGTTACCTCAAAAAATTCCAGCAAGTTAGTTAAACATGAATTTGCCTTAAGAAATCCATGCAGGCTTTCTTTAATTAACGTACATTTTTCCATGTGACTATTGATTTTGTCCCGAATTATTCTTTCGGGAAGTTTACCCACTACTGCAGTTAAACTGACTGGCCTGTAGTTGCTGGGCTTATCTTTACACCCTTTTTTGAACAAGGGTGTAACGATTTCAATTCTCCAGTCCTCTGGCATCACCCTCGAGTCTAAGGCAAACTGGAAAATTATGGCCAGTGCCTCTGCGATTTCCACCCTCACTTCCCTCAGTATCCTTGGATGCATCTCATCCAGTCCTGGTGTTTTATCCACTTTAAGTACAGGCAGCCTATCTAACACGTCCATTTCATCAATTTTTAACCCTTCTAGTGTCTGACTTACCTCCTCCTGGGGTTGCATCTTTTTCCTTGGCAAAGTATTGTAAAGACAGATGCAAAGTATTCATTTAATATCTCAGCTGTGCCCTCTGCCTCCATACGTAAATCCCCTTTATGGTCCGTAATCAAAGAACAAAGAACAAAGAAAATTACAGCACAGGAATAGGCCCTTCGGCCCTCCAAGCCTACGCCGATCCAGATCCTCTATCTAAACATGTCGCCTATTTTCTAAGGGTCTGTATCTCTTTACTTCCTGCCCATTCATGTATCTGTCTAGATACATCTTAAAAGACGCTATCGTGCCCGCGTCTACCACCTCCGCTGGCAACGCGTTCCAGGCACCCACCACCCTCTGCGTAAAGAACTTTCCACACATATCCCCACTAAACTTTTCCCCTTTCACTTTGAACTCGTGTCCCCGAGTAATTGAATCCCCCACTCTGGGGAAAAAGCTTCTTGCTATCCAACCTGTCTATACCTCTCATGATTTTGTACACCTCAATCAGGTCCCCCCTCAACCTCCGTCTTTCTAATGAAAATAATCCTAATCTACTCAATCTCTCTTCATAGCTAGCGCCCTCCATACCAGGCAACATCCTGGTGAACCTCTTCTGCACCCTCTCCAAAGCATCCACGTCCTTTTGGTAATGTGGCGACCAGAACTGCACGCAGTATTCCAAATGAGGCCGAACCAAAGTCCTATACAACTGTAACATGACCTGCCAACTCTTGTACTCAATACCCCGTCCGATGAAGGAAAGCATGCCGTATGCCTTCTTGACCACTCTATTGACCTGCGTTGCCACCTTCAGGGAACAATGGACCTGAACACCCAAATCTCTCTGTACATCAATTTTCCCCAGGACTTTTCCATTTACTGTATAGTTCACTCTTGAATTGGATCTTCCAAAATGCATCACCTCGCATTTGCCCTGATTGAACTCCATCTGCCATTTCTCTGCCCAACTCTCCAATCTATCTATATTCTGCTGTATTCTCTGAAAGTCCCCTTCACTATCTGCTACTCCACCAATCTTAGTGTCGTCTGCAAACTTGCTAATCAGACCGCCTATACTTTCCTCCAAATCATTTATGTATATCACAAACAACAGTGGTCCCAGCACGGATCCCTGTGGAACACCACTGGTCACACGTCTCCATTTTGAGAAACTCCCTTCCACTGCTACTCTCGGTCTCCTGTTGCCCAGCCAGTTCTTTATCCATCTAGCTAGTACACCTTTGACCCCATGCGCCTTCACTTTCTCCATCAGCATACCATGGGGAACCTTGTCAAACGCCTTACTGAAGTCCATGTATATGACATCTACAGCCCTTCCCTCATCAATCAACTTTGTCACTTCCTCAAAGAATTCTATTAAGTTGGTAAGACATGACCTTCCCTGCACAAAACTATGTTGCCTATCACTGATAAGCCCATTTTCTTCCAAATGGGAATAGATCCTATCCCTCAGTATCTTCTCCAGCAGCTTCCCTACCACTGACGTCAGGCTCACCGGTCTATAATTACCTGGATTATCCCTGCTACCCTTCTTAAACAAGGGAACAACATTAGCAATTCTCCAGTCCTCCGGGACCTCACCAGTGTTTAAGGATGTTGCAAAGATATCTGTTAAGGCCCCAGCTATTTCCTCTCTCGCTTCTCACAGTAACCTGGGATAGATCCCATCCGGACCTGGGGACTTGTCCACCTTAATGCCTTTTAGAATACCCAACACTTCCTCCCTCCTTATGCCGACTTGACCTAGAGTAATCAAACATCTGTCCCTAACCTCAACATCCGTCATGTCCCTCTCCTCGGTGAATACCGATGCAAAGTACTCGTTTAGAATCTCACCCATTTTCTCTGACTCCACGCATAACTTTCCTCCTTTGTCCTTGAGTGGGCCAATCCTTTCTCTAGTTACCCTCTTGCTCCTTATATATGAATAAAAGGCTTTGGGATTTTCCTTAACCCTGTTTGCTAAAGATATTTCATGACCCCTTTTAGCGCTCTTAATTCCTCGTTTCAGATTGCGCCTACAATCCCGATATTCTTTCAAAGCTTCGTCTTTCTTCAGCCGCCTAGACCTTATGTATGCTTCCTTTTTCCTCTTAGCTAGTCTCACAATTTCACCTGTCATCCATGGTTCCCTAATCTTGCCATTTCTATCCCTCATTTTCACAGGAACATGTCTCTCCTGCACGCTAATCAACCTCTCTTTAAAAGCCTCCCACATATCACATGTGGATTTACCTTCAAACAGCTGCTCCCAATCTACATTCCACAGCTCCTGCCAAATTTTGGTATAGTTGGCCTTCCCCCAATTTAGCACTCTTCCTTTAGGACCACTCTCGTCTTTGTCCATGAGTATTCTAAAACTTACGGAATTGTGATCACTATTCCCAAAGTAGTCCCCTACTGAAACTTCAACCACCTGGCCGGGCTCATTCCCCAACACCAGGTCCAGTATGGCCCCTTCCCAAGTTGGACTATTTACATACTGCTCTAGAAAACCCTCCTGAATGCTCCTTACAAATTCTGCTCCATCTAGACCTCTAACATTAAGTGAATCCCAGTCAATGTTGGGAAAATTAAAATCTCCTATCACCACCACCCTGTTGCTCCTACATCTTTCCATAAATCGGTCCAACCCCTCCTTTTACCACCCTTTTATATTTATATGTCTTTAGAAAACTTTGAGATTCCCTTTACTGTTAGCTGCCAATCTCTTTCATATTCTTTGCTTCTCTTATTTGCTTTTTCACTTCCCCTCTGGACCTTCTTTCTTCAGCCTGGTTCTCAATAGTATTTTCGACCTGGCACAAGCACACCTTTTCTTCTTTATCTTAATCTCTACCTCTTTTGTCATCCAGAGGGCTCTGGATTCATTTACCCGACCTTTCCCCTTCAAGGGAACATACCTTGTGCCCGAACTAGCTCTTCTTTGAAGGTAGCCCATTGTTCAGCTACCGCTTTTCCTGCCAATCTTCAAATCCAATTTATTCACTCAGCTCCATTCTTAGCCCATTGAAGTTGGCTTTCCCCCAGTTAATTATTCTTACTCTGGATTGTTCTTTGTCCTTTTCCATAGTCAGCCTAAACCTTGATATAATGATCATTGTCTCCTAAATGATCTCCTACTGATACTTGATCCCACTTGGCCCACCTCATTCCGAAGAACCAGGTCTAGCAGTGCCTCCTTTCTCGTTGGACCAGAAACATACTGCTACAGAAAATCGCCAACCTCACATTCCTCAAAGTCATTAAATGGGCTGTTGCCACTCAAAGACTTACCATGCTCACTGCTTGTTTAAGTAGCTCCGATTAAGTTTCCAATCTGCCCACAACAACAAACTCACAAAAGATCTCTGTATGACTACAATGTGGCGCTTACTATATATCGACTTAACCACTCTGCCTCTACTGTTCGTCCATCTCCAAGACACTGTACTCTCATGGTTCCAGTACCCATCCTTCATGTAGTCACTAAATCACCACAAATAGATTTGCCCCTCATGGCTGTATGCTCACCTCTGGTATCCCACTCAGTTCCAGCCTCTGTTTCCTCCTCCTCTTCATTTAGATTCTACACCTTCGTCACGTCATCCACAAATGAGGTTAGCTTCCTGATATACACTAAATTCAAATTACCATGGCTGTTCTTTCTACTGGCAATAATATGATCAGGATCGGATCCTTGATGAGTCAAAATTTCCTTCAGCACAATGTCAGTGAAACTGAAGTTTTTATGTTCATACTTGTACCGATGTACTTCTAGCCCCAACTTAATGAACTTTCCTGGCTGCTCAGTCAATCCAAATCCAGAGGTGCACAATCTCCACACAGTTCAAACCCCATTTGTTTCATTATCTCCAAAAGCAATTTCATTTCACATAACTTGTATATACACACTACCTTTACACAATAAAATAACACAAGGTGCTTCTGAACAGAAAATGACAGCAAGCAGTAATAGAGGAATTAGAAGAGATAAGAATGCATGTTTGGAAAATTAGGTCATGAAAAGAATTTTAAATGTGCAGAGAAATACCTGGGCAGAGGGGCTTAGTAACAGAGCTCCGAAGTGTCATGCCAAGTCTGAAGAAGATTTTGTCATCACCTGTAAGGGCTTGGAAGGATAGGATATGTGAAAAGACAGAGTTGGAGGGCAGAAGTGTATGATCGGGAGGAAGCCTGAACATACGAAAATATGAATTAAGAGCAGGAGTAGGCCACAGGGCCCTTCGAGCCTGCTCCGCCATTCAATAAGTTCATGGCTGAACTGATTATTCCACATTTCCACCTACCGCCGATAACCTTCCACCCCTTTGCTTATCAAAAATCTATCTACCTCGGCCTTAAAAATAATCAAAGACTGCTTCCACCGTCGTTTGAGGAAGAGAATTCCAAAGACTCATGACCTTCAGAGAAAAAAATTTCTCATCACTGTCTTAAATGGGTGACCCCTTATTTTTAAACAGTGGCCCCCTATTTCGAAATTCTCCCATGAGGAAAAACATCCTTTCCACATCCACCCTATCAAGACCCCTCAGGATCTTATATGTTTCAATCAAGCCGCCTCTTACTCTTCTAAATTCCAGCAGATACAAACCTAGCCTGTCCAATCTTTCCCCGTAAGACAGCCTGCCCATTCCAGGTATTAGTCTAGAAAACCGTCTTTGTACTGCCTACAACGCATTTACATCCTTCCTTCAATAAGGAGACCAGTATTGCACATAGTGCAATGAGGTGGTCTCATCCAATGCCCTGTATAGCTGAAACATAACCTCCCTACTTTTGTATTCAATTCCCCTTGCGATAAACGATAACATTCTATTAGCTTTCCTAATTACGTGCTGTACCTGCATACTAACCTTTTGCAATTCATGCACTAGGACACAGAGATGCCACTGCATCTCAGAATTCTGCAATCTCTCACCATAAAGATAATATGCTTCTTTATTTATTCTTCCTGCCAAAGTAGACAAGTTCACACTTTCGCACATTATACTCCATTTGCCAGGTCTTTGCGCAGTCACATAACCTATCTATATCCCTTTGTAGCCCCCTTATGTCGTCTTCACAAATTACTTTCCTACCTATCTTTGTGTCATCAGCAAATTTAGTAATCATACCTTCAGTCCCTTCATCTAAGTCATTTATATAAACTGTAAAAAGTTGAGGCCCCAGCACAGTTCCCTGTGGCACACCACTCGTTACATCTTGCCAACCAGAAAATGACCCATTTATGCCTACTCTCCATTTCCTGTTCCAGCATTTCTTGTTTTTATTTCAGATTTCCAGCATCCGCAGTATTTTGCCTCCATTTCCTGTTAGCTAGCCAATCTTACATCCATGCCAATGTTACCCCCTACACCATGACCTTTTATTTTCTGCCATAACCTTTGATGTACCACCTTACCAAATGCCTTCTGAAAATCTAAGTACAACACATCCACTGGTTCTCCTTCATCTTCAGCACATGTAACTCCTTCAAAAGAACTCCAATAAATTGGTTTTAAATGATTTCTCTTTCACAAAACCATGTTGACTCTGCCTGATTACTTTGAATTTTTCTAAATGTCCTGCTACAATGTCTTTAATAATAGCTTCCAACATTTTCCCCAAGACAGATGTTAATCTAACTGGCCTGTAGTTTCCCGCTTTCTGTCTCCCTCCCTTTTCCAATAAAGGAGTTATATTCGCGATTTTCCAATCTAACGGAACCTTCCCCGAATCTAGGGTATTTTGGAAAATTAAAACTAACGCAACAATTACCTCACTAGCCACTTCTTTTAACACCATAGGATGAAGTCCATCAGGACACGGGGACTTGTCAGCCCGCAATTTGTTTAGTACCACTTCCCAGGTGATTGTAATTTTCTTGAGTTTCTCCCTCCCTTCCATTTCCTGACTTACAGCTAAAACTGGGATGTTACTCGTATCCTCAATAGTGATAGAGGGGGGAAAAGTTGCACTGGTCAGGCATGGAGCAGAGATCAGGGTCCAGTGAAAGCATCAGGGAGTCGCTGTGTTTTTTCTGATGAATGCACTACAGCCGAGCTTGATCCACACACTTCCATTAGAGATTGCTTAGCAAAAACAAAAATAGAAAACGCTGGGAACACTCAGGGCAGGCAGCATCTGTGGAGAGAACAGGTGATTTAATGTTTTGGGTGAGAAGACTGTATTAGAACTGTAGCTTTTTGCTTTTTGACTGAGCAAATACGGTCAAGCCTAACTGAACTCATTAGAAGTCACGGGAGCAAGGCTCATTGTGTTCTGATGTGATTTCTCCCTTATATATTTGTACCTTCAATCACTCCTTCCAGAATGAGGTGAGGTGAGAAGCGAGGGAACTCAAGATCAGTTTCTTGATTGTTCCATGGACAAAAAGAGAGTAAATTATCTTTTTGACAACTGTATGGAACAATTCAAAAGCAGTCCAAATAACTCATTCTGAATATCCTTCTCTCCTTACAGAAGCATCTGGCCTCCACTTTGCATTTTTGCTGGCAAAGCTGTAATTATGAATTCAACATGTTGGATATGGCAGGCACAAATCCACATCCTGCCGCTTGTGTGGCAAAAAGATGATGCCACATGGACATAGTGCTGGGCTTGGATTGAACACAGTCAAGCAGGAACATACAAGAGGAACTTGACACTGCAACTGTTCCATTCAGTAATCCATGCTCGAAAAGGCAAGTACTTGATGACATTGCCACGGGCAAAACTATATAAAAAACAAAAGCAGAGAAACATCCTGTTCAAGATACACAGCAATAACATCCAGTTCAGACAACCAGCATGTGTACATGACATATCTGCACCCAGGTGCAAAAGTTTGCACAGAACTTTGTTGTTCTATAAACACCTGTGGACCACTGAATACAACTAATTAAACTGCGAGTCTGCATTGAATCCATTTATTTATTTATTGATACAGCACTGAAACAGGCCCTTCGGCCCACCGAGTCTGTGCCGACCAACAACCACCCATTTATACTAATCCTACACGAATCCCATATTCCTACCACATCCTCACCTGTCCCTATATTTCCCTCCCACCTACCTATACTTGGGGCCATTTATAATGGCGAATCTACCTACCAACCTGCAAGTCTTTGGCTGTGGGAGGAAACCAGAGCACCCGACGAAAACCCACGCAGACACAGGGAGAACTTGCAAACTCCACACAGTACCCAGAATTGAACCCGGGTCGCTGGAGCTGTGAGGCCGCAGTGCTAACCACTGCGCCACTGTGCTGCCATTGTTTCAGCAAGTAAATTTTATGGTAAAGTAAATACCAATATTAAAAATTCTAAAAAGCAATAGTTACGTAAAGTCAGTTTCCAATGAGAGATTCTCATTTGTATTTCTTTTTAAAATAAGGGGCATACAAAAATCAAGAAAAATGTTGGCAAACACAGCACTAGATTTAATTTTTCTACCCCTCAGAAGTATACAGGGCCTTTGCACTGTTAATTATTCTACAATCCAATTTTAAAAAGGGACCAGCACAGAAAGAAAGATGGAGATCATAGAACAGCTTGTGATAGGATATGCAACACTACAGGATATGGACCATCCTCGATCAAAAAAGATAATCTAGAGGAAAGTCTTGAATCAAACAGCAGTGGAGTACAACTCTTGAGCAGAATTCTGCACTCAAGGAATAACTGTTTACACTGTGTAACATACAGGATGGAAAGGATTTTCAAACAGTGGTCACCCCGCAGATTGAGACACAATGAACAGTGAAGTGAGGCGACAAGTGAGTGACCACTTGCAGGGGCAACAGCAAGAGACAGGAGTTCAAAGTAGACGGAACCCCTGAGCTTCCAACATGGCTTAACAGGTCCATAGTACCTCAGATACAAACAATGACAGTGTCACATAGACAGGTACTCCAGAGCAAAGGGCTGAGGGAAGGAAAGAGATGTGGAGACTGAAAGGAAAGTAGTATTTGTACAGAGCTTTATAATTAGGCTGCGTTCGCTGACAACACAACTACTAGGTGGGGCAGTACTAGCTCATGCGCAAATGCCGCCTCTTCCACTGAAACGTCACTGTCTGCTACCTTTCAGGTCGTTGCCAGGATTAAAGATGGCGCTGCTCAATTTATCATAAAAAACAAATTCAAACCGAAAATCCCCTCAATGGCTGCCATCACCGCCTCCAACCCGCCCCCAACAGTCCCCCACTCCCTCCTGCCATTGTGCTTCGGTTTGCCGCTGCCTTCCCTTAGCCACTTGCTCCAGCCTTGCATTCTCTCCCCCAACACCCCCGCACCCTCCCCCCCGCCTCCGCCCGCTCCATACCCACCCCCACCCCTGCTCTCTGGCCGCTCGCGGGTGCAGGGAGAGCAAGAAGCTGGGAACGATCAGCCCAGGGGAGTGGGAGGGAGCAGTGGCGAGGTCTGGAGCGAGCGGCTAAGATGGGGGAAGCAGCTGGGGGGTGAAAGCATTGAGGGCAGCAGCGAATAGCTGAGAGTGGGGGCGGGGGGGATGCTGGGAGGCCTAGAGCGAGTGGCCGAGAGGTAGAATGGCTAGTGGGGCAGCAGCGAGTGCTCAGCAGGGTGGGGGGGGGAAACGAGTGGCTTAGGGAAGGCAGCAGCGTGGCTGGGATCAAGCGGGTGAAGCAGCGATTGAAGCAGGGATAGTGGGAGACAGCGGGGTACTGTTCGGGTGAATGGAGACAGCTATTGAGGGATGGTGATGTTATTGCATGCGGACATCATGCACGTATTCATACTGGCAGGCTGGCAAATGTTCGCACGCATTGATGACGTCCACGATCGCTTTGCACATGTTCTGCATTGTCAGGAGTCACTTTCTTATAATTAAAAGGGATGTATACACTTTTCAGCAGTTTCAACCGACAGGTCTGTGAGATATGCTGTCTCCCAGCTGCAAGGGTACACAACATAACTCTTTGAATAGGAGGGAGCAGCTAGAGATTGTGGTTAACATGGGAAGCAACATTAAAAAAGACCAAATTCAAAGTCTTGCAAGGTCAGTTTCAACAGCGAGTAAATAAGGCAGGAAGAGTTGAGTTTAGAAATCTCAGGATTACAATTCATGCATGCGTTACAGTAAATAAGAACAAACCTATTAGGTGTCTAAAGATGTGACTCGAGGGTTGGTGTAGGAGGAAGGATTCAAACATCATTCCTTTGGAAGCCAGAAGTTATTCAGGAAGGCTGGGCTTAAGCATTAGTATTATGACCAGGTGAGAATGGGGTCTAGAGTTCCCTCTCAGCCTTTTCCAGGTTTGACTGTAACAGGGTTGAATTTTTAAAACACCATGTTTTTAGCTTCCCCTCAGTGAATCCTTGTTCACTGCTCTCCAACTGTAATGGCAAAGAAATCAACCAGACCGTTTTTCTTAGATTTAAAGAAGAAAGGTGTAAGTTTATTAACCTTAGAACTCTAATTCGGTTAAAACTAACAATATGCGACGTGACCACGCTAGTATGCATATGCAATAAAAACATGCGCAGATAGAGACAGAAAAGGAGAAAGAATCATGCGGAAAGGTTTGAAGCAATAGCTGGAGTTCATTTACTGTCTTTTGAGTTTGAAGTAAAGTCTTTGGTTGCAGTTCAATTTTGTCATCTCGTTGGGGCCCTGTGCAGTTTCAAACTTGTTTTGATGGTTTTCGGTCTTGAGGCTTAGTTTCTTTCCATGGGTCCCTGTCTTTGCATGATAGTGCAAGAGAGAGCGTGCCGAGAGAGCGAGAGCCCTTCCTTCTCTGTTGTCTTTAAATTGCAGTATGACTCAAACAGTTCTGGGAACACAATTCAAAACCAAACCTGGGCCAGCAGGTTAGTCATGTGAACAGCTTTTTTTTTTAAAACCAACTCACTTGTGTTTTTGTGGATTCTCCGTCTTAGCAAATACCCTCAGTGGGGGGAGGTAAAATGCATTGCTGGCTTTTTACACATTCAATGTCTAGTGATAAAACTCCATTTGGGTAATTGGATCAGGGAGCAGTTCCATTGTCTTCTCCAGGCAACTGTCTCTTGGAATGCAAATGTTTCCAGCCACTCCTGTGATCTCTTTAAACAAGTCATCTAT
This sequence comes from Heterodontus francisci, assembly GCF_036365525.1. NCBI lineage: Eukaryota > Metazoa > Chordata > Chondrichthyes > Heterodontiformes > Heterodontidae > Heterodontus > Heterodontus francisci. Next base: position 132,575,824 of record NC_090377.1, on the reverse strand, counting down.
TTAGTCCAGCAACAAGTTAAAATAAATGTTTCATATGACAAAATTAATATGCCTCATTCTTGGCAGGTGGGGTTTTCATGACAGTATATACTGCAAGATGAGTTGTGTGAATCATGCAACTCCTGGCATTTTTTTTAAAATGCCAAGTTTGCAAATCTTGTCAGTTGCTTTAAAAACAATTATAGGCAACTAACTGATTCTTTTTGTGAACTGAAACAACTTGTGTGAAAACAAATGTGATAATGATTATTGGAGCACAATATATAGCCTGCATGAATACAATGGGGCATAATTTGCTATCCAAGTAACAGAGGCTAATGGAGCTCACCATTACATGCAAATTGTACAGCAACTTCAGGTAAAAAGCAGAAGTTGCTCTCTGAATTGTACCACTCTCACTAGCTTTGCGAAAATGGCATCTCATTGCTCACCTCACCATTGACATGCATTGAATGGTGTGAAATTGCTGTGCCTGTGCAATAGCTAAGAATTAACCTTGAAACCAAGTCTTGTCCATTCCAGTCGAAGCAGTCTTTTTACAATATGACGAGATTTAATTACTGCCAAACGTCATTTCTGGCACTTAAAATTAACTATTAGAAGTATTGATTCCCAGGTCCCTTTGTACATCTACACTTTCTAATCTCTTACCATTTAAAAAATACTCTGCACATCTATTCCTCCTACCAAAGTGGATAATCTCATTTTTCCACATGATATTCCATCTGCCACGTTCTTGCCCACTCACCAAGTCTGTCCAAATTTATTTGAAGCTGCTTTGCATCGTCCTCACAACACACATTCCCACCTAGTTTTCTGTCATCCACGAACTTGGAAATACTGCATTTGGTCCCCACATCCATATCATAGTGAACAGCTGGGGCCCAAGCACTGATCCCTGCGGTACCCCACTAGTCACAGCCTGCCAACGCGAGAACGACCTGTTTATTCTTACTCTCTGCTTTCTGCCTGTTAAACAATCCTCAATCCACACCAGTATATTACCTCCTATCCCATGTGCTTTAATTTTGCTAACCAACCTCCTATGGGGGACTTTATCAAAAGCCTTCTGAAAATCCAAGTATACTACACCCACCGACTCCCCTTTATCAATTCTGTTAGTAACATGCACAAAAAACTCCAACAGATTCATCAAACATGATTTCCCATTCATAAATCCATGTTGATTATGCCCAATCAGATCATTAGTATCCAAATGTCCATTTATCACATTCTTTAGAGTAAATTCTAGCATTTTCCCAACGAATGATGTAAGGCTAACAGGTCTGTAATTCCCTGTTTTGTCTTTCTCTCTCCCTTCTTAAATAGTGACATTTTCCACCTTCCAATCTACAGGGACCGCTCCAGAATCTACAGAATTTTGGAATATGACCACCAATGCATCCACTATCTCCATAGCTACCTCTTTGAACACTTTGGGATGTAGAATATTAGGTCCTGGGGACTTATCAACCTTCAGCCCCATTAATTTCTCCAATGCAATCTTCTTACTAATAATACTAATTTCCTTCAATTCTTCATTCCCCCTAATCCCTTGGATCTCTAATTCTGGGAGATTTCTTGTATCTTCCTCAGTGAAGACAGACACAAAGTAATCACTTAGCTTCTCTGCCATTTCTCTATTCCTCATTATAAATTCTCCTGACTGCCTGTAATGGACCCACATTTGTCTTAGCCAAACAATTCCTTTTTACGTACCTATAGAAGCTTTTACAGTCCGTTTTTATATTTTTTGCTAGCTTACATTCATATTCTATTCTCCCTTTCTTCATCAGTTTCTTCATCCTCCTTTGCTGTATTCTAAAATCCTCTCAATCCTCAGGTTTACTATGATTTCTGGCAACTTTATAGGCCTTTTCTTTTAATCTATACAATCCTTACTTTCCATTGTTATCCACAGTTGACTGCCTTTACTTTTGGGGTTTTTGTGCCTTGAAGGAATGTATAGTTGCTGTAAACTATGTCATATTTCTTTGAAGACTATCCATTGCCTATGTACTATCACACCTTTTAATGTATTTTCCCAATCTACCTCAGCCAATTTGCACCTCATACCTTCATAGTTTCCTTTGTTTAAATTTAACACTCTGGCTTTTCAGATCGAATTACCTCACTTTCAAACACAATGTAAAATCCTATGATATTACGGTCACTCATCTCGAAAGGTTCTTTTACAACAAGATTCTTAATTAGCCCTTTCTCATCATATAATATTAGATCTTAAATAGCCTGTTCTCTGGTCAGTTCCTCACCATACTGCTCGAGAAAATCATCTAACACACTCCAGAAACTCGTCCTCCACAGCATTAGTGCTCATTAGATTTATCCAGTCTGTGTGCAGATTGAAGTCACCCATGATTACTGTATTACCCATGCTACATGCTTCTCTGATCTCCTGATTAATGCCATGCCCCACTCTACCACTGCAGTTTGGTGACCTATAAACAACTCCTACCAATGTCTGCTGCCCCTTAATGTTTCTTAGTTCCACCCAAACAGATGCCAATCCGAGATCCTCCCTTACTTATGTACTGATCCCATCCCTTATCAGCACAACACCACCTCCTTTTCCTTTTTGCCTGTCCTTCCTAAATGTCGAATAAATGTCCTTCTTAAATGTCGATTGCCAAGTGCCACTTGATAACACTGTCAATTGCACAGTACATTCCATCACTATGTTAATGTTAAGAGTAGACTGATTTTGGGTGGGGGGGGGGGGGGTGGGGGTGTAGGCGGAGGAGGGAGGTTCATTGGCTGGATTGGATTTGTCTTGCTCTATTTAAATCTGGTACAAATATAGCAGCACAAAGACATGTTTAGAGCCAAAACTGTTGCTGTGGACTGCTACTTTGCTCTGGCAATGGGACAGACCGAGCAATGCTGGTCTGAATCAACCTGTGCTCAAAATTATGAGAAGGTTAGCAATCAAAATTAGAAATCAGATGCTATTTGTATGCACTTAATTTAGCGATATAGCTAATGTTCTGAAATCAACACTATAATCTAAGAGAACCAGAAAAGATCTGCATTCTCTTGTATCATCACATGCTCAAAATCTCACGCATACACAACAAATTACTGTGAAGTGCAGTGGTCGTTAAATTGACAGTATCATGTTGCACACAGCAATATGTATACAAATGTAATAAATGAACTGCCTGATTTTCAGTTTAGTTAGGTGAATGAGAAATGTTGGTTAGGGCATCAGAAAAGCTTCCTACTCTTCCCCAGATTGCACCACAAGATTTTTAAAGTCTATTTAAGCACCAGAGCAGTCCAAGGATTTCTGGGTTTAGCTTTTCAAAGGGTAGCAACCCCGGCAATGCAGCAGTACTCCCTCAGTACGGCATTACAGTGTCAGCCCATATTACATGTTCAAGATCTGTTCAACGTTTGAACCCACACAATGACAGAGGCAATTGTACTACCAACTAAGCCACGCTGACACCAGCAAATCCAACTGCACTAAATTTCCAGTGGAAAAAGCTTTGCAATGTAAACAGTACAAAAAGATAACCTGTGGCAGGGGTATATTATGCAACCAACTATGTTCAGTAAACAGCAAGGCAGCCAGCCAAGACATTTATTCATAGCACAGGAACCTTTCAGGGCCAAGAAAGATCAAAAATTTTCCTGAAAGCTGATTCTGAGGCAAATATTGAATAATGAGCTTTGCAACTTTTTTTGCAGGAGAATTACATATATGACTGCTTTGCAGCACACCAATTTTATACGTTGAGCTACAGGAGATAACTTTTAATCACAGAATCACCTGAAGTTAGCTCGCTTCAGGTTTGTAATTTCAGGACATCATAATGCAACAATTTCACTTAAATCCCAAGAGAAACACAAGAACATAAACAGGAGCTGGACTTTGCCATTTGGCCCTTTGAATCTACTCCCCCATCAACAACATCGTGGCTGATCTTCTACCTCAAATCCACCTTCACGCACTATCCCCATATCCTTTGATTCGCTTCGAATCCAAAGATCTATCACCTCAAAGTAGTCATTCCAGATTAGAGGCTACTGCTAAGATATAACCGGTGGACAGCTATTAGGCTATATTTAATTTGTCTTGCACTGAATTTGAAAAGCATTGAAAGTAACCATTGTGAATACAACAGCAAATATTACTGCTGCATATGAAGCTGTGCAGTCAATGTACAAACAATCAAAATGGACAGCAATACATTTCCGTTGGATTGGAAATTCCTTTAAAGGGCTATTATGCAGTGCAAGTACATCAGACCTTTGCACCTTTCAATACAGCTGGTCATTCATCAGCTACCTTTTTGAATGCAAGACTTCATTTCAACACTTGCATCTCTTTCACTACAAAGGGAACCAACAAAATTGAATGTGGAAAATGGTTCACTCTGAAGAGTTCAAATACCAGGGGGCAAGACATTAAAAAAAAAGGTAGGAAGTTAATAGTAAGAAGGGAAGTAAGGTGGAACTATATCCAAAAAAGTAACTGAAGAAGTTAGTCTGTCACTGACGAAAGCCATCGTGGCTGATTGGCTCTTACATAAAAGGGTTCTGGAGACAAATCAGATGAATTTCTGAGGCAAAGGTGCTAAGAAATATACTGACAACACAGTCAATTGGGGTTCATCTATGAAACAAAGAAATTCACCTGGTCTGATAGTGAGAGTGTGCGTTCGTAACTGAAGAAAATGTTTCTGAATTTTAAAATATTAATTGCTTATGGATGTTCACATGCAAAATTTCTGGCTACTTGCGTCTGAATAATTTAGTTGAATTTGAGGTTAACAGCATGGGGGATAGGAAGTGTCTGTGGATAAAGGGGGCAGAATTGGAGATAACATCATTACATGGGCCAGTAATTGGATGGGAGGTAGGTGACAGAATAGGGATAGAGGGTTAAATCCGATTGGCAGGAAGTGAGAAGTGATCTTCCTCAGAGATCTCTGCTGAGGCCTCAGGTTTGTGCCATAAATATTAATGAAGGATGAAGAAAGAAAGTTGCATGTCCAAGTTTGCAGAAGTTATGGGGAACATCAACTTGTGCAGGTGGAAGGAGAAAGTTACAAAAGAGACATGGACTGCGTGACTGGTAAACACTACAGCAGATGCAGTTCAATCTAGGAACTATGAGGTCATCTGTTTTGGATCAGAGAAAGGCAAGTTGATATATTTCCTTTATGGCGAGAGACTGGGAACGTGCAGGAGCAAAAGGATTTAAGTACTCATGTACATAAATTAGTAAAAAGTAGTGCACAGGTACAAAAAGTAAACAAAACAGCTAATGGAATGTTGGCCTTTCTCTCAAGGGGGTTTGAATTGAAAAGTAAGAAAGTGACGCTTCAGTGAGCCTCGTTCGACCCAATCTGGAATACTATTCTCAGCTTTAGGTATTGAACCTCAAAAGATAAACTGGTCTTGGAGGAGGAGAAGGACATATAGATTAAGAATGATACCAGGCCTTAAAGTGCTAAATTATGGTAGATTGCACAAACATGGCTTGTATTCCCTTGAGGTTAGAAAGTTGAAGGGTGAGCAAATCAAAATATTTAAAAATTATGGGATTCAATAGTGTGGCTAGATTTATCTTAATTGGGGTAGCAGAACAACAAGGAATAATAAAATTAGATCTTTGTCATTGAGGAACAAAATCAGAAGCACATTCTCCCCGCAAAGGATACTGGAAATCTGGAACTCTCTCCCAAAAAAAGGCTTTCGATGCTGAGTCAATTGAAATTTAAGATCCAGATTGATGTTTTTTGTTCAGTAATGTATCAGGGAATATGCAGCAAAGCCAGGTAAAGAGTCAATGTACAAATTTGCCACAATCTAACGTTATGGCAGAAATGGCTCGAGGGGCTAAACAAACTACTCTGGCTTTTGCGCCTCGTGTAAAAACAAAACATACTTTAAGTAAACTAGTTCACCGTGACATACCTGTGTAGCTTTATCCCTCACACAAGGGGCAGAATGGCTGTGGGCATCACGTGGCCACTGACCCGTGAGGTAGGGAGCTGCAAGCGTGTCCAATGAGGATGTTCGACGGATGTTATTGGAGGGACTCACCAGAGACTGACGCGATCTTTCAACTGAATAAAGGAGGGAAAACATTTGCATGAAATATTTTCAGAAACCAGTAATGCAATCAACACATTTTATATTTTGACAAATATTTTTGAAGACAAAATGAAGCATACAAATAGACAGAGGTTCCAACTCTTAAGGCTTTCATCAAAATATTCCTATGGTTCCAAAAGCAATTATTTTTGCCCTCCTTACACAAGGGTATAAATCCTTGATGTGGCAACAGTTCCATGGGTATTGGTCGCCTTTTTAGCATTTTGCATTTGGCTGTTATTTAGGTGTGAGGCTTGGAGTGAGTCGCAGCAGGCTAGTTGACGAAGGGCATCACAGCCAAGCCTGGTCCTGTCCTCAGGGACCAGGCACATGCACTTCAAGTAAGGATCACTGAACAGGAGTGAATGCACTGTCTGATTTAGATAGTAACAGCCTCAGGAAGGAGAAAATCTTTGGTTCTATCTAGCCCATAGGTCCACATAGTTCACAGATTACTTTAGTACATTTTTAACAACTGAAAACCCACTTCAATGGATCAGGAACTAATATATATATTATTTGAAGATTTTTTTACAACATGGATTAATATAGCAAGTTTGACATCATAAAACATCCAAAGGCAGAAAACAAAGATAGAGTATGCATAAATGAGTCCTTTTCTGATTGGCAGGATGTGACGAATGGAGTCCCGCAGGGGTCTGTGTTGGGGCCGCAACTATTTACAATTGATATCAATGACTTAGATGAGGGGAGCGATGGCATGGTAGCTAAATTTGCAGATGACACAAAGATAGGTAGGAAATATGTTGTGAAGAGTAAATAAGGAACTTGCAGACCGATATAGATAGGTTGAGTGAGTGGCAAAAAGCTGGCAGATAGAGTATAATGAGGGAAAATGTGAAGTTGTTCACTTTGACAGGAAGAATAAAAAAAGCAGAGTATGACTTAAACGGAGAACGACTGCAGAACTCCAAGGTGCAGAGGGATCTAGGTGTTCCAGTTCATGAGTCAGAAAAAGTCAGTATGCAGGTACAGCAAGTAATAAAGAAGGCTAATGGAATGCTATCCTTTATTACGAGAGGAATAGAAAATAAAAAGTAAGGATGTTATGCTTCAGTTCTACAGGGCCTTGGCGAGACCACATCTCGAATACTGTGTGCAGTTTAGGTCTCCTTATTTAAGGAAGGATGTGAATGCGTTGGAGGCAGTTCAGAGGAGGTTTAGACATAGAGTGATACAGCACTGAAACTGGTCCTTCGGCCCAACGAGTCCGCGCTGACCATCAAACACCCATTTATACTAATCCTACATTAATCCCATTTTTCCCCTCTCACATCCCCACCTTCCCTCAATTCCCCTACCACCTACCTACACTAGAGGCAATTTTTACAATAGCCAATTTACCTATCAACCCGCAAGTCTTTGGCATGTGGGAGGAAACCGGAGCACCCAGAGGAAACCCACACGGTCACAGGGAGAACTTGCAAACTCGGCACAGGCAGTACCCAGAACCGAACCCGGGTCGCTGGAGCTGTGAGGCTGATACCTGGACTGAGCAGGTTGTCTTATGAGGAAAGGTTGGACAGACTGGGCTTGTTTTCACTGGAGCTTAGAAGAGAGAAGGGAGACTTGATTGAAGTATATAAGATCCTGAACGGTCTTGACAAGGTGGATGTGGAAAGGATGTTTCCTCTTGTGGGGGAGTCCAGAACTAGGGTGCACTGTTTTAAAATTAGGGTCGCCCTTTTAGGACTGAGATCAGGAGAAATTTTTTCTCCGAGGGTTGTGCAACTTTGGAACACTCTGCCTTAGAAGGTGGTAAAGGCGGGGATCATTGAATAATTTTAAGATTCTTGTTAGGCAACAGAATCAAAGGTAGATGGGAGTGTGGAATTCGAGTCACACAGATCAGCCATAATCTTATTGAATGACGGAGCAGGCTAGAGGGGCCAAATGGCCTACTTCTGCTCCTAATTTGTATGTTCATATGTATACTTGTATGTAAGGGGAGGCGGTGGCGCAGTGGTATTATCACTGGACGAGTAACCCGGGTATTGATCTGGGAACATGGGTTCGACTCCCACCACAGCAGAAGGTGGAATTTGAATTTAATTAATAAATCTGGAATTAAAAAGCTAGTCTAATGATGGCCATGAAACCAGTGCCAATTGTTGTAAAAACTCATCTGGTTCACTAATGTCCTTTAGGGAAGGAAATCTGCTGTCCTTACCTGGTCTGGCCTACATGTGACTCCAGACCCACAGCAATGTGGTTAACTCTTACATGCCCTCTGAAATGGCCCAGCAAGCTACTCAGTTGTATCTAACTGCTATGAAGTCAATAAAAACGAATGAAACTGGACGGACCACCCGGCATAGACCTAGGTAACGACAACGGCAAACCCAGCCCTGTCGACCCTGCAAAGCCCTCCTTACTAACATCTGGGGGCTTGTGCCAAAGGTGGGAGAGCTGTCCCACAGGCTAGTCAAGCAACAGCCTGACACAGTCATACTCACGGAATCATACCTTACAGACAACGTCCCAGACACTGCAATCACTATCCCTGGGTATGTCCTGTCCCAGCGGCAGGACAGACCCAGCAGCGGTGGCGGGACAGTGGTCTACAGGAGGGAAGGAGTTGCTCTGGGAGTCCTCAACATCGACTCCGGACCCCATGAAGTCTCATCACACCAGGTCAAACATGGGCAAGGTAACCTCCTACTGATTACCACCTACCGCTCTCCCTCAGCTGATGAGTCAGTACTCCTCCATATTGAATACCACTTGGAGGAAGCACTGAGGGTGGCAAGGGCACAAAATGTACTCTGGGTGGGGGACTTCAATGTCCATTCCCAAGAGTGGCTCGGTAGCACCACTACTGATCGAGCTGGCCGAGTACTAAAGGACATAGCTGCTAGACTGGGTCTGCGGCAGGTGGTGAGAGAACCAACAAGAGGGAAAAACATACTTGACCTTGCACTCACCAATCTGCCTGCCGCAGATGCTTCTGTCCATGACTGTATTGGTAGGAGTGACCACCGCACAGTCCTTGTGGAGACGAAGTCCCGCCTTCACATTGAGGATACCGTCCATCGTGTTGTGTGCCACTATCACCGTGCTAAATGGGATAGATTTCGAACAGATCTAGCAATGCAAAACTGGGCATCCATGAGGCGCTGTGGGCCATCAGCAACAGCAGAATTGTACTCAACCACAATCTGTAACCTCATGGCCCAGCATATCCCCCACTCCACCATTACCATCAAGCCAGGAGACCAACCCTGGTTCAAAGTGCAGGAGGGCATGCCAGGAGCAGCACCAGGCATACCTCAAAATGAGGTGTCAACCTGGTGAAGCCTGAACCCAGGACTACTTGCATGCCAAACTGCATAAGCAGCATGCAATAGACAGAGTTAAGCAATCCCATAACCAACGGATCAGATCTCAGCTCTGCAGTCCTGCCACATCCAGCAATGAATGGGAGTGGACAATTAAACAAATAACTGGAGGAGGTGGCTCCACAAATATCCCCATCCTCAATGATGGGGGAGCCCAGCACATCAGTGCGAAAGATTTGCAACAATCTTCAGCCAGAAGTGCCAAGTTGGTGATCCATCTTGGCCTCCTCCTGAAGTCCCCAGCATCACAAATACCAGTCTTCAGCTAATTTGATTCACTCCGCGTGATATCAAGAAATGACTGAAGGCACTGGATACTGCAAAGGCTATGGGTCCTGACAATATTCCGGCAATAGTACTGAAGACCTGTGCTCCAGAACTTGCTGCACCCCTCGCCAAGCTGTTCCAGTACAGCTACAACACTGGCATCTACCCGGCAATGTGGAAAATTGCCCAGGTCTGTCCTGTACACAAAAAGCAGGACAAGCCCAGCCTGGCCAATTACCGCCCCATCAGTCTACTCTCCATCATCAGCAAAGTGATGGAAGGTGTCATCAACAGTGCCATCAGGCAGCACTTGCTTAGCAATAACCTGATCAGTGATACCCAGTTTGGGTTCCGACAGGGCCACTCAGCACCAGACCTCATTACAGCCTTGGTTCAAACATGGAGAAAGAGCTGAACTCAAGAGGTGAGGTGAGAGTGACTGCCCTTGACATCAAGGCAGCATCTGACCGAGTATGGCATCAAGGAGCCCTAGCAAAACTGGAGTCAATGGGAATCAGGGGGAAAATTCTCTGCTGGTTAGAGTCATACCTAGCGCAAAGGGAGATGACTGTGGTTGCTGGAGGTCAATCATCTGAGCTCCAGAACATCACTGCAGGAGTTCCTCAGGGTAGTGTCCTAGGCCCAACCATCTTCAGCTGCTTCATCATTGACCTTCCTTCAATCATAAGGTCAGAAGTGGGGATACTCGCTGATGATTGCATAATGTTCAGCACCATTCGCGACTCCTCAAATACTGAAGCAGTCTGTGTAGAAATGCAGCAAGACCTGGACAATATTCAGGCTTGGGCTGAAAAGTGGCAAGTAACATTTGCGCCACACAAGTGCCAGGCAATGACCATCTCCAGCAAGAGAGAATCTAACCATCTCCCCTTGACATTTAATGGCATTACCATTGCTGAATCCCCCACTATCAACATTCTAGGGGCTACCATTGACCAGAAACTGAACTGGAGTACCCATATAAATACCGTGGAAACAAGAGCAGGTCAGAGACTAGGAATCCTGCGGCAAGTAACTCACCTCATGACTCCCCAAAGTCTGTCCACCATCGACAAGGCACAAGTCAGGAGTGTGATGGAATACTCTCCACTCGCCTGGATGGGTGGAGCTCGAACAACACTCAAGAAGCTCGACACCATCCAGGACAAAACAGCCCTCTTGATTGGCACCCCATTCACAAACATTCACTTCCTCCACCACCGACGTACGGTGGCAGCAGTGTGTACCATCTACAAGATGCACTGCAGCAATGCACCAAGGCTCCTTAGACAGCACCTTCCAAACCCGCGACCTCTACCACCGCGAAGGACAAGAGCAGCAGATGCATGGGAACATCACCACCTGCAAATTCCAATCCAAGTCACACACCTTCCTGACTTGGAACTATATCGCCGTTCCTTCACTGTCGCTGGGTCAAAATCCTGGAACTCCCTTCCAAACAGCACTGTGGGTGTACCCACCTCACATGGACTGCAGCGGTTCAAGAAGGCAGCTCACCACCACCTTCTCGAGGGCAATTCGGGATGGGCAATAAATGCTGGCATAGCCAGTGACGCCCACATCCCATGAATGAATTTTTAAAAATGTTCACAGTAACATTAAGCAGCAAAATTTGACACCCAGCCACATAAGGAAATATTAGAACAGACAACCAAAAACTTAACCAGCTAGGTTTTAAGGAACATCTTAAAAGGAAGAAAGCAAGTTAACTGATTCGGAGAGAAGCAGCAGGAGAGGAGAGCATTCAAAAAGCGCGCAAGAACCTCAGAAATTCTGAGAGAAGCAGCGGGAGAGGAGCGGGAGGTTCGGAGGCAAATCAAAAATCAAAAAGTGACGTCACAATCAATAGAGAGCGTGAGGAACAGAAAGCAGGCCGGGGTGAGCATACCGATAAGATGTTAATTTAATCTAAGTTAATCAATATAAAATAAGACTTGATCGATGAATTAGCATAAAAACTGAAACAGATTTTGTAATTTACCATATATATATATATATTATATATAAATAAAAAGAGAGTGCGAGAGAGACGGGGAGGGGAGGGAGAGGGGGGGGTTGGAGAGTGGGGGGGGGGTGGGAGGGGAGTGGGGGGGGGAAGAGAGTGGGGGGGGGGTGGGGGAGGGGGAAGAGAGTGGGGGGGGGGAAGAGAGTGGGGGGGGGGGGGAAGAGAGTGGGGGGGGGGGAAGAGAGTGGGGGGGGGGAAGAGATGTGGGGGGGGGAAGAGAGTGGGGGGGGGAAGAGAGTGGGGGGGGGAAGAGAGTGGGGAGGGGGAAGAGAGTGGGGGGGGGGAAGAGAGTGGGGGGGGAAGAGAGTGGGGGGGGGGAAGAGAGTGGGGGGGGAAGAGAGTGGGGGGGGGAAGAGAGTGGGGGGGGGAAGAGAGTGGGGGGGGGAAGAGAGTGGGGGGGGAAGAGAGTGGGGGGGGGGGGAGAGAGTGGGGGGGGGAAGAGAGTGGGGGGGGGGAAGAGAGTGGGGGGGGGGAGAAGAGTGGGGGGGGGGAAGAGAGTGGGGGGGGGGAAGAGAGTGGGGGGGGGGGAGAGAGTGGGGGGGGGGAGGGAGAGAGTGGGGGGGGGGAGAGTGGTGGGGGGGGGAGAGTGGTGGGGGGGAGAGTGGTGGGGGAGAGTGGTGGGGGGGAGAGTGGTGGGGGGGAGAGTGGTGGGGGGGGAGAGTGGTGGGGGGGGAGAGTGGTGGGGGGGGAGAGTGGTGGGGGGGGGAGAGTGGTGGGGGGGGGGGAGAGGTGGTGGGGGGGGGGAGAGTGGTGGGGGGGGGGAGAGTGGGGGGGGGGGAGGAGTGGTGGGGGGGGGGGAGAGTGGTGGGGGGGGGGAGAGTGGTGGGGGGGGGAGTGTGGTGGGGGGGGGAGAGTGGTGGGGGGGGGAGAGTGGTGGGGGGGGGAGAGTGGTGGGGGGGGGAGAGTGGTGGGGGGGGGAAGAGTGGTGGGGGGGGGGAAAGAGTGGTGGGGGGGGGGAAGAGTGGTGGGGGCGGAAGAGTGGTGGGGGGAAGAGTGGTGGGGGGGGGGGGGGAAGAGTGGTGGGGGGGGAGGAGGTGGGGGGGGGGGGAAGAGTGGTGGGGGGGGGAAGAGTGGTGGGGGGGGGGAAGAGTGGTGGGGGGGGGGAGAGTGGTGGGGGGGGGGGGAAGAGTGGTGGGGGGGGGGAAGAGTGGTGGGGGGGGGAAGAGTGGTGGGGGGGGGGAAGAGTGGTGGGGGGGGGAAGAGTGGTGGGGGGGAAGAGTGGTGGGGGGGAAGAGTGGTGGGGGGGGAAGAGTGGTGGGGGGGGAAGAGTAGGTGGGGGGGGGGGAAGAGTGGTGGGGGGGGAAGAGTGGTGGGGGGGGGAGAGAGTGGTGGGGGGAGGGGGGGAAGAGTGGTGGGGGGGGGAAGAGTGGTGGGGGGGGGAAGAGTGGTGGGGGGGGAAGAGTGGTGGGGGGGGGAAGAGTGGTGGGGGGGGAAGAGTGGTGGGGGGGGAAGAGTGGTGGGGGGGGGGAAGAGTGGTGGGGGGGGGAAGATGGTGGGGGGGGGAAGAGTGGTGGGGGGGAAGAGTGGTGGGGGGGGGGAAGAGTGGTGGGGGGGGGAAGAGTGGTGGGGGGGGAAGAGTGGTGGGGGGGGGGAAGAGTGGTGGGGGGGGGAAGGTGGTGGGGGGGGAAGAGTGGTGGGGGGGGAAGAGTGGTGGGGGGGGGGAGAGTGGTGGGGGGGGTGGTGGGGGGGGAGAGTGGTGGGGGGGGTCGTGGGGGGGGAGAGTGGTGGGGGGGGAAGAGTGGTGGGGGGGGGAGAGTGGTGGTGGGGGGAAGAGTGGTGGGGGGGGGGAGAGTGTGTGGGGGGGGGGAAGAGTGGTGGGGGGGGGGGAAGTGTGGTGGGGGGGGAAGAGTGGTGGGGGGGGGAAGAGTGGTGGGGGGGGGAGTGGTGGGGGGGGGAAGAGTGGTGTGGGGGGGAGAGTGGTGGGGGGGGGGAGGGTTGGTGGGGGGGAGGTGGTGGGGGGGGGGAGAGTGGTGGGGGGGGGGAGAGTGGTGGGGGGGGGAGGTGTGGTGGGGGGGGAGGTGGTGGGGGGGAGAGTGGTGGGGGGGGGGAAGAGTGGTGGGGGGGGGGAAGAGTGGTGGGGGGGGGGAAGGTGGTGGGGGGGGGAAGAGTGGTGGGGGGGGGGGAAGAGTGTGGGGGGGGGGAGTGGGGGGGAGAGTGGTGGGGGGGGGGATGAGTGGTGGGGGGGGAAGAGTGTGGGGGGGGGGAAGAGTGGTGGGGGGTGGGGGGGAGAGTGTTGGGGGGGGGTGGTGGGGGGGGGTGTGGGGGGGGTGGGGGTGGTGGGGGGGGGGTGGTGGGGTGGGGGGAGTGGTGGGGGGGGGGGAGTGGTGGGGGGGGGAGAGTGGTGGGGGGGGGGTGGTGGGGGGGGAGAGTGGTGGGGGGGGGAGTGGTGGGGGGGGGAGAGTGGTGGGGGGGGGGAGGTGGTGGGGGGGGGAGAGTGGTGGGGGGGGGAGAGTGCTGGGGGGGGAGAGTGCTGGGGGGGGGAAGGAGGTGTGGGGGGGGGAAGAGTGGCTGGGGGGGGGGAAGAGTGGTGGGGGGGGGGAGTGGTGGGGGGGGGAGAGTGAGGGGGGGGGGAGAGTTGGGGGGGGTAGAGGGTGGGGGGGGGAGAGTGCTGGGGGGGGAAGAGTGCTGGGGGGGGGAGGGGCTGGGGGGGGAAGAGTGCTGGGGGGGGGGGAAGTGGTGGGTGGGGGGGGGGAGTGTGGGGGTGGAGGTGGGGGGGGGGAGTGTGGGGGGGGGGGAGAGTGTGGGGGGGGAGGGAGTGTGGGGGGGGAGGTGTGGGGGGGGGTGGGAGAGTGGTGGGTGGGGGGAGAGTGTGGGGGGGGGAGGGTGGTGGGGGGGGGGTGTGGGGGGGGAGAGTGGGTGGGGGGGGAGGGGTGGGGGGGGGTGTGTGGGGGGGGGGGAGTGGTGGGGGGGGGGAGTGGTGGGGGGGGGGGAGAGTGTGGGGGAGGGGTGGGGGGGAGTGTGGGGGGGGGGTGAGTGGGGGGGGGGAGTGGTGGGGGGGGGTGAGTGGGGTGGGGGGGGGAAGAGTGGTGGGGGGGGGAGTTGAGGGGGGGGATGAGTGCTGGGGGGGAAGAGTGCTGGGTGGGGGGGAAGAGTGAGGGGGGGGGAAGAGTGGCTGGGGGGGGGGAAGAGTGCTGGGGGGGGGAAGAGTGTGGGGGGGGGGGAAGAGTGCTGGGGGGGGGAGAGTGCTGGGGGGGGGGGAGTGGTGGGGGGGGAGGTGTGTGGGGGGGAGTGGGGGGGGGAAGAGTGTGGGGGGGGGAAGAGTGCTGGGGGGGGAAGTGCTGGGGGGGGGGAAGAGTGCTGGGGGGGGGAGGAGTCGGGGGGAGTGGCTGGGGGGGGGAAGAGTGCTGGGGGGGGGAAAGAGTGCTGGGGGGGGGAAGAGTGCTGGGGGGGGGAAGAGTGCTGGGGGGGGGAAGAGTGCTGGGGGGGGAAGAGTGCTGGGGGGGGGAAGAGTGCTGGGGGGGGAAGGAGTGCTGGGGGGGGAGAGTGCTGGGGGGGAGAGTGCTGGGGGGGAGAGTGCTGGGGGGGGAGAGTGCTGGGGGGGAGAGTGCTGGGGGGGGGGAGAGTGCTGGGGGGGAGAGAGAGACAGAGAGAGAGAGACAGTAATCGGGGATAGCATAGTTAGGGGAATAGATACTGCTCTCTGCAGCAAAGACAGGGCATCCCAAAGGCTGTGTTGCCTACCTGGGGCCAAGGTTAAGGACATCTCTTCTGGGCTGGAGAGGAACTTGAAGTGAAAGGGAAAGGATCCAGTTGTTGGGTCCACGTAGGTACCAACGACATAGGTAGGACTAGGAAAGAGGTTCTGCTGAGGACTATGAGCAGCTCGGGGATAAATTAAAAAGCAGAACCTCAAAGTTAATAATCTCCGGATTACTACCTGAGCCACGTGCAAATTGGTGTAGGGTAAATAAAATTAGAGAGGCAAACGCGTGGCTCAAAGATTGGTGTGGGAGAAATGGGTTCCGATTCATGGGGCACTGGCACTAGTACTTGGGAAGGAGAGAGCTGTTCCATTGGGACAGGCTTTATTTGAACCATACTTGGACCAGTGTCCTGGCGAATCGTATAACTAGGGTTGTAGATGGGACTTTAAACTAATTAGTGGGGGTGGGGGTCAATTGAAGGGAAGTTTAGAAAATCAAAAAGAAATGAGAGAGCAGAGGTGCAGGGCAGTCAAGAGGCGAACGGTAATCAAAGTCTGTCAGGAAGAGGCAGAAAATATAAGCAGAAGAGTGCAGCAGAAATTAGAACCAGAATGAGTAATAATGGTAAAAAAGCTTATGGCTCGTTATCTGAATGCACACAGCATTTGTAACAAGATAGATGAGTTGACAAATAAAAATAAATGAATATGACTTGATAGCTATTACAGGTCTTACGAGGAAAGGCTGAGGGACTTGAGGTTGTTTTCGTTGGAGAGAAGGAGGAGGAGAGGTGACTTAATAGAGACATATAAGATAATCAGAGGGTTAGATAGGGTGGATAGTGAGCGTCTTTTTCCTCGGATGGTGATGGCAAACACGAGGGGACATAGCTTCAAGTTGAGGGGTGATAGATATAGGACAGATGTCAGAGGTAGTTTCTTTACACAGAGAGTAGTAGAGGCGTGGAACGCCCTGCCTGCAACAGTAGTAGACTCGCCAACTTTAAGGGCATTTAAGTGGTCATTGGATAGACATATGGATGAAAATGGAATAGTGTAGGTCAGATGGTTTCACAGGTCGGCGCAACATCGAGGGCCGAAGGGCCTGTACTGCGCTGTAATGTTCTAAAAAACTTGGTTACAGGGTGACCAAGACTGGGAACTCAATATTCAAGGGTATTTGGGTGGCACAGTGGTTAGCACTGCAGCCTCACAGCTCCAGTGACCCGGGTTCAATTCTGGTTACTGCCTGTGCGGAGTTTGCAAGTTCTCCCTGTGGCCGCGTGGGTTTTCGCCGGGTGCTCCGGTTTCCTCCCACAGCCAAAGACTTGCAGGTTGATAGGTAAATTGGCCATTATAAATTGCCCCTAGTATAGGTAAGTGGTAGGGGAATTGAGGGAAGGTGGGGATGGGGTAGGAAAATGGGAATAATGTAGGATTAGTATAAATGGGTGGTTGATGGTCAGCACAGACTTGGTGGGCCGAAGGGCCTGTTTCAGTGCTGTTACTCTAAATAAATAAATAAATTTGACGTTCCGGAAAAATAGGCAAAAAGGAAAAGGAGATGGGGTAGCTTTGTTAATAAAGGAAGTTCTCAGTGCGGTGGTGAGTAGTGATATAGATGCAATAGATCATGATGTGGTATCAGTTTGGGTGGAAATAAGGAATAGCAAGGGGAAGAGGTCATGGGTGGGAGTCGTCTATAGGCCCCTGAAGAGTTGCCTCACTGTAAGACAAAGTATAAATCGGGAAATAATGGAGGTGTGTAAGAAGGGCACTACAATTGTCATGGGTGATTTTAATCTGCATATTGACTGGACAAATCAGATTGGCGGAGGTAACATCGAAGACGAATTTGTAGAGTGCATCAGGGATTGTTACTCAGAGCAATATGTAGTGATCACAACATGGTAGAATTTCAAATTCAGTTTGAGGGCGAACAACTCTGGTCTCAAACCAGTGTCCTCAATTTAAACCAGGGCAATTACGGACGTATGAAGAAAGAGTTGTCTAAAGCGGGCTGGGAAAATAGACTAAGGGAAAGGTCAATGGCAGACATTTAAGCAAATATTTCGTAATGCTCAGGAAAAATTTATCCCGGTCAAAAAGAAGGACTTGATGAGAAGGATGAACCACCCGTGGTTAATAAAGGCAATCAGGAAGAGCATCCAATCAAAAACTAAGGCAAACAAAGCAGCAAAAACTAGTGGTAGGCCAGAGGATTGGGAATTTTTTTTTTTAGGAACCAGCAACGGATAACTAAAAAGCTAATAAAGAGGGAGAAAATTGATTATGAGAGTAAATTGTCACGAAATATAAAAACAAACAGCAAGAGCTTCTCCGGGTATATAAAAAGACAGTAGCTAAAGTGAGCGTGGGACCCTTGGAAGATGCGACTGGAGAATTGATAACGGGGAACAGGGAAATGGCAGATAATTTATTCCACAGATATCAGATAACCAAGGAGCTAATAGGAGGAAAGATCTTGTATCAGTCTCTATCACGAGGGACAAAGTATTTGACAAACTAATGGGACTAAAGGCAGACAAGTCACCACGACCTGATGGCCTACATCCAAGGGTTTTAAAGGAAATGGCTGCAGAGATAGTGGAGGCATTGGTCGAAATATTCCAGAACTCACTGGATTCCGGGAGGGTCCCAGCAGATTGAAAAACCGCTAATGTGACGCCCCTGTTCAAGAAGGGAGGGAGAAAAAAAGCAGGAAACTATAGGCCAGTCAGCCAAACATGGATCGTTGGGAAAATGCTAGAATCCATTATTAAGGAAGAAATAGCAGGACATTTAGAAAAGCTTAATGCAATCAAACAGAGTCAACATGGTTTTGTGAAAGGGAAATCATGTTTGACAAATTTGCTAGAGTTCTTTGAGGATATAACAAGCAGAGTTGATAAAGGGGAAATGGTAGATGTTGTGTGTTTGGATTTCCAGAAGGCATTCAATAAGGTGCCACATAAAAGATTATTGCACAAGATAGGAGCTCAAGATAGGGGGTAATGTTTTAGCATGGATTGAGTAACTCACAGAAGACAGAGTCAGGATTAATGGGTCTTTTTCAGGTTTAGTTTAGTTTAGTGATACAGCACTGAAACAGGCCCTTCGGCCCACCGACCATCAACCACCCATTTATACTAATCCTACACTAATCCCATATTCCTACCACATCCCCACCTGTCCCTATATTTCCCTACCACCTACCTATACTAGGGGCAATTTATAATGGCCAATTTACCTACCAACCTGCAAGTCTTTTGGCTTGTGGGAGGAAACCGGAGCACCCGGAGAAAACCTACGCAGACACAGGGAGAACTTGCAAACTCCACACAGGCAGTACCCAG
Organism: Heterodontus francisci; assembly: GCF_036365525.1. Lineage (NCBI taxonomy): Eukaryota > Metazoa > Chordata > Chondrichthyes > Heterodontiformes > Heterodontidae > Heterodontus > Heterodontus francisci. The sequence goes on along the minus strand of NC_090377.1, from coordinate 132,557,047 downwards.
AATTGAACCCGGGTCGCTGGAGCTGTGAGGCTGCGGTGCTAACCACTGCGCCACTAGTGGAGTGCCAAAAGGATCAGTCCTAGGGCCTCAATTATTTACTATCTATATTAATGACTTGGAGGAGGGGGCAGAGTGTAATACATCCAAATTTGCTGAAAATACAAAATAGGTGGGAGGGCATGTTGTGATAAGGACATAAGGAATCTGCAAAGGGAAATAAATAGGTTGAGGGAGTGGGCAAAAACTTGGCAGATGGAGTTTAATGTAGGAAAGTGTGAGGTCATGCACTTTGGTAGGAAGAATCAAAAGGCAGACTATTATTTAAATGGAGAGAGACTCCAAAAAAGTGTAGCACAGAGGGATCTGGGTGTTCTTGTGCGTGAAACACAAAACGTCAGCATGCAGGTGCAGCAACTAATTAAGAAAGCAAATGAAATTTTGGCCTTTATTGCTCGGGGGTTGCAGTTAGAAAATAGGGAAGTCTTGTTACAACTGTACAGGGTGTTGGTGAGGCCGCACCTGGAATACTGTGTACAGTTTTGGTCCCCGTATTTAAGAAAGGATATACTGGCATAGGAGGCAGTTCAAAAGAGATTCACTAGGCTGATTCCTGGGATGAAGGGGTTGACTTATCAAGAACGGCTAAACAGGTTAGGCCTTTATTCATTAGAGTTTAGAAGAATGAGGGGTGATCTTATTGAAACGTGCAAGATTCTGAGGGGGCTTGAGGGGTAGATGTTGAGATGTTTCCACTAGTGGGGGAATCTCGAACTAGGGGACTTAGTTACAGAATAAGGGAACACTCATTTAAAACGGAGAAGCAAATTTCTTCTCTCAGAGGGTAGTGAATGTCTGGAATTCTCTACCCCAGAGAGTTGTGGAGGCTTGATCACTGAAAGTATTTAAAGAGGAAGTAGATAGATTTTTAAAATATCAGGGAGTTGAGGGCAATGAGGAGCTGGCACGAAAGAGGAGTTTAGGTCTGGGGCAGATCAGCCATGATCTTATTGAATGGTGGGGCAGGCTTGAGGGGCCGAATGGCCTACTCCTGCAGCTATTTCTTATGTTCTTAAAGTACGCCGAGGTTTACAGAGGGAAATCCAGAGCTTAGGGCCCTGGCAGCTGAAGGCACAGCCACTAATGGTGAAGCAATAATAGGGGATGTGCAAGAGGCCAGAATTGGAGGAGCACAGATATGGGGGGGTTATGGGGCTGTAGGAGATTATAGAGATAGGGAGGGGTGAGGCCACGGAGGAATTGAAAACAAGGATGAGAAGTTTGTCATTGTTATGTACGTGCTGGAACACTGCTTGATTGAGCATTTAGATGGTTCTGCGGTTTTCCCTAATACTGACATTTAATCTAATTACCTTGAAATAAAATTGTACCAATTATGCTCAATAGTTAAGACTTCAGTAGAGATGTCAGCAGGCATGAGCTGCAGACTAGATCCACCTACCGTGAAAAGAAAAGAAACGCCCCAAATCCAGAACATTAAAATGTCAGCTACATGGGCCAATTTCAATGCATTTAATTTGCCATTTTCTAAATCCCCTAAGGGAACTAGCCATCTTGCGATCAATCCTGGTTCTCCATTTAATGTATAATTTACTACTAATTAAATTCAGGTTTTAATGTCGAGTTGCTCATCACCCATGCCCCATCAGTGGAAAATGTACAAACCTATCAGAAAATGCTGATGAGGAAAATCACAAGATTAGACATTGCAAATATTGAGGAAGCCAACTGGCTACACTCACAGGGCACCACCTCAGATGCCAAAGTAAAAATCACCAACTCCTATATGTGGCAATGTGTAGTGCCATGAAAACTCACCTCTGATTTAACCAAGAATGTGTAAAGTCCACTGCCCCTCCTTTTCTCACACTCAGCAACCCTTGTTCAAAATTGTGAAGCGTTTTGATAAGACTAAGTAAAGAAAAAGCGTTTAAAATAACAAAGCAAATTGACAGGGCTGATGGGGAATGACTCTTTCCTACAGCAGGTGAACCCAGAAAAAGATAACAGAATGAGCAAAGCCAATTAAAAGCAAAGAGGAAATTATTCTTCATACAGAACATTGAGAGAATGGGGAATATGCTGAGAAGACCACAGACATGGAGACAATTGGCAGTTAAGGCTGAGTTAGATATTTACTTCTAATATACGGCTATTAAGTAATAAAGAGGCAGAAATTTTGGATTATAAAGTCAGTTACCATGAGTAACCCACATGGCAGAGCAATTAAACTTCCATTGGAAGTGGTTCTATGATATGATTCCAGTTAACACCAAACTTCGAGTTTCTGCGCCAATGGACGATCAGAGTGAATACAAAAATCACAAGTCAACACACTTCAGTCTTGTGCAATACACTCAAGGTAATGCTAATTCATCACCTTGAATTGCTTCCATAAATGACAGTATCATCACTAATACCCTCACCAGTTCAAAATAGTTCCCTCCAAACACCCAAAGTCTTAAAGTACCAATTCCCTTGCTCTCAAGAAAACCAAGAACACCTAATATAAACCACAGGGCACCCTATGTTAGAGAAATTTCCAAGCCTGTTTGTGACAAAGACACTGAGACTAGGATGCTTTGGTGGAGACTGTTTATTGCTTGCCACAGAGCTTTCTTCTCCACTCCGAACACCACCCCGCCATTGCTGGCTGGCTCTTTAGTTAATTGTACGCAGATGTGTATATAATCAACACCAAACACCTGCTCACCCGCTTACCTTCAACTAGGTATTTAACATCCATTAACAGAACTTATTGGACACTAACAGATTCCCCGCTTGTCTTTAAATTAAATACATACATATTAAAAAACGAACAAGATCGACAAAATAATGATACTTTTTCTTTATCTTACATTATTATACCGTCAGCCTTCAACAGCACCAGCCATTAACATACTGTATATTCCCCTCTTTTTAAGCAAAAAAAACTTGTTCAATAATTACAAAGGGATATTATTAAAACTATTCCATATTTTCCCATCTCATCATAACACAAGACAGACCTCTTTGAGGACATCCAACAATTTCTTTGAACAAACACCTCTTTGTAAAACAATCTGACAACAGATGACTTGCGTCAACCCATTTTATTTTAGAAATTTCTTTTCTTTCATATTCGTGAGATCAATCCTGAACCTCTTTTCTGCGACACTTTTTGTTGAATGGACATTGTCCCAGAGAGAATGGTTATCTATACAGCATTCTATAGGAAACCTTTTCTCCGATTGCCCTTTATATAAAAGTTCCTTTAAATACTCGATAAATACATATTGTTACGACCAGGTGAGAAAGGCGTCTAGGGGTCTTTTACGGTCTTCACCTGGTCTTATTGTAACAGGATTTAATTTTTTTAAACACACTGTTTTGAGCTTCCCCTTGGTGAATCCTTGTTCACCACTTTCCAATTATAAGGCAAAGAAATGAGCACAAACAGACTTTAAGTTTAAAGAAGTGAAATTTTATTAAAACTTAAACTCTAATTCAGTTAATGCCTACAAATACATGCCATATCCCACGCCAGCATGGCGTACGTGATACGCACATGCAAACAGGGACAGAAAAGAGAAGAAAAATAAAATGGAGAGGTTTAAGGCAATCTCTGAAAAGGGGTTTTTACTGTGCTTCGAACTCGCTGTAGTCCTTGCTTGTAGGTAGTCTTGCTTTTCGTTGGGGCCCAGTATTCTTCATAAACCTTGTTCACTGTAGGAGACCTTTCTCTCTTGGGGTTCACGTGTCTTCAATGGGCCTTCAGTTCTGTGAAAAAGAGATGGGAGCAGACAGGGGAGATATCTTTTCAGTCCAGGAGCAAGCAGCTTTCTGAGTTTCAAGCATTCTGTGGCAAGCTCAAATTCAAACAGCCAGTTAGTCATGTGACTAAACTGGTCTGATCAGGTCTTCTGTGTATTGGAAAATAAGGGACTGGGTCCTTTGTTCCAACACTGTCTGCTAGTATTCAAAAAAGGTCATTCCGGCGAGGAGCCTAGCAATTCCCTGTGATAGGCCCTCTTCCCAGCAACACTTTTACGGTTTTAATGCTCCTGAGGCGAAATACGTGTGTCATTCTTGGCAGGTGGGGGCCCTGTCTGACAATACCCATATCTATCGCTTCTATCAGTGCAAGTGTCTCAGCAGCTAAGGTGCTTTTAACTATCCTCTTTATTTTCTTTGATTCCCAGGCTAACAGACACCATTTATCATTTTTTCCCACCAAAAATATAATGAACCCTGCTGCATTCGAATAACCATTGGGAAGATTAGCATGTGGGGCATCACTAAAAATGACTTTCATTTCTCCTGGGTCACCCAAGGCTGGAAACTTGTGTGTACATTTGTCTAAACTCAATTTCTTCAATGTCTTATTTGCTTTTAGCACTTTCACAACAGTAGCTTGTTTCAGCATGGTGCTCAATTCTAATACATCATCGCAAGCATCTGGCCTAGTTTGTGTGCACAACCAGTTTAATTGCCCGATTAAGCTCCTTAAATGGTCTGCTTCTTCCTTATTCCAGTCTTCCTACAGTGAGGATCTGGTCTGATTTGTTGGGATCCTATTAACACCCTCTAGGTAAGACTGTTGATTTAGGGTTACCCCCAACTTCGTCTGCTTAATATTCAACCCTATATATTTAAAAGCTCCGGAAGCCCAACTTCCAATTTTAAATTCCTGCAGAACTTTAGTTACCACAAATTTCTCAAATGCCGCAGATTCTCCCCACAGAAAATCGTCTACGTGTATCAAGAGAACGTCTGCTAGTTTTTCTTCATAGTACCAATAAAACACTGCCGGATCCACTTTTGGCTGAATACAACCAGCTTTTAGTAGTACGGACCTAACTGAAAAATACCATACCCTGGATGCATTGTTTAGCCCATAAACACACTTGTTTAGCTTCCATAATTTCCCCCCTATATCTGCAGCTTCTTTTGGTGGCTTTAAAAAGACTTCCCTTTGAATTTTCTCCCCTTTCAAAAATGCTGCTTAGATGTCAATGGACTTACATTCCAATGAGTGCGTCGCTAAAAGGACTAGAAAAATCCTAAAACTTGCTTTTCCTGCTGTGGGGAGTCAACTCTAAGTTCTTGGTTGTCTCGCCGTTCTTCAAGTCCCTGGCCTTAGCTTTATGTGTACCATCTGTACAGATCCATCTATGGGACAATGCCAGTTGTCCTCTATCTGGCACCTTTGTGTATATGCTAAACTCTTTCCAACTGTCAAGCTCTTTTTGTTTTACATCCTTTACCAACTTACCATCCAACTTCTTAGTAGCCACTAGAGCTTCTCTATCGTAAGGGTTCCTACTTCTTGTGGCGTTCCTTCACTGCTCTCTGGTCCTTGCTCTTGTACAACCCACCAGCCTCCAGATCCAAAGGATCGTCCTCCGCCATCTCCAGCGTGATGCCACTACCAAACACATCTTCCCCTCCCTTCCTCTGTCAGCATTCCGAAGGGATCGTTCCCTCCGCGACACCCTAGTCCACTCCTCAAATACCCCCACCACCTCATCCCCTTCCCATGGCACCTTCCCCTGCAATCGTAGGAGGTGTAATACCTGCCCATTTACCTCCTCTCTCCTCACTATCCCAGGCCCCAAACACTCCTTTCAGGTGAAGCAGCGATTTACTTGTACTTCTTTCAATGTAGTATACTGTATTCGCTGCTCACAGTGTGGTCTCCTCTACATGGGGGAGACCAAACGCAGACTAGGTAACCGCTTTGCGGAACACCTCCGCTCAGTCTGCAAGTAGGACCCCGATCTTCCGGTTGCTTGCCATTTCAACACTCCCCCCTGCTCTCATGCTCACATCTCTGTCCTGTGATTGCTGCAGTGTTCCAGTGAACATCAACACAAGCTCAAGGAACAGCATCTCATTTACCGATTAGGCACATCTGCCGGACTGAACATTGAGTTCAATAATTTCAGAGCACAACGGGCTCCATTTTACTTTTATTTTCAGTTATTTTTTTTCTTTTTCCTTTTTTCTATTTTTTTTGGTGTTTATTTTATTTCATCTTAGTTTGTTCAGTTTGCTTACCCACTGTTTTTTTTCATTTTTGTACTTCCGGCTGTTCAATTTTCAGTCTGTTAACACCCTATCTGTACTAATGTTTTGTCTTTCAACACACCATTAACATCTTGTTTGCCTTTGCTCCACGACCTTCTGGTCAGCTATTCTGTGACCTTGTCCTATTTACACCTTCTCCTTTGTTATCTCTTGCCGCACCCCCGTTTTACTTGCTTATAACCTTTTACATTTCTAATATTTGCTAGTTCTGAAGAAGGGTCACTGACCTGAAACGTTAACTCTGCTTCTCTCTCCACAGATGCTGTCAGACCTGCTGAGTATTTCCAGCATTTCTTGTTTTTATTTCAGATTTCCAGCACCCGCAGTATTTTGCTTTTATTATATTGGCAAATTCTCCTCCATTGTCAGTTAGAAACCTAGCCGGTGCTCCCAATCCCGTTCCTATCCATCTTTCCATTATCTTGTCCACTATTACATTTTTGTTTTTGATATAAATTGACAGACTGAATCTGGTCACTATGTCTATAAAAAGTGTAGACGAAAAATGTTTTTGTCTTTATCTCATACCTTCAAGTCCATCGCTACGGTTTCATTAAAGTCCCTTGCTAAGGGAGACTCACCACGGGTCACAATGGCATCCTCCTGTACTTTTTTTTTTAAAACAGATATCACACTTTTCACGGATATCCATGATAAGTTTAGTGTAGTCACCATCTATTACCCCCACAACTTTTAACAGAATCTTCAACCTATGAAAAGATGAATGTGCAAACTGTCAATGTAGTTTTGAAATAATTTGCCTTTTCTCCTTTAAATCCCTATTTGCAAATGCCAATAATATCTCTTTAATATCCTGCTTAGAGATGTTAGGTCTTGGTAAAGGAATACAATAATGTCCCGACTGTGTTAACTGTAAAGTTACAGATTTCCCAAAGCCTTATGTTCCATATTCAATTTCATCTGAGCCTTTTTCATAGATGGTTTACAGCAAAGCTATTTCACTGGATACTACATCCATACTAAATAAAATGGTTTACCCAGAATTATTTTACATGGAATTACCGCTCTTTTTAGTGATTTCAACGTGTTGTCATCCCCAAACCTGGAACAGGTAGAACCGTCATATTCTTTGACCTTACTTCGGTCTTCCTTACTTAAAGAATCCGTCTAACACCTTAAACAGTCCACTCCACATACTGTGGATGTACACCCAGTGTCTAGTACTTGGCAATTGAACGGATCTGCGACTCGGACACTCATTACCAAACTGAAGATTCTCATGGCCAGTACAATTCCTTCTGATTGACCAGTGGCGTCATCTTCGCCTTCCAAGTCATGTGTCATCTCAAAAACCCTGTTGACCACCTCTTGGTTATTCCTAGGGTTCATCCTTCTGCCATAATTGACCAATTCCTGCCGTCTGTTACTGCTGCCAAAAGGGTCTCTATCCTCATTCATTTTGTGAGAAGTTTTATTTTCGTACTGATGTTTGGGCCCCATATTTGAACAGCCTCGAAATGCTGCTAGCATTGTATCCTCCACCTTCAGTGTCACTGCTGAAGAGCCCATTTGCACCATGAAAGCAGGTGGAAAGGAATGGTTTCCCAAAATATTTTTCAGGGCATCAGACATCTGATCAAAAAGCATATATTTCTTTGAATCTAATTCCTGTTAATACCAAGAGCCTTTCCATGTTAGATATCCTAGCACAATCCAACAACCTGAAGGCAAGTACGGATCTAGGAACTTCCAAGTAGAGTCGCTGCAACCTTGCATATAGTCGATTAAACTCCATAATATATTCTTTGGACAAACCATCCATTTTTCTAAATTTATCAATGTCCCACCATGCCTCATAGGTGCTCAATAAGCCATCTTTCATATAAGTTTTAGCCATAAATTTTACAAGATTGTCCAAATGATGAGCCTCTAGCTCAGACACTTTGCCCCTGATCCTGCTTCTGGGGGAAGTGAAAGTGCAAGAGCTATACCTTGCTTCCTTTTTGGTAAATAAATAACCCCAGTCCATAGATCAAGTTCATTGTTCCATTGATCGTAAGGTTCGGCTTCACAAAATGACAGCGGAAAATCATATCCCGACACCTTACATCAGTCATCTTTCTTCAAAAAAAAACCCTCCAATTACAGCCTTCTCAAAAAAAGCTCCAATTCTAATCTCCTGAAAACAAATCTCCAATCTTCACTTTCAGGCAACCATCCTCTGCTATCAACATGAGCAAAACGTCCAAGCCTGTTTGTTAAGAAGACACTGAGTCCAGGATGCTTTGGTGGAGACTGTTTATTGTTTGCCACAGAGCTTACTTCTCCACTCCTAACACCCCACCATTGCTGGCTGGCCCTTCTTTATATACACATCTGAGTACAATTACCTAATCAACACCCAACTCCTGCTCACCCTCTTACCTTCAACTACTAGATAATTAACATCCATTAACAGAACGTATTAGAGCATAATACACTGCTTTAAGCAGAAGTCAAAACCCTGCTCAAAGGGAGGCTTGTTGCCTGTAACAAACATGACTCATTTACTTTACAAGATTGTTTCCAGTGATTTGGTTGCCATTGGAAGCAGCCCTGTAAAATAGATGGAGGATTATTAAAAGGAAGGACACTGAACAGTGAAGGGTCTTTGAGCACCACTCTCAAAGAAAGTCTCTAAATAAAGTCACAATTGACATGCTTTGTAATTTTCCTGCTCATCATCCTCAACTTCTTTGGTCAATCACACACACCCTCTTCCAACACCAGTCCTTTATTACCCAACTCACTAGATGACCCTCGCTTGGCTCTGCGTTTAGCTAGTGGAAAAAAATCTTCAGCAACAGCTTCTATTTCCTGTTATTTCCGAAGTCTCCAAAGTAGGTGGAAAGAATAAATAGGAAAGTGTGAAAAAATGCATCAGGGTTTTTGCTCGGGGGTGGGGGGGGGGGGGGTGGGTAAGGGGCATGGGGAGAGAAGTAAAGAGGGAAGAGGAGAGAGAGGAGCACAAAATAGGTATAAAACATGATTATTGACACTCCTTCCTTGTTCCACTGATAATTCTTTGGAGCAGGGGTTGGCAAAGTAAGCTGAATCTCAAATGTAGGTATATGCAGATTTGCCTGTATATTAATCTATTATCCATCTTCCATGTTCCTCATGACTTATAGGAAACACTTTAAAAGAAAAAGTCAAAATGGTCCACAGTTAATAAACTAGATATTTCAGTGTAGATTCTAAGCATAATAAAATTAAAGTAGTTTCAGATTCTAAACTAAGGAATAGACAGACAATTTTCATTCAAATAAGCTTTGGATAGGCTCAAGACAACAGAATAATCTATTTTTGCTTCAGAAGATTTTTTTTTTAAATTGACCAATAAGTTTTACTGATTGTTAGCTGAGCACACATTCCATCTTTGAAATGCCCTCATCCACCATCATCATCCCCTGAAAAGAACGGGATCCCACTTCATTGTGGCATTGTTAATCAAGGAAAGTATTACAGCGGCAGAAAGGACGTTTGAGGACTCGTCTACTGAGGTAGTATGGGCCGAGGTTAGAAACAGGAGAGGAGAGGTCACCCTGTTGGGAGTTTTCTATAGACCTCCGAATAGTTCCAGAGATGTAGAGGAAAGGATAGCGAAGATGATTCTCGACAGGAGCGAGTGTAACAGGGTAGTGGTTATGGGGGACTTTAACTTTCCAAATATTGACTGGAAATACTATAGTTCGAGTACTTTAGATGGGTCTGTTTTTGTCCAGTGTGTGCAGGAGGGTTTTCTGACACAGTATGTGGACAGGCCAACCAGGGGCGATGCCACATTGGATTTGGTACTGGGTAATGAACCCGGCCAGGTGTTCGATTTAGATGTAGGTGAGCACTTTGGCGATAGTGATCACAATTCGGTTAGGTTTACCTTAGCGATGGGCAGGGACAGGTATATACCGCAGGGCAAGAATTATAGCTGGGGGAAAGGAAATTATGACGCGATTAGGCAAGATTTAGGATGTGTAGGATGGGGAAGGAAACTGCAGGGGATGGGCACAAACGAAATGTGGAGCTTATTCAAGGAGCAGCTAATGCGTGTCCTTGATAAGTATGTACCTGTCAGGCAGGGAGGAAGTTGTCGAGCAAGGGAGCCGTGGTTTACTCAAGAAGTTGAAGCGCTTGTCAAGAGGAAGAGGGCGGCTTATGTTAGGATGAGACGTGAAGGCTCAGTTAGGGCGCTTGAGAGTTACAAGCTAGCCAGGAAGGATCTAAAGGGAGGGCTAAGAAGAGCAAGGAGAGGACACGAGAAGTCATTGGCGGATAGGATCAAAGAAAACCCTAAGGCTTTCTATAGGTATATCAGGAATAAACGAATGATAAGAGTTAGAACAGGGCCAATCAAGGATAGTAGTGGGAAGTTGTGTGCGGAATCAGAGGAGATAGGGGAAGCGTTAAATGAATATTTTTCGTCAGTATTTACAGTAGAGAAAGAAAATGTTGCCGAGGAGATTACTGAGATACAGCCTACTAGGCTAGATGGGATTGAGATTCACAAGGAGGAGGTGTTAGCAATTTTGGAAAGAGTGAAAATAGATAAGTCCCCTGGGCCAGATGGGATTTATCCTAGGATTCTCTGGGAAGCCAGGGAGGAGATTGCAGAGCCGTTGTTGTTGATCTTTAAGTCGTCATTGTCGACAGGAGTAGTGCCGGAGGACTGGAGGATAGCAAATGTTGTCCCCTTGTTCAAGAAGGGGAGTAGAGACAGCCCTGGTAATTATAGACCTGTGAGCCTTACTTCGGTTGTGGGTAAAATGTTGGAAAAGGTTATAAGAGACAGGATTTATAATCATCTTGAAAAGAATAAGTTCATTTGCGATAGTCAGCACGGTTTTGTGAAAGGTAGGTCGTGCCTCACAAACCTTATTGAGTTTTTCGAGAAGGTGACCAAACAGGTGGATGAGGGTAAAGCCGTGGATGTGGTGTATATGGATTTCAGTAAGGCGTTTGATAAGGTTCCCCACGGTAGGCTATTGCAGAAAATACGCAAGTATGGGGCTGAAGGTGATTTAGAGCTTTGGATCAGAAATTGGCTAGCTGAAAGAAGACAGAGGGTGGTGGTTGATGGCAAATGTTCATCCTGGAGTTTAGTTACTAGTGGTGTACCGCAAGGTTCTGTTTTGGGGCCACTGCTGTTTGTCATTTTTATAAACGACCTGGATGAGGGTGTAGAAGGGTGGGTTAGTAAATTTGCGGATGACACGAAGGTCGGTGGAGTTGTGGATAGTGTCGAAGGGTGTTGTAGGGTACAGAGGGACATAGATAGGCTGCAGAGCTGGGCTGAGAGATGGCAAATGGAGTTTAATGCGGAGAAGTGTGAGGTGATTCACTTTGGAAGGAGTAACAGCAATGCAGAGTACTGGGCTAATGGGAAGATTCTTGGTAGTGTAGATGAGCAGAGAGATCTTGGTATCCAGGTACATAAATCCCTGAAAGTTGCTACCCAGGTTAATAGGGCTGTTAAGAAGGCATATGGTGTGTTAGCCTTTATTAGTAGGGGGATCGAGTTTCAGAGCCACGGGGTCATGATGCAGCTGTACAAAACTCTGGTGAGGCCGCACCTGGAGTATTGCGTGCAGTTCTGGTCACCGCATTATAGGAAGGATGTCGAAGCTTTGGAAAGGGTGCAGAGGAGATTTACTAGGATGTTGCCTGGTATGGAAGGAAGGTCTTACGAGGAAAGGCTGAGGGACTTGGGGTTGTTTTCGTTAGAGAGAAGGAGGAGGAGAGGTGACTTAATAGAGACATACAAGATAATCAGAGGGTTAGATAGGGTGGATAGTGAGAGTCTTTTTCCTCGGATGAGGATGGCAAACACGAGGGGACATAGCTTTAAGTTGAGGGGTGAAAGATATAGGACAGATGTCAGAGGTAGTTTCTTTACGCAGAGAGTAGTAGGGGCGTGGAACGCCCTGCCTGCAACAGTAGTAGACTCGCCAACTTTAAGGGCATTTAAGTGGTCATTGGATAGACATATGGATGTAAATGGAATAGTGTAGGTCAGATGATCGGCGCAACATCGAGGGCCGAAGGGCCTGTACTGCGCTGTAATATTCTAATTCTAATTCATATTGCTTCAAGACACGAGAAAAGTTTACTTCTAGTTTTACTTCTTGGAACTGGCACAGTTGCTATGCCAACTAAGCAAAATTTGGAAGACTGTTCTGGTAATTACTCTTTTCCCTATATTAGAGTATACATTTTTAACTCCACCCCTTCCAGGTGTATATAATTTATGGACCCACACCAATTCATGTGCAATGATTAATGCTGCAACGTGTACAGTCAGTGTGTTGGACTAGGCTTTGCAGATGTGACCAGCCAAATCTGCCTGGGGTGGGAAGGCTACAAATATGGCCTGCGAGTCAAAAGCAGCCTGCAAGCCCCTGAAATCTGAGCTGCAAAATCAAAGGCAATGCAATTCTTTTTAGGCTTAGGTTTCTTTCCCAGCGGTTTGTCCTATTCGACTTTGGGGCAGCAGAGTGTAGTGGTGCTGGCTTTTGGATTATACGTTAAATCAAGGCCCTCTCTGACTTCCCAGGTAGACATAAGATCCTGTGACACTATTCAAAAGAGCAGGTCAGCTTTCCCAGGGTCCTGACCAACATTTATTTCCCCATCATTAAAACCAGATTATCTGCTCATTTATCTTACTGCTGTTTGTGAGATCTCGTCATGCACAAATCTCCCGACATGACAACAGAGAGGACATTTCAAAAGTACTGTTGGCTGTGAAGAGTTTTGGAATATCCTGAAGATACGAAAGGTACTACATATATGCAAGTTTGATCGGTGATCTGGAGGTCTGCAAAAGGCTGCTCTTTGTGAGATTGTAATAGAGGAAAATTAGAACACACGATTTGTTAATATCAACAGCAAGACATTTGTAAATAAACAGGAACATAGATGCAACCTTTGTACATGGGCTGCAAGATTCCTTGGTACACACCTGAACAGCCCAGACAAAAGTTTGGTCTCCTGGCCCAAGTTCACACATGAAAAATAGACATTTGGCTGCTATCCATGGAGCCAAAGCATGTTAGTCCAAACTTTCTCTCCACAAATACCGCCTGGCCTGCTGAGTGTTTTAAATATTGTATTGTTTTTCAGATTTCCACCATCCACAGCATCTTGCTTTTAATTTTCTACTAAGTTTCGTTTCAGTCATTAATTCTCTCAAAGTTCACAATGTTTTTTCCACCACACCCTGCATGACAGCAATTACTCTTGCACCATTATTCCTATCGCTACTAGGAAAGGTTATTTTTTGGCATTAGCCTTTTAGTGTTAGTACCAGTCAATGTGGGGGCAATTTTGTATTTGTAAAACTATTTTAGAGCTTCCTGCACTATGATCTATGAAATTGGTAACAGACGTGATAATCTGAACATTCAAGTGGATAAACGAGTATTAATTCAGACAATATCATGACTAAAAGGATAAACTGAACCACTATTACAATATCAGGGATGAGGCCAACACTCATTGTAAAAATAGGAAGAGAGTGTTTGTACCTTCAGATGAATATTCCGTTTAGCAATGGTCCGAAGTGGGGAGCAGTTTGACAGCAATTCTTTTTGCCAACAGCTTTAATATATTTATACCAAAATACTGAAGCCAGTCATGTAATAAAAAGTAAGAATTGAGGCTATACAGAGCATTGGGAGTCAAATGGCATTTGGTAGTGACCCATAAAAGCCAGTTTTATCTAAACAGGTATAGATGCTTACATATTCTTTTATAAGTTGGGAAGAATGAGGAAACTGAACAAATATCTAATCGGCACTGGGGCAAGGGCTATAAAAGAATGGAGATCTACCTCCCCTGAATATCATACAGCAACACTGAAGTACTTTGGCTGTACAATTGCAAATACTTTTCCTTTTTCTTGGACATCTGCTAACAGCCACTTACAACAATAGTGGTCTCCTACTGACCCTCTCAAAATGAGAACATGCGTTGAATGGGAAAAGAAAAAAATTTAAATAACCAGAAACTTCGACCGTGTTCTGTTGAAAGGTCACGGACCTGTAACGTTAACTCTGCTTCTCTCTCCACAGATGCTGCTGAGTTTTTCCAGCATTTCTTGTTTTTATCTCTGCTCCACAATTCCTAGCTTACCATTTAGAAAATATTTTGATTGGCCTTTTAGGTCCAAAGTGGATGCCTTCATACTTCTCACATTGAAGTCCATCTTCCACCGTTCTGACCACATAATCTAGCAATTGCCTGTTGCAACTTCCTGCTCCCATCGACACTACTTGCTGTATCGCCCAACTTAAAGCAATCAACAAATGGCTCTCTATCAATGACCTGAATAAAGGAATTAATAGTGAAAAGCTCGGGCCCCAGTACAGATTTCTGCGGTCCATCACTAGTCATATCCTGCCACTGTGACTACTGGTGTCCCGCAGGGATCTGTGTTGGGCCTCAATTACTCACATTATCCATTAACGACTTGGATGATGGCATAGTAAGTCATATATCTAAATTTGCTGATGATAAAAAGTTAGGTGGCATTGTAGACAGTCAAGATGATAGCATAAAATTGCAAAGAGATATTGATAGACTAGGTGAATGGACAAAACATCCAAAGATGGATTTCAATGCGGGCAAGTGTGAGATTATCCATTTTGGACCAAAAAAGGATAGAGCAGGGTACTTTCTAAATGGGAAGAGGTTAAGTACAGTGGATGTCCAAAGAGACTTGGGGGTTCAGGTGCATTAATTTTTAAAATGCCACGAGCAAGTGCAGAAAATAATCAAAAAGGATAATGGAATGCTAGCCTTTATATCTAGAGGATTGAAGTATAAAGACACAGAGGTTAGCTGCAGCTGTACAAAACCCTGGTTAGACCCCACGGAGTACTGTGAGCAGTTCTGGGCACCACACCTTAGGAAGGATATATTGGCCTAGGATGGAGTGCAACGTATGTTTACAAGAATGATACCTGGACTATGAGGAGAAATTACACAAATTAGGCCTGTTTTCGCTAGAATTTAGAAGGTTAAGTCTTCTGATAGAAGTCTTCAAGATATCAACAGGAAAAGACAGGCTAGATAAAGATAAACTATTTCCACTGGTTGGAGATTCTAAAACTAGGGGGCATAGTCTAAAAATTAGGACTAGACCGTTCAGGAGAGATGTTAGGAAGCACTCATTCATGCAAAGGGTGGTAGAGGTTTGGAATTCTCTCCCACAAACAGCAGTTGAAGCTAGAACAGTTGTTAATTTTAAATGTGAGATAGACAGATTTTTGTTAAGCAAAGATATTAAGGGATATGGGCCAAAGGCAGGTATATGGAGTTAGGCCGTGTATCAGCCATGATCTCATTGAATGGTGGGACAGGCTCGAGGGGCTGAATGGCCTACTCCTGTTCCTATCTTCCTAACTGGAGTACATACCCATTATCACTATTCTGTTTCCTACCTCCAAACCAGTTCCCTGATTTCGAATTAAGAGGACAACTTGATAAAATTGCAAAGAGTTTCTCTAGCCTCTCGACATAACTGAAGCCTTTAATCCCGGTTACCATCTCAGTACCTTCTCAATAGCTTCCTAAAGTAGCATATTGCACAAGTTGCGCAACAGCACTCAACTGCCAAGCTTTTGAGTCTTCATTTGCTTCTAAAGCTGTCTATCTGTTCATTCCCTCACCTCCTGCTTCGATGTCCTCATTCAGCAAGACCTTTACCATTTCCCATTCCTGGCGACATGGGGTGTAAATCTAAGCATACCTAGTACGCTGTGGACAACCATCCATTCCAAGATCAAGCTCTACAAGGCCTCCCTCCTTTGCTAAACTACCCATCACTCCACAATTATCCCACTAGTGCGAAGATAACCCTAGACTTCTTTCCTTTACTAGCTAAGCCACCCCCCCCCCATCCCAGTCCACTCTAAACAAAAGAGAAGCTTGTGGATTTTTAGTCACCTCTATTGCTCCCCACTTTTTCTCTTGTGCAGCATGACAAACCTCTCCCTCTTCGGCCACCTCTTACTCTAGCACTAAAACTGTTGCCAATTTCTCCCCTTCAAGCTCATCTTATCCATGTGACCAACTTCCTGCCATCTAGACCCCTAAGCAACTAGAATCTGAGACTTCCCAAAACAATGGGTTTCAGGCATTTATTACACCGAAAAAATTACACCATTGGAAACAAACGAACTTATTAGCGAGAGGCAGCATGGTTTTGTGAAGGGGAGGTCGTGTCTCACTAATTTGATTGAGTTTTTTGAGGAAGTGACAAAGATGATTGATGAAGGAAGGGCAGTGGATGTTATCTATATGGACTTCAGTAAAGCCTTTGACAAGGTCCCTCATGGCAGACTGGTACAAAAGGTGAAGTCACTCGGGATCAGAGGTGAGCTGGCAAGATGGATACAGAACTGGCTCGGTCAATAGAAGACAGAGGGTATCAGTGGAAGGGTGCTTTTCTGAATGGAGGGATGTGACTAGTGGTGTTCCGCAGGGATCAGTGCTGGGACCTTTGCTCTTTGTAGTATATATAAATGATTTGGAGGAAAATGTAGCTGGTCTGATTAGTAAGTTTGCGGACGACGCAAAGGTTGGTGGAGTTGCGGATAGTGATGAGGATTGTCAGAGGATACAGCAGTATATAGATTGGTTGGAGACTTGGGCGGAGAAATGGCAGATGGAGTTTAATCCGAACAAATGTGAGGCAATGCATTCTGGAAGGTCTAATGCAGGTGGGAAGTATACAGTAACTGGCAGAACCCTTAGGAGTATTGACAGGCAGAGAGATCTGGGCGTACAGGTCCACAGGTCACTGAAAGTGGCAACGCAGGTGGATAAGGTAGTCAAGAAGGCATACGGCATGCTTGCCTTCATCGGTCGGGGCATAAAGTATAAAAATTGGCAAGTCATGCTGCAGCTGTACAGAACTTTAGTTCGGCCACACTGAGAATATTGCATGCAATTCTGGTCGCCACACTACCAGAAGGACGTGGAGGCTTTGGAGAGGGTACAGAGGAGGTTTACCAGGATGTTGCCTGGTCTGGAGGGCATTAGCTATGAGGAGAGGTTGGAAAAACTCGGATTGTTTTCACTGGAACGGTGGAGGTGGAGGGGCGACATGATAGAGGTTTACAAAGTTGAGCGGCATGGACAAAGTGGATAGTCAGAAGCTTTTTCCCAGGGTGGAAGAGTCAGTTACTAGGGGGCATAGGTTTAAGGTGCGAGGGGCAAAGTTTAGAGGGGATGTGCGAAGCAAGTTCTTTATACAGAGGGTGGTGAGTGCCTGGAACTTGCTGCCGGGGGAGGTGGTGGAAGCAGGTACGATAGCGAAGTTTAAGAGGCATCTTGACAAATACATGAATAGGATGGGAATAGAGGGATACGGTCCCCGGAAGTGCGAAAGGTTTTAGTTTAGGCAGGCATCAAGATCGGCGCAGGCTTGGAGGGCCGAATGGCCTGTTCCTGTGCTGTACTGTTCTTTGTTCTTTAAATAATTGAGGCCCTCGGACTGATCCTTGTGGCACTCCACTCGTTACGTCTTTCCAACCTGAAAAAGACCCATTAATCCCGACTCTGTCCTCTGTGAGTTAACCAATCCTCAATCCATGCTAATACATTACCCCCAATACCGTGAGCTCCTATCTTGTGCAAACTTTTATGTGGCACCTTATCGAATGCCTTCTGGAAATCCAAATACACTACATCTACCGGTTCCCCTTTATCAACGCTGCTTGTTATATAGAACATAGAACAGTACAGCACAGTACAGGCCCTTCGGCCCACGATGTTGTGCCGAACATTTAACCTACTCTAAGATCAAACTAACTACCTACCCTTCATTCTACTATCATCCATGTACCTATCCAAGAGTCGCTTAAATGCCCCTAATGTATCTGCTTCTACTACCACCGCTGGCAGCGCATTCCACGCACCCACCACTCTCTGTGTAAAGAACCTACCTCTGACATCTCCCCGAAACCTTCCTCCAATCACCTTAAAATTATGCCCCCTGGTGATAGCCCTTTCCACCCTGGGAAAAAGTCTCTGACTATCCACTCTATCTATGCCTCTCATCATCTTGTACCCCTCTATCAAGTCACCTCTCATCCTTCTTCGCTCCAATGAGAAAAGCCCTAGCTCCCTCAATCTTTCTTCGTAGGACATGCCCTCCAGTCCAGGCAGCATCCTGGTAAATCTCCTCTGCACCCTCTCTAAAGCTTCCACATCCTTCCTATAATGAGGCGACCAGAACTGAACACAATATTCCAAGTGTGGTCGAACCAAGGCCTTATAGAGCTGCAGCATAACCTCGCGGCTCTTAAACTCAATCCCCCTGTTAATGAAAGCCAACACACCATACGCCTTCTTAACAACCCTATCAACTTGGGTGGCAACTTTGAGCGATCTATGGACATGGACCCCAAGATCTCTCTGTTCCTCCACACTACCAAGAATCCTGTCTTTCAGCCTGTATTCCGCATTCAAACTCGACCTTCCAAAATGAATCACTTCACACTTTTCCAGGTTGAACTCCATCTGCCACTTCTCAGCCCAGCTCTGCATCCTGTTAATGTCCCATTGCAACCTACAACAGCCTTCCACACTATCCACAACTCCAGCAACCTTCGTGTCATCGGCAAACTTGCTAACCCAGCCTTCCACTTCCTCATCCAAGTCATTTATTAAAATCACAAAGAGCAGAGGTCCCAGAACAGATCCTTGTGGAACACCACTGGTCACCGAGCTCCATGCTGAATACTTTCCATCTACTACCACCCTCTGACTTCTATGGGCCAGCCAATTTTGTCTCCAGACAGCCAACTTTCCCTGAATCCCATGCCTCCTTACTTTCTGAATGAGCCTTCCATGGGGAACCTTATCAAACGCCTTGCTAAAATCCATTTACACCACATCCACTGCTCTTCCTTCATCAATGTGTTTTGTCACATCTTCAAAGAATTCAATAAGGCTTGTGAGGCATGACCTGCCCCTCACAAAGCCATGCTGACTGTCTCTAATCAAATCATGCTTTTCCAAATAATCATAAATCCTGTCTCTCAGAATCCTCTCCAATAATTTTCCCACTACCGACGTAAGACTGACTGGTCTATAATTCCCAGGGTTATCCCTATTCCCTTTCTTGAACAAGGGAACAACATTTGCCACACTCCAATCATCCGGTCCTACTCCAGTGGACAGTGAAGACGCAAAGATCATCGCCAAAGGCGCAGCAATCTCTTCCCTCACTTCCCGTAATATCCTTGGGTATATCCCGTCTGGCCCCGGGGACTTATCTGTCCACATATCATTCAAAATTTCCAGCACATCCTCCCTCTTAACCTCAACTTGTTCGAGCATATCAACCTGTTCCACGCTGTCCTCAAACGAATCTTCAAAGAACTCTAGCAAATTTGTCAAACATGATTTCCCTTTCACAAAACCATGTTTGATTGCATTAACCTTTTCTTAGGGACGGCGCAGTGGTTAGCACCACAGCCTCACAGCTCCAGTGACCCAGGTTCGATTCTGGGTACTGCCTGTGTGGAGTTTGCAAGTTCTCCCTGTGACCGCGTGGGTTTTCGCCGGGTGCTCCGGTTTCCTCCCACCGCCAAAGACTTGCAGGTTGATAGGTAAATTGGCCATTGTAAATTGCCCCTGGTGTAGGTAGATGGTAAGGAACATGGGATTACTGTAGGGTTAGTATAAATGGGTGGTTTTTGGTCGGCATAGATTCGGTGGGCCGCAGGGCCTGTTTCAGTGCTGTATCTCTAAATAAATAAAATAAAGATGACACAAGTTCCGTACCAGAAATAGGCAATAACCTAGGGGCTAAATAGAGTGAGGAAATTAAGGATATTGATATCAGCCAAGAAAAAGTATTGGAGAAACTTGATGGACTAAAATCTGGCAAGTCCCCGGGACCAGATGGCTTACACCCTAAAATTCTAAAAGAGATAGCTGCAGAGATAGTGGATGCGCAGGCTATGATTTTCCACAATTCCTTAGATTCAGGAATGGTCCCATCAGATTGGAAGTTGGAAAATGTTACACTGCTTTTCAAGAAAGGAGGTAGAGAGAAAATAGGGAACTCTATGCCAGTTAGCCTAACATCAGTCATTGGAAAGATGCTGGAAACTATTAAAGAAGTCTTAACATTGCACTTGGAAAAGTATAGTCTTTCTTTTCTTTTGGGCCTCCTTATCTCGAGAGACAATGGATACGCGCCTGGAGGTGGTCAGTGGTTTGTGAAGCAGCGCCTGGAGTGGCTATAAAGGCCAATTCTGGAGTGACAGGCTCTTCCACAGGTGCTGCAGAGAAATTTGTTTGTTGGGGCTGTTGCACAGTTGGCTCTCCCCTTGCGCCTCTGTCTTTTTTCCTGCCAACTACTAAGTCTCTTCGACTCATATAGTATGATTAGAACAAGTCAGCGTGGTTTTACTAAAGGGGGTTGACAAATTTATTAGAATTTTTTGAGGATCGAACTAGTAGGGTGGATGAAGGGGAACCAGTCGATGTCGTATACCTGGATTTTCTAAAGGCATAAGATGCTACATAAAAGATTAATAGGCAAGATAGCTCATGCTGTTGGGGGTAATATATTAGCGTGGATAGAGGATCAGTTAACAGACAGGAAGCAAAGAGTGGGCATAAATGGGGCATTTTCAAGTTGGCAGGCAGTGAATAATGGGGTGCTGCAAGGATCAATGCTGGGGCCTCAAGCTATTTACACTCTATATTAATGACTTGGATGAAGAGACAGAGAGGAATGTATCTAAGTTTGCTGATGATACAAAGCTCGGTGGAAAGGTAAGCTGCAGGGAGGACAGAGAGGCTGCAAAGAGATATAGACAGGTTAAGTGAGTGGGCAACAAGATGGCAAATGGAGTATAATGTAGGAAAATGTGAAGTTTGGTCATAAAAATATAAAAGCAGAATATTTTTTAAAAGGTGTAAAACTGGTAAGTGTTGATGTTCAGAGACACTTGGGGGTACTCCTACAAGGAACGCACAAAGTTAACATGCAGGTGCAGCAGGCTATTAGGAAGGCAAATTGTATGCTAGCCTTTGTTGCAAGGGGATTGGAGTACAGGAATAAAGTAGTCTGACTAAAATTGTACAGGCTTTGGGAGACCCCACCTGTGTTCGGTTTTGGTCTCCACATTTAAGAAAGGATCTCCTTGCACTAGAGGCAGTGAAGCAAAGATTTACTAAATTAGTCCCTGGGATGAAGGGGTTGTCTATGATGAGAGGCTGAGTAAATTGGGCCTATATTCTCTGGACTTTAGAAGAATGAGAGGTGACCTAATTGAGATATACAAGACTCTGAATGGGCTTGATAGGGTAGAAGCTGAGAGATTGTTTCCACTGATCTGGGAATCTAGAATGCAGGGGCACAGTCTCAGAATAACGGACCAATCATTCAGGTCTGAGATGAGGAGAAATTACCACACTTCAACGGTTGTGAATCTTTGGAATTCTCTGCCCCCGAGTGTTGTGGATGCTCCATCGTTGAATACATTTAAGGCTGGGATAGATAGATATTTGGTCTCATAGGGAATCAAGGGATATGGGGAGTGGGCAGAAAAGTGAAATTGAAGCCCAAGATCAGCCATGATCGTATTGAATAGCGAAGCAGGCTCGATGGGCCATATGGTCTACTTCTGCTTCTATTTCTTGTGTTCTCCCAGTGCGAGCATTCCGATGTGCCAATGTATTTCTCCTGCAGGCACTTAGCAGTCAAGATGAGAAGTAACTCCATAAACAATGTATGTGAAAATACATTCATAAAATGTGTTGGATTGTACATCTAAACACACAATGACCACATCAAAATATCAATGTGCCCTTATTGTATAATGACATCATAAAATGTTTTGAAGTTTATGTATTGCGTGCCTTCACAAATTGCAAATTTACTTTCTGACGAACCCAATTTTTAAAAAATAAACTGTGCTTTAAAGGGCCTGTGACTGCAGCTCCCTGGATTCCATATATGATTGCATTAAGCGGATATATGGAGGTCAGAAAAGGGGTCAAGCACTGGTAAATTGGAGTGGCAGGTCTCCTTAATTCAGTAGTAAGAGAAGGTGCTTCAGGTCAACTGATCTCGAGCTTCTTTCTGCAGCCAGTATCTGATGTTCAGCCTTCTGAAAATGGGGATGATGCTCCTCAGCAGGAGACAGAACCATGTTTGGCTCTCCTCTGCCCAAGGTTAACTCCATGTTCAGTCCTTTTGCAGTGCTATATTGTGTAGAACACAGCAAAACACCAAAATAGCATATGCTCCGTTGGGGTATACTCCTCTAAATGGCTAGGCTAAAGTAGGTAATATTCTCTAACCTTCAGCATTCTGATAGTCTTCTCTGGCAATACAGGTTGAAGCACCTCATTTTACCATTCATCATGGGACATGGCTATATGTGTAATTGTGAGGCGCCATTAAAACAGCAGGTAGCCTTCATCTTCTAGAAACTACCCAGACAACACTCTTCTATGACCGAGCAGGGATGTGCTGGATTGCCACAGCATAACGTCACAATGGCTGCCAGTATACCTGACATTCACATGAAAGATTTATTTGTGCTTGTCACTTATGATCTGAGCGTTTAATGAAAGACAGTCCTTTCTATTCATGTAATTAACGGTCCTAATATTGTCCCTTGTTACCTCAAAGGCCATTTAGTATTCATTTACCTGACTTCCCCAAGATATGTGTAGTTTAGTTTAGTTTAGAGATACAGCACTGAAACAGGCCCTTCGGCCCACCGGGTCTGTGCCGACCATCAACCACCCATTTATAATAATCCTACACTAATTCCATATTCCTACCACATCCCCACCTGTCCCTACATTTCCCTACCATGTACCCATACTAGGGGCAATTTATAATGGACAATTAACCTATCAACCTGCAAGTCTTTGGCATGTGGGAAGAAACCGGAGCACCCGGAGGAAACCCACGCAGACACAGGGAGAACTTGCAAACTCCACACAGGCAGTACCCAGAATTGAACCCGGGTCGCTGGAGCTGTGAGGCTGCGGTGCTAACCACTGCGCCGCCCAAATATCTCAATAAAACTGCACTGTGGACTTAATCTAGTGCTCGAGGAACAAGACAAAAGTGTGTAATTTTGCTAAACAGTACATCATGGACCTGATCAAAGCAGGCATGAACAGCAAACTGATATGACTGTAAGTACCCCACTGCACCTGAAAAGAGGTTTAGGTGATAGAGAGTAGTGGAGATTTTGACGAGGGCAAAGTGGGAAAGGTGAAAAAGAGCAAGAGGAGGGAGGGAATATCAATATGGGCCAGAATTTACTGTAATTGACGAAACAGTGACTTACTGGTGCCTATTCACTGAAGTGTTGTGCCCACTTTGGTCACTGAGACAAAGCAGTAGTTATACATGCTTTGAACAAGTGAAGAGAGACGACTGATCCTGGCTGTTAGAGGCATGAGTAATGAAGAAAGCAAGCATTTTGAGATTTGATCTTCGAGTTATATAGAATAGTCAACAGTGGGAAAAGATAAATCTGTAAGCAAAGCAAGGACCCACAGGTTCGCAGTAGAAAAAGCTCAACATAGGACTAGTGTCAAAGTTCTTCACAAAATCAACACACAGAACGGTCTCTTGGATAGAACAGCAGCTGTAAAAACTTTGCAATCATTTTAGGACCAATTGGATGTTACCATGGGGGATGGGAAACTTCAGGTGGTCATTCTAGACAGATCAACCTAAGATTAGTTGCACCTTATGATTCCTTACACGGAATGAACACCTCTACTGTTAGGAAACTGATGCACTGGGCAGCACCTAATTGGCTAATAATTATGTATTTTATTACTGTGTTAATTGGCAAGCACATGGGACAACTTTGAAATTCAAGTTCCCCCACACAGCAGTTGAGAAGGGAAAGGAATTATGACTTTTTCCAGAAGTGGCAATAATAGTCTCACCATAAATATGCATATATTCACTGGTATGAAAATCCTAGAATAAGATCACCCTTTCTTCAGGATCCCTCTGGTGATATCAATTATGGGACAGCATCCCAGCAAATTGCAGAACAATTCCACTTGAAAAGCAGTAGTCAAATTTCAGTTCATAGCCTGCCTTCCTAACAGTTACCTTTCACGCTGGCTTGAAATTTCATCCCCACTGTTTGCAATGGAGCCATTCCAGGACATACAGGAACAGAAGTAACCAGTGTTGAAAGAGTAACCAAGGTCACTCAAGAGTCTCCCTGCCAGTGATAAAGTGTACATTTTTTTTTTAATTACAATATTCCGAATGAGATCATTATATTCTATATAAAAAGAGGCAGCACTTTGAAGTATTACTCCCCCTAACTTAGCTTCCCTTTTAAACATACCAAGAATTATTGTTGTTCACCTCTGCACTAGATTACAGAGTGACCAGAACTATATTCCAAATTGAATAGGACCACCACCTCATAGTTATAAAGTAACAATACAATCTAATAACTTGCATGCTATTCTACTATTGCAACCTAGTCCTTTGCATTTTATAATGCAATGAAGCACTATACAGATTTATCCATACATTTATAAATTAGATCTCTCTACATCATCTCTAAGCCACCTAAAGGATCAATTCTCAGCCCCTTTCCTTACTTAATCTGCATGCAACCCAGTGACATCTGCAGCCACAGGATTGGCTTTCACATTTATACTGATTTACCAGCTTTCCCTCTCCACCATTCTCAGTGATTGCCATCAAGATCTTATACTGCTTGAGTGGCGAAGTTTTGGATGAACAAAAACTTCTTCCTGCTCAACATCAAAACCAAAGACATAGTCTTTCGTCCTATCACAGGTTGTGCTTCCTTGCACTGATTCCATTCCCATCCCCCAACAGTTGATTTGTTGTGACACGAGTCAAATAAAAGACAACCTATTTTTCTATTCATTGTCCCATCTTTCTGCATCCCTCCTTCACTTTGTAACATCTCTACCTCCAACTTATTACTCCTCTCTTTCACCTACATGTGCCATAAATGTTCCTTTACTCATACTCAATTTGCATCTTACATGCACCAAGCATTTTATTAACAGTGTCAAATGCTGTAATAGCCAAAATTCAACATAAGTGGTAAGACATTAGTCCGTTAGTTTCCACAACTGAATGCTCCCTTCATCATCATTTATAGACAACTCTCAAAAGATTTCACAGAAAATCAAAACACTGCAAATGCTGGAAATCAATTTTTTTTTAATTACCTAAATAAAAACTTGAGAGCTACACAATGAAAATTCAGCATTTCAAATTGCCCTTAGTGTAGGTAGGTAGTAGGAGAACTGAGGGAAGCCAGGGACGTGGTCGGGGACATGGGATTAATGCAGGATTAGTATAAATGGGTGGTTGATGGTCGGCACGGACTTGGTGGGCCAAAGGGCCTGTTACAGTGCTGTATCTCTCTATGACTCTAAATCAAATACTTGCCAAATTGCCAAATGCCTGTGGTAGAATGCAAAATTTACATTTATAACAAAATACATGTACTGAATTTTTGTATCAATAGGAAAAAAACAAAATTAAAACAGACCTAACTCTATCGCATTTTCTGACTTACCTATAAATTGTCAGTAAAGTCTTGAAACTTAGGAAGCCTACAATTAAGAGAGCATATTCAGAATAATTTATCATCTCTTTTTTTTATTCATTCATGGGATGTGGGCGTCGCTGGCCAGGCCAGCATTTATTGCCCATCGCTAATTGCCCTCGAGAAGGTGGTGGTGAGCTGCCTTCTTGAACCACTGCAGTCCATGTGGGGTAGGTACACCCACAGTGCTGTTAGGAAGGGAGTTCCAGGATTTTGACCTAGCGACAGTTAAGGAACGGCGATATAGTTCCAAGTCAGGATGGTGTGTGACTTGGAGGGGAACTTGCAGGTGGTGGTGTTCCCATGCATTGGCTCCCCTTGTCCTTCTAGTTGGTGGAGGTCGCGGTGTTGGAAGGTGCTGTCGAAGGAGCCTTGGTGCGTTGCTGCAGTGCATCTTGTAGATGGTACACACTGCTGCTACTGTGCGTCAGTGGTGGAGGAAGTGAATGTTTGTAGATGGGGTGCCAATCAAGCGGGCTGCTTTGTCTTGGATGGTATTGAGCTTCTTGAGTGTTGTTGGAGCTGCACCCATCCAGGCAAGTGGAGAGTATTCCATCACACTCCTGACTTGTGCCTTGTAGATGGTAGACAGGCTTTTGGGAGTCAGGAGGTGAGTTACTCGCCACAGGACTCCTAGCCTCTGACCTGCTCTTGTAGCCACGGTATTTATATGGCTACTCCAGTTCAGGTTCTGGCCAATGGCAGCCCCTAGTATGTTGATCGTGGGGGATTCAGCGATGGTAATGCCATTGAATGTCATGGGCAGATGGTTATATTTTCTCTTGTTGGAGATGGTCATTTCCTGACACTCGTGTGGCACGAATGTTACTTGCCACTTATCAGCCCAAGCCTGGATAATGTCCAGGTCTTGCTGCATTTCTGCAGCCTGCTTCAGTATCTGAGGAGTTGCGAATGGTGCTGAACATTGTGCAATCATCAGTGAACATCCTCACTTCTGACCTTATGATAACAGGAAGGTCATTGATGAAGCAGCTGAAGATGGTTGGGCCTATGACACTACCCTGAGGAACTCCTGCAGTGATGTCCTGGAGCTGAGATGATTGACCTCCAACAACCACAACCATCTTCCTTTGTGCTAGGTATGACCCAACCAGCGGTGAGTTTTCCCCCGATTCCCATTGACTGCAGTTTTGCTCGGGCTCCTTGATGCCATACTCAGTCGAATGCTGCCCTGATGTCAAGGGCATTCACTCTCACCTCACCTCTTGAATTCAGCTCTTTTGTCCATGTTTGAACCAAGGCTGTAATGAGGTCAGGAGCTGAGTGGCTCTGGCGGAACCCAAACTGAGCATCACTGAGCAGGTTATTGCTGAGCAAGTGCCGCTTGATGGCACTGTTGATGACACCTTCCATCACTTTACTGATGATGGAGAGTAGGCTGATGGGACAGTAACTGGCCGGGTTGGATTTGTCCTGCTTTTTGTGTACAGGACATACTGGGCAATTTTCCACATTGCAGGGTAGATGCCAGTGTTGTATCTGTACTGGAACAGCTTGGCTAGGGGCGCAGCAAGTTCTGGAGCACAGGTCTTCAGTACTATTGCTGGAATATTGTCAGGGTCCATAGCCTTTGCAGTATCCAGTGCCTTCAGATATCACGCAGAGTGAATCGAATTGGCTGTAGTCTGGCATCTGTGATGCTGGGGACTTCAGGAGGAGGCAGAGATGGATCATCAACTCGGCATTTCTGGCTGAAGATTGTTGCAAATGCCTCAGCCTTATCTTTCGCACTGCTGTGCTGGGCTCCCCCATCATTGAAGATGGGGATATTTGTGGAGCCACCTTCTCCAGTTAGTTGTTTACTTGTCCACCACCATTCACGGCTGGATGTGGCAGGACTGCAGAGCTTAGATCTGATCTGTTGGTTATGGCATCGCTTGGCTCTGTCTATCGCATGCCTCTTACGCAGTTTGGCACGTAGACAGTCCTGTGTTGTAGCTTCACCAGGTTGACACCTCATTTTGAGATATGCCTAGTGCTGCTCCTGGCATGCCCTCCTGCACTCTTCATTGAACCAGGGTTGGTCTCCTGGCTTGATGGTAATGGTAGAGTGGGGGATATGCCGGGCCATGAGGTTACAGATTATGGTTGAGTACAATTCTGCTGCTGCTGATGGCCCACAGCGCCTCATGGATGCCCAGTTTTGCATTGCTAGATCTGTTCAAAATCTATCCCATTTAGCATGGTGGTAGTGCCACACAACATGATGGAGGGTACCCTCACTGTGAAGGCGGGACTTCATCTCCACAAGGACTGTGCGGTGGTCACCCTTACCAATACTGTCATGGATAGACGCATCTGCGGTAGGAAGATTGGTGAGGACAAGGTCAAGTATGCTTTTCCCTCTTGTAGGTTCCCTCACCACCTGCTGCTTACCCAGTCTAGCAGCTATGTCCTTTAGGAGTCGGCCAGCTCGGTCAGTAGTGGTGCTACCAAGCCACTCCTGGTAATGGACATTGAAGTCTCACACTCAAGAGTACATTCTGTGCCCTTTCCACCCTCAGTGCCTCCAAGTGCTGTTCAACATGGAGGAGCACTGACTCATCAGCTGAGGGAGGGCGGTAGGTGGTAATCAGCAGGAGGTTTTCGTCCATGTTTGACCTGATGCCATGAGACTTTATGGGGTCCAGAGTCAATGTTGAGGACTCCCAGGGCAACTCCCACCAGACTGTATATCACTGTGTCGCCACCTCTGCTGGGTCTCTCCTGCCAGTGGGACAGGACATACCCAGGGATGGTGATGGCAGTATCTGGGACATTGTCAGGTATGATTCCGTAAGTATGACTATGTCAGGCTGTTGCTTGACTAGTCTGTGGGACAGCTCTCCCAACTTTGGCACAAGCTCCCAGATGTTAGTATGGAGGACTTTGCAGGGTCTACAGGGCTGGGTTTGCCATTGTCGTTTTCGGTGCCTAGGTCAATACCGGGTGGTCTGTCTGGTTTCATTCTATTTTTATTGACTTCGTAGCGGTTAGATACAACTGAGTGGCTTGCTAGGCCATTTCAGAGGGTATGTAAGAGTCAACCACATTGCTGTGGGTCTGGAGTCACATGTAGGCCAGAGCAGGTCAAGGACAGCAGATTTCCTTCCCTAAAGGACATTAGTGAACCAGATGGGTTTTTACAACAATTGACAATGGTTTCATGGCCATCATTAGACTAGCTTTTTAATTCCAGATTTATTAATTGAATTCAAGTTCCACCTTCTGCTGTGGTGGGATTTGATCCCATGTCCCCAGAGCAATACCCTAGGTCTCTGCGTTACTAGTCCAGTGAAAATACCACTCCGCCACCGTCTCCCCTATCGCATCCATAATAGAAATAGTAATGGTCACAACCATAAAACCTGATCAAATCAAAGGAATTATATACAACCATGGTGTAGCTATACCACTTGAACAGGTTTATTTAGAGCGCAATGATTTTTGTTAAAATAATCACATGAAATGGTAAAGTGCAGCATAATGATTAACCTTTTATCCCCACAATAAAAACATGGATGGCTCTTACTTTTCTTGACCTAATTTTTTTTAGGCTTTTTCTTGACCTAATTTTTTTTAGGCTTTTTTCATGTTAATGATCCAATTGGAAAAGGTTGGGAGCCACAAATGAAATATTAGAACCGCATGCAGCTCCGGAACAGCAAATTGCTGACCACTGCTCTAAAGCCAGTGTTAATTGGCCTTTACATTTACACTAGAGGCTGGACAATCCCACTTAATGTATTATTTTTTCTCGTTATCTTCTCAAGAGGGGTAGCCTCATCACCAAATGAGATTGGCTGGGAAGATAAGAGGATTCTGGGAAATTTCAGGCAAGAATGTAACAAGTAATTTCACTATATTGCCAACAACTGAGTGAGGTTAAGATGCAGTCGTTCAGGAATGGGAGCTTTATTCTATCCTCTGCAGGCAATGTAAAGCATAAAAATGGCAACTTTATGTTGCTTTCCTCACCTCAATGGGTAAAACAAGATAAAATTTAATTTTATGCATTCAACCTATCAGACTATTGTCTAAGCCCAGCAAGACTTCAACAATTCTGATTTAGGTGTTTTCAGATACAGTGGTACTAAATTATGACCAGTCTAACAAGAGACTATTTGTTAAGGCCTTAATATGTTTTAAACAGGTCATATATATCAAGTGATCAGGTACGGATCAGAACGATGAACTATGGTTCAGCACCCTCTCATGCCTCATTTACAAATGTCAAAATATTAGGAAATAGTGTATTATGAAAGCTTGATTTTTGCTACTTAATAAAGCAGGACTACAATGCAGTATATCTTAATCTTGAGACTAAACTACAATGTAGATCAATGATGCATTTGGAGAAGCATTTATAAAACCTTGCAGCAATGCAGTTATAAGGAGGATTTAATTTTCTTTGTATTGAAGCATCCTACATTGCAGATGTTTCCTCCAAGGACCAGACCAGCAGACAAGAAGTTGATCTAAAGCAAACACGCTTCCCAAGCTTCATACTTTCCACAGCAAGCACAAAAACAAATTCAAGGACAGGCAGATCCATGTAGTGCTTAGGGCTATTTCTTTTTAAATCAGTCTGTTATATTTTCTCAGTAGCATCTGTGAACTTATGCTCCAAGTTTCTGTTTGCAATTATATTTTCTTTGAAAAATCCTATTCGCATTAGAACCACAGGAGAATTACACAATTAAGGATGATTATGTTCAGAAACAGTCACTGACAAAAATTTTAACAGCAAATATTTGACTTCAAAAGCCAAAGTCCTAAATTCTTGCATTTAACTTCCAGGTTTCCACAACTTTAGACCTTAGGAGAAGTTCACAGTTCATGATCAACAAAAATGGTGGTGATTCTTTAAGTGCTTCACCTGGCTTTTTCCTTTCATAACAGCAGTGGTTCACTGCAAACAAACTCATCCAAGTTCAAGTGTTTGGTAACACTTGGGTTCAAACACCAGAGTTTCTGATTGACAGCTGCACAGATAGTTAAGATATTGGGTACCAAAATAAAACTTAGTCTATGTTCTGTCTGGGAATTCCACTGCAATACTTCACACACCATTAAAAAAGGAAAGTCTAGAGAACATTCAAAGTACTTTCCCATTTAACATCCAGAAAGATGTGTGACTTTTTTCACGTGTTCACCTCTGTCAAGAGACCCATCACAAATGGGCATACAACACATCCCACTGAAACTGCTCAATCCTGTTACCAATTAGTTGCCAAGCCACCCCAAATTCATGGCACTGAATGAAGCCACTATATGCAGGAGGTCTCTCCACCAGTGAAATCATCAAGCAGTCTAGCAACATGGAAGCCGATAAGGTCTCAAATGCAAGTAAAGATTTTCAGTTCACAAAATAAAATAACCACTTTATAGCTTTTCAATCTGAACTCCACTGAAAAATTATTACACAGATGAATGACATCACAATGCCCCAAATCACTTTCTACATTCACCATAAGCATACCTGGTCAGTGACAACTTCCTTCCTCATTCCCCTCCAAAACAGAGCAAATGTTCACTGTAAAGGTGCTAGATAAAAAAAAAGCTTATTGCCACATTAACACACAGCACCAACATGGAAATTTCAATTGAAAAGCCATGTTGGTCAGCTGCTGAATCGAAGCGAAGGGCCACTGAGCAATGCCCTGTGGAACAGAAGCCCTCACACCTGGACCATGTGTGTGGCGCTAGAGACATCTTTAATCTTCTGTGAACTATTGGTCCTTCCTTTAGCTCATTTTGAAAATTTGCCTCATGTGAGCAGAGTTCACAGGATATCATATAATATGCAGGCGAGTCTCAAAAGTGCTTCAAGGCTGTAACATAGGATCAAATTGACATCAAAAAAACACAACAGCTAAGCTAGAGCTGTTCATCATCTGATTGTTCGCCAAATAAAAATTGCAATTTATCCATTATAACAGATCAAGGGAGGAGGTGGGGAATCTTTGACATTATTACTATGGTGTACAGCAATGCTCCCCTCTCCTCCCCCCCAATTCAATTAACCTAGGATCCCCACCAACGTTGAATTGCCTTCCAATTGTCTAAGTTGACTTAATCGTGAAGAATCATGAAATATTGGAACACGGTTGACACCTGTGAAACTAATGCTAACAGGAGATGACAAAGACCTTGATTATGCAATAGTAATCTACTTGGATCAAAATTATGCTGGTTCTGTTCAACATGTGTGGATTTAGTCAACTGGAGGAAGTGAAAGTGCATGAGCTGCCCCCTTCACTCCCAAAGAAAACACCAGGAATTCAGATACCGCATCCAAATTATGGCACTTTATGGGATTACGTAAAACTGCAATCTCGCAAAGCGAGATTAGCATATTGTTAAAATCCAGCACGTGCAAAAGCCATTTTTCCCCTAGTACAATTGTAGATGCTCCATTCAAACCAAGGGTCATAAACCTTTGCAAGCTTGTGTGCCCTTGCAGAAGGCGATGAAATGTCACATTTGAACACTAATAATTCAGAGTAGAGAAGGAATTTAAAACAGTATTAATTCCTGATTGTCAAGTTGATATGAACATGTCTATTAAAAACAAGAGAAAAGTGGAATTCCTAAACCACTGGTTGTAACAGGAAGTATTTTTCTGATTCACATATACAAGTGTAAATTGAGGGCACGCTGACAGCACAAGGTTCTATGAGCTAAAAGGCCTTTATTCATTCCTGGCTTTTCTCTGGTTCTTACAACACATCGTATTCTTTCAAACCAATGTACTGAGCAACATAACAGGATAGAGATTTGCACTAGCAATTCCAAATGCACTTTGTTGAGAAAGAGAAACAAGGTTCTACCCACAAGAAAAAGGCCTTATAAAACATGCAGATAAACCCCATGCGGCAGTTCAAATGCAGGGGTCTAATTACAGGTTGACTTAAGTACTACAAAATCTACAGGACATGAACAAAGATTGCCTAGCCTTACAGTCATTGTCATCCTTCAAATCAATCCTCCAAAATACTTGCTATATCAGAATGAGATGGCACATGTTTGAGTGGGGTAAGGGGCAGGAGGCGGAGGAATAAATCAAAATGGTATCTTTTAAGATCTTAATATTGAGAGAAAAGCTGTTTCTTCCAGCATCAACTGGCAAACATTTTTGCAATTTTTTTATTTACAATATTAGCTTGATAGGAATGTCTGATGTAA
The DNA here is from genome assembly GCF_036365525.1 of Heterodontus francisci. Classification (NCBI taxonomy): domain Eukaryota; kingdom Metazoa; phylum Chordata; class Chondrichthyes; order Heterodontiformes; family Heterodontidae; genus Heterodontus; species Heterodontus francisci. The sequence goes on along the minus strand of NC_090377.1, from coordinate 132,524,156 downwards.
AACTTGGTTTCAGCTAACCTGATGCTGAGAAAAAGTGGAGATAGAAGCTTGTACATCAAACTCTCCATACGAGACAGCCTTTGTCGAAATTATTGCCCATATTCTGAAACGGGTCAGATTAATATGTTTGTCTCTGAGGTGTCAGTACACAAAAGTTTACATACTCAGACAATAATACACTGTTCACCTAGTTTGAAGCGTCCTTTGATTGGTTAACAATTAGAAAATGAAATTCAAATCTCCAGCACTTTAGGCCTTGGCTAATATGAAACAGCAAATAGGTGTCAATTTGCTCACGAATATAATCTGCAAATACTTTTTAAAAAATTCTTTCATGGGAGAGAAGCAATTCTGGCAAAGCCAACATTTATTGCCACCCCTAGTTGCCCTTGAGCACGTGCTGGGGAGATGCCTTCTAAAACTGCTGCAGCCCATGTGGTGTAGGTACACCCACAGTGATGATAGGTAGGGAGTTCCAGGATTTTGACCCAGCAACACTGAAAGAACGACGATATATTTCCAAGTCAAGCTAGTGTGTGGCTTGGAGAGGGACTTGCAGGTGGTGCTTCCCATGCATATGCTGCCCTTTTTCTTCTAGGTGGTAGAGATCATGGATTTGGAAGGTGCTCTCGAAGGATCGTTGGCAAACTGCTGTAGTGCATCTTGTAGATGGTACACATTGTTGTCACTCTGTGCTGGTGGTGGAGGGAAGCAATGTTGTAGGTGGTGAACGGGGTGACAAAACAACCTGCTTGATTGGCGTGGATGGTGCCAAGCCTCTTCAGCGTTGTTGGAGCTGCACTGATCCAGGCAAGTGAAGAGTATTCCTGACTTGTGCCTTGTAGATTTAGGATAAGGGACAGGAGGTTTAGAGGGGATTTGAGGAAAAAAAATTTTCACCAGAGGGTGGTTGGAATCTGGAACCCACTGCCTGAAGAGGTGGTACAGGCAGGTACTCTCACAACATTTAAGAAATATTTAGATGAGCACTTGAAACGCCATAGCATACAAGGCTATGGGCCAAGTGCTGGAAAATGGGATTTGAGTAGGTGGACAGGCTTTTGGGAGACAGGTGGCAGGTTACCTGCCGCAGAATCCGCAGCCTCTGAATTTCCATTGTAGCCACAGTATTTATATGGCTGGTCCAGTTAAGTTTCTGGTCAATGGTAACCCTCAGGATGTTGATGGTGGGGGGATTCAGTAATGGTAATACCATTTATTGAACGTTATGGGGAGATGGTTAGATTCTCTATTGTTGGAGGCTGTCATTGCATGGCAAGAATGTTACTTGCCACTTATCAGCCCAAGCCTGAATGCTGTCCAGGTCTCGTTGCATACGGGCATGGACTTCTTCATTATCTGAGGAGTTGCGAATGGTACGGAACACTATGCAATCACTGAACATCACCACTTCTGACCTAATGTTGGAAGGAAGATCTTGCTGAAGCAGCTGAAAATAGTCGGGCCTAGGACACTAGAGTCATAGAGCACAGAAACAGGCTCTTCAGCCCATCATGTCTGTGCCTACCATCAAGCACCTAACTACTCAAATCCCATTTTCCAGCACTTGGCCCATAGCCTTGTATGCTATGGCGTTTCAAGTGCTCATCTAAATATTTCTTAAATGTTGTGAGAGTACCTGCCTGTACCACCTCTTCAGGCAGTGTGTTCCAGATTCCAACCACCCTCTGGTGAAAATTTTTTTTCCTCAAATCCCCTCTAACCCTCCTGCCCCTTATCCTAAATCGATGCCTCCTGGTTATTGACCCCATCACTAAGGGAAAAAGTTTCTTCCTATCTAACCTATCAATGTTTCTCATAATTTTGTATACCTCAATCATGTCCCCCCTCAGCCTTCGCTGCTCTAAGGAAAACAACTCTAGCCTTTTCAGTCTCTCTTCATAGCTGAAATGCTCCAGTCCAGGAAACATCCTGATGAATTTCCTCTGCACCCTCTCCAGTGCAATCACATCCTTCCTATAGTGTGGTGCCCAGAACTGTACACAGTACTCCAGCTGTGGCCTAACTAGCATTTTATACAGCGCCACCATAACCTCCCTGCTCTTATATTCTATGCCCCGGCTGATAAAGGCAAGTATCCCTTATGTTAGGATGAGACGTGAAGGCTCAGTCAGGGCGCTTGAGAGTTACAAGCTAGCCAGGAAGGATCTAAAGGGAGAGATAAGAGCAAGGAGAGGACACGAGAAGTCATTGGCGGATAGGATCAAAGAAAACCCTAAGGCTTTCTATAGGTATATCAGGAATAAAAGAATGACTAGAGATAGGTTAGGGCCAATCAAGGATAGTAGTGGGAAGTTGTGTGTGGAATCGGAGGAGATAGGGGAAGTGTTAAATGAATATTTTTCGTCAGTATTTACAGTGGAGAAAGAAAATGTCGAAGAGAATACTGAGATACAGACTACTAGGCTAGATGGGATTGAGGTTCACAAGGAGGAGGTGTTAGCAATTTTGGAAAGTGTGAAAATAGATAAGTCCCCTGGGCCAGATGGGATTTATCCTAGGATTCTCTGGGAAGCCAGGGAGGAGATTGCAGAGCCTTTGTCCTTGATTTTTATGTCGTCATTGTCGACAGGAATAGTGCCGGAAGACTGGAGGATAGCAAATGTTGTCCCCTTGTTCAAGAAGGGGAGTAGAGACAGCCCTGGTAATTATAGACCTGTGAGCCTTACTTTGGTTGTGGGTAAAATGTTGGAAAAGGTTATAAGAGATAGGATTTATAATCATCTTGAAAAGAATAAGCTCATTAGAGATAGTCAGCACGGTTTTGTGAAGGGTAGGTCGTGCCTCACAAACCTTATCGAGTTTTTTGACAAGGTGACCAAACAGGTGGATGAGGGTAAAGCCGTGGATGTGGTCTATATGGATTTCAGTAAGGCGTTTGATAAAGTTCCCCACGGTAGGCTATTGCAGAAAATACAGAAGTATGGGATTGAAGGTGAATTAGTGCTTTGGATCAGAAATTGGCTAGCTGAAAGACAGAGGGTGGTGGTTGATGGTAAATGTTTATCCTGGAGTTTAGTTACTAGTGGTGGACCGCAAGGATCTGTTTTGGGGCCACTGCTGTTTGTCATTTTTATAAATGACCTGGATGAGGGTGTAGAAGGGTGGGTTAGTAAATTTGCGGATGACACGAAGGTTGGTGGAGTTGTGGATAGTGCCGAAGGATGTTGTAGGTTACAGAGGGACATAGATAGGCTGCAGAGCTGGGCTGAGAGATGGCAAATGGAGTTTAATGCGGAAAAGTGTGAGGTGATTCACTTCGGAAGGAGTAACAGGATTGCAGAATACTGGGCTAATGGGAAGATTCTTGGTAGTGTAGATGAACAGAAAGATCTTGGTGTCCAGGTACATAAATCCCTGAAAGTTACCACCCAGGTTAATAGAGCTGTTAAGAAGGCATATGGTGTGTTAGCTTTTATTAGTAGGGGGATCGAGTTTAGGAGCCACGAGGTCATACTGCAGCTGTACAGAACTCTGGTGCGGCCGCACCTGGAGTATTGCGTGCAGTTCTGGTCACCGCATTATAGGAAGGATGTGGAAGCTTTGGAAAAGGTGCAGAGGAGATTTACTAGGATGTTGCCTGGTATGGAGGGAAGGTCTTACGAGGAAAGGCTGAGGGACTTGAGGTTGTTTTCGTTAGAGAGAAGGAGGAGAAGAGGTGACTTAATTGAGACATATAAGATAATCAGAGGGTTGGACAGGGTGGATAGTGAGAGCCTTTTTCCTCGGATGGTGATGGCAAACACGAGGGGACATAGCTTTAAGTTGAGGGGTGATAGATATAGGACAGATGTCAGAGGTAGTTTCTTTACACAGAGAGTAGTAGGGGCGTAGAACGCCCTGCCTGCAACAGTAGTAGACTCGCCAACTTTAAGGGCATTTAAGTGGTCATTGGATAGACATATGGATGAAAATGGAATAGTGTAGGTCAGATGGTTTCACAGGTCGGCACAACATCGAGGGCTGAAGGGCCTGTACTGCGCTGTAATGTTCTATGCCTTCCTAACCACCTTATCGAGCTGTGCTGCTGCCTTCAGTGATCTATGGACAAGTACACCAAGATATCTCTGACCTTCTGTACTTCCTATCATCCATTGTATATTCCCTTGCCCTGTTAGTCCTCCCAGAATGCATCATCTCTCACTTCTCAGGGCTAAATTCCATTTGCCACTGCACTGCCCATCTTACCAGCCCATCTATATCGCTCTGTAATCTAATCTGAGGAATACCTCTTTCTCTCTCTCTCTCCCTCCCTCTGGCTGTCTTTTTTTTTTAAAAAGTAAAGCTGTTATCTCTGACCACCTGTTAGAGATGCTCTGGTCTCTTACCTATGGTGATCGTACAATGGCCCAGGCAGGACGTGGCTATTTTACACCTCCTTTGTTCCAGAAAAAGACATTCAATTCTGGAATCTTTTCGGATAGGTGTAGGATGGGTTCAATTGACACCTCCATCTTAAAGATTAGTCCTTTGTCTTTGTCAGACAGTTTGAATACACAAAAGGCTAATCCCTTTTTTCGGCAGCCACTGTTCACTTTAAAAAAAAACTTTTAAAGACAAAGTCTGTTTTTCATGACTCTTCAGAGTAAGTCCATGATTGTTGTATCATCACACTTCTGGTGTATGTGACACCTCCCCCAAAAGAAAAGAAAAATTCCTTGGATTTCATTTTTACGTTGCTTTTTATTCCCTCTTTCCAAACCCAAAAAAAACAGTAAGAAAGTTTAGGGTCACACCACTTCTCACATACATTTCATTCACCCCTCAGGCTTCCAACCCCATGTCTCATAGCAATTTGATTTACAGCATTCTTTACATTCTGGACAGTGTTGGCTAGGACATTGTCTTTTCCCACTGTGAGAGAAACTTTTAGGTTGAATTGTCGGAGGAGTAAACACTATCGAAAAAGCCTGGCGTTTTAATTTGAATTTTTCCAGGAAAGCAAGTGGATCCTAGTTTGTGTGAATTTGAATCTCTTTGTGTCCGTTATTGGCATAGGCTTCGAAACGTTGAAGAGTTAAGAGGAACCCTAATGCTTCCTTTTGTATAGTGGAGTATTTCTTTTGGTGTCTGTTCAGTTTTTTTTTTGAAATATAACGAATTAGTCTTTGCAAACCTGAAACATAATCCTGGAGTGGGACGGCATCTAGTCCAACATCACTGGCGTCAAAGGCCATTTTAAAAGGTTTGTTGAAACTTGGGGTTGCCAATACCAGGTCGTTTATTAGAATTGCCTTCAACTTTTCAAATGCTAGCTGGCACGGCTCTGACCACATCACTTTTGCACTTTCCTTTAGCAGGTCTGTCAGGGAAGCAGCTACAGTGTTGAAATTGGCAACAAATTTGCAGTGGAACCTAAGAAGCACATGATTTCCTTCTTGGTTTTTGAAATGAGGAAATCCACCAGGGGCCTGCACTTTTGCTGTCCCTGGCAACAATCAACCTTGGCCCAGGTGGTGACCAAAATAGGTGACTTTGGCGAATTCGCTTTTTGATAAGTTGGCTGCTAGGCAAGCGTTCTGTAGCCTTTTGAAGAGCGCCTCTAAAATGATCTTCCCAGATGCTGCTGAAAACCAGCAGGTTGTCGAGGTAAACAAGTTATTTCGACCAGCTAGCACTTGATTTATTAACCTTTGGAATGTGGCTTCAGACTGAAGGGCATTATGTTACACGGAAATCAGCCATTGGGGGTGACAAAGGCAGATATTTTCTTTGCCTGTTGGGTCATTGGTACTTGCCAGTATCCTTTTAATAAATCTATTTTGCTGATGTAGGTGGAATTTCCTACCTGGTCTATGCAGTCTTTGTTATGGGGGATTGGGTTTGAATCTGTTTTGGTAATTGCATCGAACTTGCGGTAATCAATACAGAGCCTGGTTGAACCATCAGGTTTGGGGACTAATACTAGAGGAGAGCTCCAGCTACTCTGACTGGGTTCAATTAAATCATTTTCCAGTATGTACTAGATTTCCTGGCGGACCTGAGCTAGCTTATTTGGGTTCAATCGACAGGGGCTCTGTTTTATTGGTGGGGTCTCGCCTACCTCCACATGGTGTACTGTTAAAGGTGTGCAACCCGGTTTGTCCCTGCAGACTTCCTTGAACTCCTTTAATGTGATTAGATCATATTGCTGTTGTGCAGAAAGGTAGTCCAGCTTTGTGTCTAATCCCTTTAAAATTTCAGTGTTTTCCAATTTCGTGGTGGGGGCTCAATTTTAGTGTTTTCAGGGTTCTCATCCTCATACAGTTCATTCTCACTATTGCTCTCTTCCTCTATAGTTTTTACTACCTAGCACACACTGATCTGTCTAGTTCCTGGCTGTAGTATCTTTTCAGCATGTTAATATGACACAGTCTTTGTTTTTTCCTTCTGTCAGGTGGGTTAATCAGGTAGTTCACCTCATTCACCTTTCTCACTATATGGGCCACTAAACCAGGCCTTTTAAAGCTTTGCCCTACACAGGTAGCAGCACCAGAACTTGGCCCCCTGGTTTAAACTCAGACTGCAGCTTTTTTATCTGCCTGTCTTTTTATTTTCATCCCCCCCCCCCCCCCCCCACCCCACCACACCCAAGAGGTTTTCAAGTGTTCCTTTGCTACCTTACAGGCCTGGGAAAGTATCTCCCGGAAGGTGGTCACAGTTTCATCGAAGTTGCCTCACTGATATAGAAACTTTCCTTGATTAATTTTAGGAGGATTCTCACCTCATGTCCGAAAATCAATTTGAAGGGAGCAAAACCAGTGGATTCATTGGGGGAATCCCTAGTAGCAAATAGCAAGAAAATTACTCCTTTGTCCCAGTCGTAAGGGCATCTACTACAATATGCTTGGAGCATAGTTTTTACGGTCTGATGGTACCATTCCAGAGCCCCTTGTGATGGAGGGTGATATGCTGAGGATTTCAGCTGGTCAATATCAAGGCTTTGAATGACCTCCTGGAACATTCAGGACATGAAATTGGTTCCCTGATCAGTCTGAATTTCTCTGGGGAGTCTGTATCTAGTGAAGAACTGGGTTAACCCCCCACCCCTTTCAACTATGGCTTTGGTAGCAATTTTCCTCAAGGGTATGAGCTCTGGGAATCTGGTGGCCATATCCATGATAGTTAACAGGTACCGATGACCTATCTTGGTTTTGGGTAGGGGTCCCATACAATCAATTAGAACTCTAATGAAAGGTTCTTCAAAAGCAGGAATGGGGATCAGTGGTGGAGGTTTAAATGGTAGGTTGGGGTTTCCCAATATTCTGAATCTCTGATATTTAGGAGGAAATCACAATTTGGTGAACTACTGTCCACTCCTCCTCTGCAGGTCACCGTAAGGGTCTCAATTTCCTCCTTAAAATTTCTTTTTTTTTTTTTAAAAACAGTAACACTCAGGCAGCTTCTCTGTGTCTGCCTCAGAAGAAGCTATCTGTGCTATCTTTTTAAAATCAGGGTCTGCTTTTTGGGCTTCAATTATGGAGGGTCTGTCATATACTTACCCTAAATCTCCAAAAAAAAAAATGTTTCAGCCAACCAAACCTGCCAGTCATCGGCTGATTTTCTGGTTCAGCTCTCTGGGGGAGCTTGCTCAGCCATACCTCTTGTTACTACACAGGCAGGAAAGATTCCAGGGACTTCCTCCTGTATTTGCTGTCTCCTCAGGTCATTTGGCTGGTCTAATATCACTGGGGCTGCGACCACCTTACCTCCAGCCAAATCATTGCTGAGTAGCAAGTCTATGGCTGGCCACAGGTTGACGAGGGACAATTCCTACACTAACTGGCCCAGAAACAAGGTTGCACTACAAGTGGGCCTAAAGAGGAGTACAGATATATATTGCCCTTCAATTCGTTTTACCCGAAGCTTTGATTTTAGCGAGGTCTCTGGTGGGAAAGTCATTCCTGTACCCAGCATAAGGGTTTAAATGGCCCCAGTGTCTCGAAGCAAGATAATAGGTTTACTTGCCTCACGAGAGGAGCATACAGACACCATTGCTTTCAAAGCAAAATCATTTTCACCTTCAGGAATTTTCTCTTTCTCCCATACCTACGGCAGTATTCTTTGTGGTGTTCTTTACCCCAATTAGGGCCAGTTGGGTCTGCCAGGGCACCCTTTTCTCTGTTAAGCTTGTGTGCCCCTACAAAATTAATGGGCTTTTCCTTTAAGTTCCAGCAGTCAGTTTTGATATGCCCTGTTTTGCTGCAATGGGAACACACAGGTCTGTGGTAAACATTCCTGCCCTGTGCCTTTTCTTTCCTTACTGGTGCAGGGCTTATGTGCTCACTTTCTGTTTCTCTGTCACTAACACTCCACTTTTTATCACTTGTTCCTTTTCTGAACCTCTGGGAATTATCATGAAAGGCTTTTCCCTTGGTAAAGGGTTTATGTGCAAGTTCAAAGTCATCTACCATGGCAGCAGCTTCTCTCACCCTGCGAATTCTTTGTTCTTCTATGTGGGTTCTTCTACTATTTGGAATGCCATCTTCAAACTCTTCCAGCAACATCACTTCTCAAATTTTCATGGGGGTTCTAGCTTGAGAGATCGTATCCAGCAATCAAAACCCACATTCTTTCAAGTTCAATGCAAGTCTGTGTGGGTCTTTTCTGAGTGTGTCATAATTTGTCTATGCTTCCGGTACCAGCTCATATGCATTTAAAATTGCAGTTTTAGTTTGTTCATAATCATGGAAACTTTCTTCTAGTCACAGGAAAAAAACTTCATGAACCCTGTCCACGAACTCGCCTTGTAAAAGCAGTCTCCAAAACGCATTTGGCTATTTTAGCCTGGTAGCTATTTTCTCAAATGTGAAAATATGACTAAACCTCCTCCTCGTTAAAAGCTGGCACATGACTCAGCGCAAAGTTTGGCCCTGAATTGAGGATAAAGTTTGAGTGGCTGGTAGCATTTTCATTTTGAGGTTGCAGTCCCTAACTCAACCCTCTGCAATTTGACTTGCCTTCCGTGAGAGCAGCGGAGAGGAGTGGACCTGTGGGGAAAACACTGAGCAAGAAGATAAATTGAGCCCGAGGATCGCAGCCCAGTCCGGGAGAGCAGCGGAGAGCAGTCCAGACACGCCGGAGTTTGAAAACAAAGTGAGCAATGACATCACAGGAAAGCTACAAGGTGACTGATTAGTGAGTAACTGCTGTTAGGGAATAACTCTAAATAGCTGGGTAAGTAACAAAAAAGGAAAGAGAAAGGTCTACAGTTTTTTTTTAATATAGTAGGTAGTTTAAGGGAATCAAGGTCCCTAGTGTAAATCTAATTTTTGGGTAATTTAAGGGGATAAATTAAGGGTAGGTCATGGCAGGGCAGCTCAGCAATGTGGAGTGCTCCTCCTGTGCAACGTGGGAAGTCAGGGACACTTCTAGTATCCAGGGTGAACGTGTGCAGGAAGTGTCTCCAGCTGCAGCTACTCGAAATCCGCGTTTCGGATCTGGAGCATCCGCGACGCTGAGATCCATCAGGGAGGTAGTCACACCGCAGGTAAAGACTGCTCAGGCAGAAAAGGAATGGATGACGGCCAGGCAGAGAAGAACAACTAGGCAGGTAATGCAGGAGTCCCCTGGGTCCATCTCCCTATCTAACAGATTTTCCACTTTGGATACTGTTGGGGGAGATAGCTTCTCAGGGGAATGCAGCAAGAGCCAAGTCTGTGGCACCACGGGTGGCCCAGCTGCACAGGAGGGGAGAAAAAGGAGTAGGAGAGCTATCGTGATAGCGGATTCTATCGTAAGGGGTACAGATAGGCATTTCTGTGGCTGCAAACGTGACTCCAGGATGGTATGTTGCCTCCCTGGTTCTAGGGTCAAGGATGTCACGGAGCGGCTGCAGGACATTGTGAAGGGAGAGGGTGAACAGTCAGAGGTCGAGGTACACATTGGCACCGACATAGGTAGAAAGAGGGATGAGGTCCTGCAACAAGAATTTAGGGAGAAGAATTTACTCCCGATGCCACGTGCTAGTGAGTATAGGAATAGATAGAGTATAGATAGAGCAAATGAATGCGTGGCTGAGGAGATGGTGCAGGACGGAGCTTTAGTTTCTTGGATCACTGTCTGTTCTGGCAAAGCTGGGACCTGTACAGGTTGAACGAGTTGCACCTGAACTGGAACAGGACCAACATGCTTGCTCAGTATGCTAGTGCTGTTGGGGGGGGGGGGGGGGGCGGTGGTTTAAACTAATTTGGCAGTGGACCCAAGCCTGACCCAGCCAGAGACCCGCCGATTTTGCCCCAAGCCCAACCTCGACCATCCCTTTACTTACCTTCCTGACACCGAACCTGCCGGAAGCTGCAGCGCATGCACAATGACGTCATAGTGACGTCAGTCGCTCACTGGGCAGACTCAGTTTCATCTCGAACGCCCAGCTCAGATAAGTTTTTTTTTTTTAAATTCCAATACTTACCAGCAGAGCACTTACCATGTGCGTCCGACACGACTCGACCCCGAAAGCCGGCCCGACCCAACCCGAACCTGACACGTCGTTGGGTCCAGTCAGGTTCGGGTCAGGTAGCAGGCCTCTAGAGTGGAGTTACAGTCGGGGGTGATGCACAGTCAAATATAGAAGAGAAACTGAGTCAGTCTGGAAAGTAGACCTGTTAAGGAACAAGTGAAAAATGCAAGGCTGTACTGCATCTATTTTAATGCAAGGAGTCTTATTGGAAGGCAGATGAATTGAGGATATTGATTAGCACATGGAAACATGACATTATTGCTATCACAGAAACATGCTTGATGGAGGGGCAGGACTGGCAGCTCAATATTCCAGGGTATAGAATCTTCAGGCATGACAGGGGAGGGGGTAAGAGAGGAGGTGGCATTGCACTGTTGATCAAGGAGTCAATTACAGCAGTAAGGAGGGATGCCATCTTAGAAGATTCCTCAAATGAGGCCATATGGATAGAACTTAAAAACAAAAAGGGGGCAATCACTTGGCTGGTAGTGTACTACAGGGCTCCAAACAAACAGTCAGGGAGAGATAGAGCAGCAGATATGTAGGCAAATCTCAGAGGTGTAAAAATAATAAGATGATAATAGGGGATTTCAACTTCCCCAATATCAACTGGTATAGTGTTAGTGCAAAAGGCTTAAAAGGGGGCGGAATTATTAAAATGCATATAGGACAGCTTTTTGAGCCAGTACATAGAAAGTCCTACAAGAGAAGGGGCAGTACTGGACCTAATCCGAGGGAATGAAGCCAGACAAGTGGTAGAAGTGGCAGTGGGGGAGCATTTCAGGGATAGTGACCATAATCCTAAGATTTAAGGTAGTTATGGAAAAGGACAAAGATGGCTACTTGTAGGAAAGTCTACATCAGACCAGTGGGAGTCATTCAAAGAGGAAATAGTGAGAGTTCAGAGCCAACATGTTCCCGTTAAGGTGAAGGGTAGGACCAACAAGTCCAGGGAACCCTGGATGTCAAGGGAAAGAGGATTGGATAAGAAAGAAAAAAAAAAAGGAGGCTTATGGCAGATTCAGAGGGCTGAAAACAGCAGAGGCACTAGAGGACTAGAGAAAATGTAGAGGGCTACTTAAAGTAATTAGGAGAGCAAAGAGAGGACATGAAAAAACACTGGCGGGCAAGATAAAGGAAAATCCTAAGGCATTTTATAAGTATATTAAGGGCAAGAGGATAATCAGGGAAAGAGTGGGGCCCATGAGGGACCAAAGTGGCAATCTGCGTGTGGAGCCAGCCGGAGGACATAGGTGAGGTTTTAAATGATTACTTTTCATCTGTGTTCACTATGGAGAAGGACAATGTAGGTGTAGAGATCAGGGAGGGGGATTGTGATATGCTTGAACATATTAGTATTGAAACAGAAGTATTAGCTGTTTTAGTGGGCTTAAAAGTGGATAAATCCCCAGGCCCAAATAAGATGTTTCCCAGGCTGTTATGCGAGGCAAGGGAGGAGATAGCACGGGCTCCAACACAAATTTTCAAATCCTATCTAGCCACAGGAGAGGGTACCAGAGGATTGGAGGACAGCGAATGTGGTACCATTATTCAAGAAGGGTAGCAGGGATAAACCAGGTAATTACAGGCCGGTGAGTCTAACATCAGTGGTTGGGAAACTATTGGAAAAAATTCTGAGGGACAGAATTAATCTCCACTTGGAGAGGCAGGGATTAATCAGGGATAGTCAGCATGGCTTTGTCAGGAGGAGATAGTGTCTAACTATCTTAATTGAATTTGAGGCAGTGACGAGATGTGTAGATGAGGGTTAAGCAGTTGATGTAGTCTACGTGGATTTCAGTAAGGCTTTTGATAAAGTACCGCATTGGAGATTGATTAAAAGGAGGCAAGAGCCATGGGACTTAGGGCAAATTGGATCCAAAATTGGCTTAGTGGCAGGAAGCAGAGGGTAATGTTCGAGGGCTGTTTTTGCGAGTGGAAGCCGGTGACCAGTGGTGTACTGCAGGGATCGGTGCTGGGACCCTTGCTGTTTGTAGTGTACATTAATGATTTAGACGTGAATATAGGAGGTATGATCAGTAAGGCCGCAGATGACACAAAAATTGGTGATGTCGTAAATAGGAGGAAAACCTTAGAGATTACAGGACGATATAGATGGGCTGGTAAGATGGGCAGAGCAGTGGCAAATGGATTTAATCCTGTGAAGTGTGAGGTGATGCATTTTGGGAGGACTAACAAGGCAAGGGAATATACAATGGATGGTAGGACCCTAGGAAGTACAGAAGGTCAGAGGGACCTTGGTGTACTTGTCCTTAGATCACTGAAGGCAGCAGCACAGATAGATAGGTGGTTAAGAAGGCATATGGGATACTTGCCTTTATTAGCCGAAGCATAGAATATAGAGCAGGGAGGTTATGATGGAGCTGTATAAAACGCTAGTTAGGTGACAGCTGGAGTACTGTGCACAGTTCTGGGCACCACACTATAGGAAGGATGTGATTGCACTGGAGAGGGTGCAGAGGAGATTCACCAGGATGTTGCCTGGGCTGGAGCATTTCAGCTATGAAGAGAGACTGAAAAGGCTAGGGTTGTTTTCCTTAGAGCAGAGAAGGCTGGGGGGGGGGGGGGGGGGGAACAAGACTGAGGTATACAAAATTGTGAGGGGCATTGATCAGTTTCTTCCTATTTAACCTTTTCCCTTAGCAGAGAGGTCAATAACCAGGGGGCATAGATTTAAGATAAGGGGCAGGAGGTTTAGAGGGGATTTGAGGAAAACTTTTTTCACCCAGAGGGTGGTTGGAATCTGGAATGCACTGCCTGAAGAGATGGTAGAGGCAGGAACCCTCAACATTTAAGTAGTACCTAGATGAGCACTTGAAATGCCATAGCATAAAAGGCTATGGGCCAAGCGCTGGAAAATGGGATTACAATAGTTAGGTGCTTAATGGCTGGCACAGACACGATGGGCCGAAGGGCCTGTTTCTGAGCTCTTTGACTATGTATTTCCTCTGGTTTCAACTGAAATTCTCTTTCTTTCCTTTGTAACAAACTCTTTTTCCTTCTGTAACTGCAATTCTTCCCTTATCTGCAACTGAACCCTAGCTAGAAAGATTATTTTCAGTCTCTGGTTCTATGCTGTCATCTTCTAGTTCGGGGCAAGTTTAAAATGTTGGTTCAACTTTTCACTAGTTCAGGTTTCTTTGCTTTTTATCTGAAAGGGATTCCCATCTCTGCAGCTAAACTTTTTAAATCTTCAACACTTAATTTGTTTAACTTACCATGGGATATCTCTCCCTGCTCTACCATCTCCTTAGCAATAAATGTGGCCATCTCTTTTGTTTCTAGTACCATAAAGAACAGAAGAATACAAGACAACCTGTATATTTTTCCATAATTTGAAGAGGTCAATTTGCCCCCCCCCCCCCCCATGGTTTTCCAAATCTCTCTTATGCCTGGCAGTTCAGAGCTTAGCCTCAAGCCCCCAATTTATTACAACCACCTGGTGCAACGTGGGTGGGTTCCCAGTGTTCAATTCCCCACCTGACTGCAGCGAGTGTGAAGGTGGCTTTTAGTTTTTTTCGTGAGGTTGTGGGGGGGGGGGGGTCGGTTATGATAAACGATGGATGCAGGCCTGAGATGAGTGTAGATTTCACTCTTGATTAAAAAGGTTCAATTGAAGATGGTGGGTTACTTCTAGCTCTCACTGCTGTATAATGTAAATGCTAGAACACAAGCTGTTAAGATGTTGCTCTCTCTCTCTCTCTCTGGCGGTCTTTTCTACAGTAAAGCTGTTATCTCTCACCTCCTTTTAGGAGACACTCTGATCTCTTCCCCATGGTGTTTGCACAATGACCCAGAACATGGTTACTTCACACCTTTTTTCCAGAAAAAGGCATTCAATTCTGGAATGTTTTAGGACAGGTGTAGGATGGGTTCAATTGACACCATTTAGCTTTGAAGATTTGTCCTTTGTCAGACAGTTTGAATTCACAAAAGGCAGCCATTTTGGACCATTGTTCTTGTTAAAATAAAGATTCTTTTTTTTTAAAAAGACAAAGTCTGTTTTTCATGGCTCTTCAGAGTGAGTCCATGATTTTTAGATATAGATTTAGAGATACAGCACTGAAACAGGCCCTTCGGCCCACCGAGTCTGTGCTGACCATTAACCACCCATTTATACTAATCCTACACTAATCCCATATTCCTACCACATCCTCACCTGTCCCTATATTTCCCTACCACCTACCTACACTAGTGTCAATTTATAATGGCCAATTCACCTATCAACCTGCAAGTCTTTTGGCTGTGGGAGGAAACTGGAGCACCCGGAGGAAACCCACGCAGACACAGGGAGAACTTGCAAACTCCACACAGGCTGTACCCAGAATTGAACCCAGGTCGCTGGAGCTGTGAGGCTGCGGTGCTAACCACTGCGCCACTGTGCCGATTGTTGTACCATCTTACTTCTGGTGTGTGTGACAGACTAAGTCTTAATTATAGAACTGTCTAAGAAACATTTTGAACAAAACTCTTAAGAGCTGATTCAATTTTTGTTTTCTCATCAGTAAATTTTATATTTTGCTAATGTTTAATTATCTTTCTTGTAAATAAAATGGAATTAGTTTTTCCTCAAATGCAAAGAGAATGAGTGATATTTTGGGAGCAAATAGCAGCATGTGGTGTGTATCCATAGGGTATCCAGTACACTATAAAGTTAACGATAATTAATCTTATGCACCATCTCAGTTCTGTTAAGTACAAGGTTGTAGTTTCATTTCAGGAGACCCTGCTTATGGAAACTGCCTCTTAGCTGTGAACACAAATTAAGTGTTGGAAGAAAGCCAAAATCCTAAGAGTACAGAGATCTGACATGATCACTTTTCATCTAATTGAGGGATGCTCTAGGCACTGTAGTCTAATAGGACAAGAATACCCCTTGTACAGGAGCTGAAACTCTGGCTGCTCGTGCAGTTAATGTGTATGAGCTCCAAATGAAGTCTCCTATAACAATGGACACCTTGAGGGGTGGAGAACCAATTTCAGTGAAATGCTGGAATTGTGACCCAGAAATTGATTGAGGAACAAAATCATAACTAACGTGCTTTTGTAAACTGCCAGATTGTGGAATTTTTTTTTGAAGGAAAGCAAAGAGGACTAAACAGAATGCAAACCCTATTATACAACAGTCTGGACAAAGCAGTGCAATATGGCCCACCTGTCTGTGCTGTGAACTAATTCTCTTGTATATATTAAAACTACCGTATAGCTATTTTGTCTGTAGGCCCAGAAGAAAGAAAGAAAGAACTACAATAATGCTTTATCATACAAAAAAGCATAATCACATGAAATAACTATAATTGCTGCCTGGATAACCATTCATTAGCAGTTTCAAATTAAATGCATCCTAATACTGGTAGCAAACAGACAAGAAACAGAAGTATTCCGAACATTCAGTGCTCCTTGTGAGACCAAATAAAAAATGGGGATGCTATCGCTTTAAAGACATTGGAATGAAAATCACCCACACATTCCTCAAATGCTGAGCAGCAAAACAACCAGAAACTGTTGTACGTGCACCAAATACTCCCAGCCAAGAAAATCTCAATGCAAGAGTGCTTTTCACATTTCATCCTTTATTAGATGTACTTTGTAACAATACAGTTGGCAGCTTAATTAAACCAACTACATTCCTGAAAGTGTCAGAAACAATGTCTAGGCTAATGTGCTTTTTGAAACAGCACACAAAATGGCTGCTCTCTTTTGTACAATTATAACAATTTACATTTATATAGCACCTTTAATGTAGTCCACTTTGAGATCAGGATTTTTTTTAGTTATTGTCCTATGCTGTCACTCATGGGGAAGAACGAGTATGTTCTCTCTCCACGCAACCTTTTTCCTGTTTTCCCCCACACTTGAATTTTTTTTCTCCCTTTGTATCCTTTTTCTCTCCATGGAACTAATTTTTGTTACCTCGGTCTTAAAATATTTCACTTTCTGCATGTTTGCCCTTCCATCTCATCTTTTCCCTGGTGTCCTTCTCCTACTTCGTATACCATACAGTTTGCATCTCAGAGTCAGTCATTTATGGCACAGGAGGCAGCCATTTGGCCTATCGAGTCCAGGCCAGCTCTCCATGGAGCTATGCAGTCAGTCCCATTCCCGGCTCGATCCCCGTAGCCCTGCAAGTTTATTTCTCTGAAGTGGCTATCCAACTTCCTTTTGAAGTCATTGAGCGTCTTCACTTCCACCACCCTTGTGGGCAGCATCTGCTGCATAAAAAAAAAAGTGTTTCCTCAAATTTTCCCTGCATCGTTTGTCCAAAACCTTAAATCAGTGCCCCCTAGTCCTTGTACCATTTGTTAATGGGAACAGATTTTCCTAGTCCAACTTATCTAAGCCTGTCATAACCTTGTAGACTTCTATTAATTCTCTCCTCAATCTCCTTTGTTCTGAGAACAGACCCAGCTTTTCCAACTTAACCATGTAACTAACATACTCAAGCCCTGGAACCATTCTGGTCAAACTCCTCTGTACCTTCTCAAGGACCCTCACATCTTTCCTGAAGTGTAGTAACCAAAACTGGACAATACTCCAGCTGGGGCCTTAACCAGAGATTTAGCATAACTTCCCTGCTTTTGTACTCAATGCTTCTATTTATGAAGCCCAAGATCCCATATGCTTTACCTACCACACTCTCAATAAGTCTTGATTGATCTATGTAATTACTTCACCTTGGGTGTCTGCCATTTTTCATTCCTACCTCTATGTGATTTTAAAAAATCTATAATATTGTGTTTTCATTTGTTTACTTTATTTGCTACGTACCTTGCAATTTTCCAACCTTGGCTCCACTGCTATACTTACGGGTAAGTGAAATATCAGTGTGCTTTGGAAGGGAACAGATGAGCAGGTGCCCTGTGCTCGGCCATTCGTGCAAGGTTTGGACTGGGAAAATCAGGTCAGTTAGAAAGCGACTGGGCTGGGATTTTAGTGTGCCAGACTCTAGATAAAGAATTATGGGCCAGACAAAACAAAGCCTGGTCACTTGTAAGACTTGCATGTAAAATGGTAACAGATGCTAGAAATAAAGAGGGCAGAAAGCTACAACACAACATAGTAGGAGCAGAAATGGTCCAGAAGGCCTGATTTGCTCCGCCATTCAACACCATCATGGCTGATCTGCAGCTTCAACTCCACTTTCCTGCCCACTCTCCATATCCCTAGATTCCCCCTCAGTGACCAAAAATCTGTATCTCAGCCTTGCAATAAAAACCAACATTCCATGCCTTCCTAATGGATTGCTGTGTTCCTTGTAAGAGTACACCCAGCCCCTCTGAACACTTAAAAATTTTACGCCTCTTAAAAAATATTCTGCTTTTCTATTCTTATGGCCAAAGTGAACAATCTCACTCCCCCACGATACCCCATCTGCCACTTTGCTGCCTACTTACTGAACCTGTCTATAATCTCTTGACAGCCTCTATGTCCTCTTCTCAAGCATGCATTCCCACCTAGCTTTGTATCGACAGCAAACTTGGGTACATTACTGTCTTTTTGTCCACGTCATTAATATAGATTGTAAGCTGCAGAGGCCCCAGCACCGATCCTTGCGGTACTCCACTAGTCACAGCCTTCCAACTTGAAAATGCCCTGTTTATCCCTACTCTGTTTCCTTTCCATTAACTAACCCTCTATCCATGCTCATATTACCCCAACTCCATGAGCCCTTATCTTGACTGTTGGGATAAGGTGTTGCATCTCCACCCGATCACACCAAACACAAACTGCAAGTGGTTAGCAAATTCCACTACCTTGGGTCCACAGTGACAGGCAACCTGTCCCTTGGTCCAGAACTCGATACATGCATAGGGAAAGCAGCTACCACCTTTGTCCAGCTTGCGAAACATACGAGTTAACACCAAGCTGGTCCTTAGAACCAAGTTGATGCTTTATAAGGTCTGTGTTCTCAGCATCTTGCTGTATAGCTGTGAAACATGGCTGACTTAGTTACCAGGAAAAGCTCAATAATTTCCATCTTCGCCATCTGGGGCACATTATGGGTATATCCTGGCAGGACAAAAGCACAAATTTGGCAGCCCTCTCATAGGCGGAGCTCCCAAGTACATTGGCACTAATCAAACAGAGGCAGCTTTGGTGGATCGGACACATCCGCAGGATGAAAGACGGTCACATACCGTATGGTGCAGCAGCCAGGACCAGACGATCAGTGTGCCACCCAAAGCTCTGCTTCAAGGATGCTTGCAAGCACGACATGTAGGCGCTAAATGTCGACTATAGCACCTGGGAATCAGTAGCTGGTGAAAGACGGAAATAACTACAGATCCTGTACACAACACTCGGTAAGCTCGATACCATTGAGGACAAAGCAGCCCGCTTGATTGGCACCTCATCCACCACCTTCAACATTCACTCCCTTCATCACCGACACAAAAAGTGGCAGCAGTGTGTACCACGTACAAGGTGCACTGCAGCAACTCACCAAGGCTCCTTCAACAGCACCTTCCATGCCACAACCACGACCAACTAGAAGGACAAGGGCAGCAGATGCATGGGAACATCATCTGAAAGTTCCCCTCCAAGCCACACACCATCTTGACTTGGAACTACATCACTGTTCCTTCACTGTCATTAAGTCAAAATCCTGGAACTCCTTAACAGCACAGTGGGCAGACCTACACCCCAAGGACTGCAGTGGTTCAAGAAGGCAGCTCATCACCACCTTCTCAAGGGCAATAAACGCCCACAACCCATGAACCAATAAAAAAAAATTGCCAACTTCCATTCCGCTAGGATTGTTCTGCAGTCTAGGGAATTTTGGAAAATCAAAACCAGCAACATCCACCATCTCTGCAGCTACCTTTTTTTAGAACCCTAGAATGTAGATCACCAGGTCCTGGGGAATGTCAGAGTTTAGTCCCAATACTTTTTCCTCTGCTGATAGAAATTACTTCAATTTCCTCATCCATACTGGCCCCGAGGTTACCTTCTATTTCTGCTATGTAATTTGCCCCTATGAAGTGAGACACAAAATATTTGTTCAACGTCTCTGCCATTCCCCATGATAATTTTTCCTGTCTCTGCCTTTAAGGGACCAACATTTATTTTAGCCACTCTCCTTTTTGCACACTTGTAAAAGCTCTTACAATCTGTTTATATATTCCTGGCTAGTTTACTCAGTCTATTTTTTCCCTCAACAACTTGATGGCCCTTTGATGGTTTCTAGAACACACCCAATCCTCAGGCTTTACTACTGGTCTTCCTAACATTATAAGCCTCTTTTAATCGAATACTATCCTTAACTTCCTTAGTAAGCCACAGATGGATCTTTTTTGCTACATTCTTGTTTTCTTAAAATGAAACATATTTTTGTTCAATGTTCAGAATAATTTCTTCAAATTGTCCCACTGCTTATTTACGGATATACCTTTTAGTCTATTTACCCAATCAACCTCAGCCAGCTCTTGCCTCATATCCAGGTAACTGGCTTTGTTTAAGACTGTGTTTGGCTGCTTTCAAACTTAAGGAATTCAATTGTATTATGATCACTTTTTCTCAGCAGATCTTTTACTGTAAGATTACTAATTAATTCTGCTTCATTACACAATACTAGATCTAAAAGAGTTTCCTGGAACAACCAGAGCGAAAGCGGTCATGGAAGCATTCTACAAATCCATCTTCTAAACCCCCTTGCCAATTTGATTGCTCCACTCTATGTGAAGATTAAAGTATTAAAGTCCCCCACAATTTTTACAGTGCCTTTGTTATAAGCTCCAATAATGTTTTGCTTAATTCTCTGCCCAACAGTATAAACTACTCCTACCAGCATTTTATGAGCCTTGCTATTCCTAATCTCCACCCATACTGATTCTACTTCCTGATCTGCTGAACCAAGATCCCCTCTCACTACTGTCCTTATGTCATCCTTTACTATCAAGGACACTCCTCCTCCTTTTACATTGTCTTTTTGAAATGTTGCATACCGTGGAATATTTATTTCCCAACCTTGGTCACCTTGTAACCATATCTCTGTAATGGAGATTAGATCTAAACCATTTATCTCCATTTGTGCCACTAGTTCATCTACGTCATTGCAGATGCTTCGCACAAAGCCTTTAATTTTTTTTTTTTTAAAACTGCTTTTCTCTACATGGGCCTTATTCACTGATGTACTATTACCATTAAACCCCCTGTCCCTTCTGGTCTCACTCTGCTCGTCTTTATCCAGATCGCTCCACTGCCCTATTCACTCAACATTTCTCTGGATTTCTAAATCTACCTTCACCTGAACCCTTCACAACTCCCCGCCACATTCCCCATTAGTTTAAAGCCCTACAAGAACAAAATTAAACAGGGAAATGGACGAGAGAGAAGTATGAGCAGGAACAAACAATTAAAAGTGGCTGCCACATGTGAACTTGCAAAATTTACGGTCAGGACTCTGCATTCTTAGAGCAATCTGAAACGGTTAATATGAATGCTAGCAAGGTCCAGCAATAAACTTATTTAATGAAAGTGCAACAGGAGCAAGTATCTTCCAAGTTGTGGTTGCATAAAGCCAACTTTACATTATTTTAAATAAATTACACTTTTAGGAATAGCAGGTATAAAAAACTTCCCGTGAGTTGAATGTGATACAGTTTGGAATACTTCTGGCAACAGCACAAGAATGAAGTCACTTAAGGGGCAATACAACTAATTATATTTAACATTCTTGGGTAGCAAGTTTACCAACTCCATTTTCAAGAGATTTCCTCATTCTTTTGAATACAACTTCAACTGTGGAAAATGATCAACCTGAAGTTGGAAAGTCAGCACACGAGGGAAAACACATGTCCTCCCATACCAAAATGCAACAAGCTCAACAGCAGACTGACAACATATATTGGCAGTGAGTAGCTAAACTTCACAAACCAGGAAGGTGCCAGGTTTGATCTCAGGTCAGTGATCAGTCAATCTCAGCCAGGGTGCCTGTAGGAACTCAATAAATGGCATGACCATTCTATGTTTTAAAGGAGCAAGAGGAAGGTTAAAAAAAGGCACATAACCCAAATCTAGAAAAGCAAAGTGGGTTTTTTGTTTACAAACAGTTGGAGCACATACGTGCAAAAATATATTAATGAACCTGAAATTTAGAGATATTACTGCATATCAATTTGCTCAGGAATAACCTCACTTCTGTTCCAGTCATACGACTAAAAGCTCCAAACTCACTCCCTTCCCTTCTTTTCCTGCCCACTTTGTCCCCCTCCACTGCTGACAGCACTGACTGAGGCAAGGTTCCACTGGGTACTCTCTCCCAAAACCACACCCAAATGTACATTCATTCGAGAACCCATTCAGCAAATATCCAATGTTCAGTATACAGCTGTTTCTAATTTTCAGCAGCAGAAAAATTCTATTGTACACAATTTCAGTGTAGTATGGAGAGTGCTAGAGGTGTCAATAAACTGAGGCTGTCTGCCCCCTCAGTAAAATATCCCATCAAAAGGCAGAAGCTGGAGCCCTGGATATTTATCCCACAACCAACAAACATCAGTAAGACAAATTATCTGGACATTTATCCATTTGTGGGTCCTTGCTACGCACAAATTTGCTGCTGCATTTCGTACATTACTGACTACACTTCAAGAGTAATTCACTGGCTGTAAAGCACTTTTGGATGTCCATACATTACAAAAGGTGCTGTACAAATACAAATTCTATTACTTTAATGAGTATATGGAGGCATATTTGCATTTGTGCCACATTTTACATTATGTTCATACTATTAGTGCCTCTGCTTTCCTATTAATCAAGTATTTAAAAGTCAGGGACAGCATTAGACAGATGCCAATCCCACAATATATTTTGGCCTGATCAGAATATATATTGCTCTGTGAACATTTCTGTTTCCCCATATCACCTTGAGCAAGATTAGCAAACTGCTAAATTATGGATTGTTTGTGCTGTGGATCAGAGCTGGTAAGGAACTAGATAGAGCCTGCATAATTTAAAATGCAAGATTCAAGTGCATTTCCTTCACAAAACGCTAAACAATAAAAATCAAGCCAGAATGATCAGATACTTAGGACACGTTACTTCAAATTATTTTGTCCAACAACTTCTATTTGTACAGCGTTTTTAAAGTTAAAACATTCTAAGATGCTTTACAGGAGCATTGAAGTAAAATTGGACACCGAGTCACAAACAGCATTATTAAGATAGATGGCCAAAAGCTTGGTGAAAGAAATAGGTTTGAAGGAAAGTCTTAAATGGAGAAAAGAGGGGTAGAGGAAGGAAATGCTGGAGCTTAGGGCCTCGGTAGTTGAAAGAGTTGAAAGTACTGTCACCGATAGAGCAATTAAAATCAGGGATGCTCAAGAGGCCAGAATTAGATGAGCACAGATACCTCCGAGAGTTGAGAGATTGGGAAATCACAGGGGTAGGGAAGGGGGAGACCATGGAGGGACCCAAGGATGAGAATTTTAAAATCGAGGCATTGCTTGACCAGGAACAAATGTAGATCAGCAAGTACAGGAGTGATGGGTGAACGAGTCTAGTCATAAGTAAGTACACTAGCAGAGTTTTGGATGGCCTCAAGTTTACAGGAGGATAGAACACTGAAGGCCAGCCAGGAGTGCGTTGGAATAGGCAAGTCTAGAGGTAACAAAGGCATGAATAAGGGTTTCAACAAATGAGCTGAGGCAGGGGTGGAGTCGGGCGATGTTCGAGGGGTGGAAATAGGCATAGATGTGCAGTTGGAAGCTCATCTCAGGGTCAAATATGACACCACGGTTGCCAACAGTCTGGTTCAAACTCAGTTGCCAGGTAGATGGATTGAGTCAACAGCTATGGAACAGAGTTTGTAGCAGAGACCAAAGACAACGGCTTGTCTTTTCAATGTTTAGCTGGAGAATATTTCTACTTATCCAGTACGGGATGTCAGACAAGTAGTCAGTGTACATGAAAACTAACATTGTATTTTTAGATGATGTTGCAGAGGGGCAGCATGTAGATGAGAATAAGAGGGAGCCAGGGATCGAGCACCGGGGAACACCAGAGGTAATTGTGTGGGAGCAGGAAGAGAAACCATTGCAAGTGATACTCTGGATATAGTTAGATAGCTAGTACACACCCACCTAGCTGGGCAACAGCGGAGAGGCATTGTAAGAGGATGGTCAGGTCAACAGTGTCCAAGGGTGCAGACAGGTCAAGGATGGATAGTTTACCTTAGTCAGTCACAGAGGATGCCATATTTGACTTTGACAAGAGTAGTTTCGGTTCTATGGCAAGGGTAGAAGCCTGATTGCAGGGATTCAAACATGGGAGTTTTGGGAAAGATAGGCACAGATTTGGGAGGTGACAACACATTCAAGGACTAGCGAGAAAAGGGAAGTGGAGGTGGGGTGGGGGTTTGCAAGGATGGAGGAGTCAAGGATTTCTTTTTGAAGAGGTGATAGTAGATTTAAAGCAGATAAGGGACAGTACCTGAAGAGAACCATTAACTGTCAGCTAACATGAGGACCAGGAAGAAAAGTTGGGTAGCCATCAGTTTAATGAGATTATCAAGCAGGAGGGGATAGCAAGCCATTTTCTCTGGTGGAAAGTTAGCAACTGAAGAGCTTAGGTTTCAATTCATCAAATGAAAAAAGGGTTGTTAAAATAATTTTTTTTTAAAAAGCTACTAGGGCTTGTCCAACCAGAAATGATGATTGAATTAGAATTTATAAAAGCTTTTAAAAAGGGAACTGGATAAATAGTCAACAAGAAACATTTGAAAGGGCAGGAGATGGGTCTAAATGGATAGAGATCTGCTGCAAATTGTGGGTTAGCTTAGCTGTGCCCTTTTGTTGAGCTGTTACTTACCTTCCTGAGTTTTAGCAATGTTTCAAATAAAAAATATTCCCTCCAAATTGATCATGGATGTAAGCTTTTAAAAAAATATTTGGCTTCAATAATCATATTGACTCCTATTTTTTAACCCTTGAAGCTGTTACATACCACTGAAAATCCCAGTATTAGCAGGTAATGCAGAGACATTTGTATTCATAGCAAGATCTACCAACAAAAAAAAAAAAAGAGGCCAGCATCAAATAAAGTGACATGCTAAGTCATGTTAAATACAACCAATTCACATTCCAAGAACTGAGAGAAATCAAAAAGCTGCTAAATTTATAGAATGTGATTTGGTACAAACTTGTAAAAAGTGAAGGCTATTAGCAAGAAAAATGGTTACGGCAAACTTGCAATTAAGTAATACCTTTAGAATAGAATGTCCAACAGAAATACTTTTGAAAAACATCCTTTGGATTGTGGGCATCACTAGCAGGGTCAGCATTTCTCTATCTCCAGCGGTGCTAGTGAAGATGGTAGAGATCTTAAATCGCTGCAGTCCGTGTGTTAATGTACTCCAATATGGATGGCTATTGCCTTGTACCTCTAGGTGGTGAAGATTGCGGATGGGAAATGCTTCCAAAGAAGCCTTGGCTGGTTGCTGCAGTGCATCCTGTAGCTAGTATACACTGCAGCCACAGTATACCATTGGTGGAGGCAGTGGCTCTTTAAGTCGATCGACAGGTTTTTTCATGAGCCAGACTGCTTTTCCCTCGATGCTATTGAGGGATGTTGCACCTGCACTCATCATACTCTTTAGTGAAAGGAGTCAGAAGTGAACCACTTGCCACAGAATACCCAGCCTGTGACATGCTCCAGTAGCCATGACATTAA
The DNA here is from genome assembly GCF_036365525.1 of Heterodontus francisci. Classification (NCBI taxonomy): domain Eukaryota; kingdom Metazoa; phylum Chordata; class Chondrichthyes; order Heterodontiformes; family Heterodontidae; genus Heterodontus; species Heterodontus francisci. The sequence goes on along the minus strand of NC_090377.1, from coordinate 132,499,006 downwards.
TGGATCTGATCCAATGAGCTTTTGATCGTTGGTGACCCCAGGATGTTGATGGTAGAGACCTCAGCGCTACTGGGAAGGTGGTTAGACTCTTTATTGTTGGAGATGGTTATTGCCCGACACTGGTGTTTCATTATTACTTGGCATGATGAACCCATCACCCAGGATGTTGCCTTGGTCTTGCTACAGGCAGGTATGGACTCCTTAATTATCTGAGGAATTGCAAATGGAGCTGACTACTGTACAAACAGCCCCACTTCTTACCTAATGAAATGACCCAGCGGATGAGGGGAAAAATTTATGTCTGCTTCCAGAAGCAGTCCCTTTACAAAACAGTAGGGCGGAACGAAAAAATCCTAATAAAGCTCTTGATGACAAACCCAAGAATACTGTCCAACCCTACATTCCCTTCATCCATCTGGATGATAGTCTCCACAGAGGAATGGAAAGCCTAAACAAATGTGCAACACATTATTTCTCCAAAAGAATTTAATACAAAAAGCAAATGTTCCAGAATTCAAATTTTGATCTACACGATGGCTGACTGGCTGCACGCTAGCTGAAATTGTAACCTTGAAACCTCTAATGATACACAATCGCATCATGGAATTGAAGTGAAACTGAAAATTATAGAAAAGTTATTTTATCTCTCCATGTCATAACTGAACAGTTGAATAATAATTGATAGGAAAACAAGTTAAATTCAGATGAACCATTTGACAGAACTTAGAATGCACTCCAGACATAGACCTGAAAGCACAAAGTGACAACAGGAATGCCACCAGGAATGTATGCTAGTAAATGAATATGACATTAAAAAGGTACAAACTGGAATTTTACTTCCTGCTCAGAACTTCAAGCTTGAACTTTGAACTGATAATTGGATTTCCAAACATTAAATTTAAGTTCTGTTCAAGCTATTAAGTACAACTCCATTACTTTATATTATACATATATATGGCCAAAGTAGGAAGAAATAGCTGCAGGAGCAGGCCATACAGCCCACTGGGCCTGCTCCAGTATTCAATAAGACCATGGCTGAACTTCTACTTTCCCACCCTATACCCATATCCCGTGATGGCCAAAAACATTCAATTTCAGTCTTGAATACATTTATTGACTAAGCATCCACGGGCCCTCGGGGGTACAGAATTCCAAAGATTCACAACCCCCTGAAGAAATTTCTCATCACAATCCTAAATGGCCAACCTGCTATCCTGAGACTATGACACCTAGTTCTAGATTCTTCAGCCAAGGGAACAGCCCTTCAGCATCTATCCTGTAAAGTCCTCCAAGAATGATATACTTGTCAACGAGATCACTTCTTAGTCTTCTAAGCTCCAAAGAACATAGGCCCATTTTACTCAATCCCTCCTCGTAGAAGAGCTCCCTCATGCCAGAATCAACCCAGTGAACTTTTGTTGCACTTCATCTAAGGCAGGGGTCTCCAACCTTTTTACAGTGAGAGCTACTTCTAACAAAAAAAAAATCACTTAAAATATTGAAAAATATGGATATATCAAACTACATACGTAATTACATTATAGGATTATATTTAAAATGAAGGAAAACTGATCTTAACTTTATTTCAAAATGATACTTGACACTGCATGCAAGCCTGGTCAAGAGATCACTGTACTTGCCAGTGACCAGAAGCCCAGCAGCAGCTTCATTGAGTGGTTGTGTCCGTTGAGCACCATCATTGCCTCTGGAATCTACCTTCCTTGACAGTCTCACATTGGAAATTGTTGGGCCCAACTGGACTCAAAAGTACTTGGGGTTAAAGCCAGCAGCTTTTCCTCTATCTGCACTCCAGTTTAAACGGATGCAACAAAAAAAACCTACAGGCCAGGGACCGAATTCTGCATCCAACATCCACCCCGATACAAACTGGCTGTGTTTCTCAACTCAGTTCTGTGAGCAACATCTGCAATAAAATACTGCAGATGTTGTAAATCTGAAATAAAAGGAAAAAATGCAGTACATACTCAGGTCAGGTGGCATCTGTGACGACAGAGTGTTAACGTTTTAGGCCTATGACCTTTCATCAGAACATGAAAGACCACAGACCTGAAACGTTAACTCTTTCGCTCCACAAATGCAGCCAGACTAGAGCATTTCCAGCACTTTCTGTTTTTATTGCAGATTTCCAGAATCGGCAGTATTTTGCTTTTATTCTTATTGTGGGTGTTTGAGAAGACTCTCCACTCACCTGCCGGCTCCACTCCTTCCCATCCAGCGGCTCCATTCCTCTCCTGCACCAGGTAGTTTCTCACCCGTTGCAGATCCAAAACGATCGCCTCTGTCCAGCTACAGGACTCAGCATGTTCTAGTCACTGTCAGCGAGCTACTAGTAGCTCGCGATCAATATGTTGGCAGCCCCTACTCTAAGGCAAACACATGCTCTTCCTTAGATAAAGAGAAGAAAAGCTGTATATAGTATTCCAGGTGTGGTTGCACTAAAGCCCTATATAGTTGCAGCAAGACTTCCTTACTCCAACCCCCTTGCAATGCAGGCCAACATACTAAAGGCCTGCTACCAACTCGAAACCCGACAGGACCAGACGACGTGTCGGGGTCGGGTCAGATTGGACCAGATCAGACATGCTCTACCACCACCTCAGGTAAGTGACTCTAATGTTAATTTACTTTTTGGACTTTAAAGGTTGTTAAGTTATTTTAAGCTTGTGCAGGTAAGAAACAAAGTGAAAAACGGATGGCAAGTTAAATGGTGGTCAGGTTGGGCGCAAGAAAGAAAATGGAAGGACTCAGGCCGGCTCGGGGTTGGATGGGGTTCTGTTGGGCTCGGGTCGGGTCTCATTTGCAGACCCAAACAGGTCTTTACAACATACTATTTGCCTTCCTGATTGATTATTTGCTGTAGTTGCACATCAGCTTGTGATGTATGCAAGGCCAGCATCCCCCCCCCCACCCCCACCAAAACCCATCTGAATACAAACATTTCATCTCACCTTTTAAAAAATATTTCGCTTTATCTAATTAGGTATGAAGAACGGCAACATCACACTTCACATTATGCTCCATCTGCCATTTTCTTGCCCAATCACTTAACTGCTATATCCTTTTGCAGCCTCTTCAACCTCCTCACCTCACTTTGCATCATTAGACTTGGATATAATGCTCAGTCTCCTCATCCAAGTCATTTGGTATAGATTGTAAATAGCCGAGGACCAAGTAGTTATCCTTGCAGCACTCGAGCTACACCCTGCCAACCTGAAAATGACCCATTTATTTCTACTCATTAACCAATCCTCAATCCATGCTACAAAATTAGCCCCAGTCCCATAAACCCTAATCTTGTTTAACAACCTCTTGGGTTGCAACTTATCAAATGCCTTCTGAAAATCCAAATATACTACATCTACTCTTATCCACTTACTAGTTGCACACTCAAATAACTGACAGATTTGTCAAACACAGATTTCCTTTTGCAAAACTGTGACGATTAGTGAGTTTCTCAATACCATGTTACCACAGGTTTTGATTCTAGCATTTTTCCTCCAATTGAGGTCAGGCTAACAGGCGTACAGTTCCCAGTTTTCTCTCTCCCTCCTTTCTTGAATAGCAGGGTTACATCTGCTACCTTCCAATCCACATGAACCATTCTAGAATGTAAAGAATTCTGAAAGATTAAAATAACATCCACCATCTCTGTAGCCACCTCTTAAAATCCTAGAGCGTAGGCCATCAAGTCCAGATTAATCAGCTTTTAACTCCATTAATTTATCCAATACTTATTACTTGAAGGTTCTCATTAGACCCTTGGCTCCCCACAATATCCAGTATGTTGCGTCTTCTGTGAAAACAGACAAAATATTTTAATTTTCTGCTATTTTATTAGAATGCCTCCTGTCTTTGCCTCTATTGGACCAGTGTTTACTTTCACTAATGTGTTCCTTTTTACATAGTTGTAAAAGCTCTTGCTTATATTTTTTGCTAGTTTACTCTCATTCTATTTTCTGACTCAATTTCTTGGTCATTTCAACTGATTTTTAAAATCCTCCCAATCCTCAAACTTATAGCTACATATCAATTACGTTAATTATATGCAGGTGGAGGGCATTAACTGGGGTTTTACTTGAGCACATATAAAGAGACACTTACAAAAAGAATGCGTGGTTGAGTTAGGAGGTATAAGTTTGCAATATTTCACTCTAAATAAATACATGACTGGGTGAAGATTGGTTCCAATATCATCCTTCACCAACTTGTTTGCTGGAATGGAACTATTTCTTTTGGCAACACGGTTCTATCCTTAACTTCCCTAGTTAGCCATTTTTGTACCATTTTTCCAGTGGAGTTTAATTCAAGGGATTGTACTTGTTGAGACTCGAATTATTTCTTCAAATGCTTGCCACTGTGCATCTCACCACCCTATCTACATCAGCCAACTCACTCCTCAACCTCTGTAATTGGCTTTATTTAAATTTAAGACCTAGTTTCAGAGTGAACACATCATTATCAGACTTCATGTGAAATTCCATCATATTATGAACACTCTTTCCCAGAGTATAGTTTTACTATAAGATTACTAATTTACTCTGTCTCTTTACACAATAGTAGATCTAAAGGAGCCTGTTTCCTAGTTGGCTCCTTGACATATTGTTCTAAAACTGTCGAATGCACTCCATGAATGCATCCTCCAAGCTACTTTTGCCAATTTGGTTTGCCCAATCTGTAAGATTCAAGTTTCCCATGATTATTCCATCACCCTTGTTATATGCTCCTCTAATTACTACTATGATTATTGTCAGGAGGTCTATAAACCACTTCCACCAGGGTTTTCTGCACTTGTTATTTCTTAGCTCCACCCACACTGATGCTACGTCTCAATTTGGTGGGCCAAGATCCTTTCTCCCAGCTGCCTTATCTCATCCTTTATCAAAGGTCCCCCTCGCGAGAGCGAGGCAGAGACATGGTCTCTTCCTGGCTTACAGTTACAGTCTCCTTCTGAGGCACAATTCACAAACTCCCCAAGTTACACAAGCAGTCATGTGATGTGACCATCTCCATTTTTGAATTAGCATCTTCTTGAATAGAACATAGAACAGTACAGCACAGTACAGGCCCTTCGGCCCACGATGTTGTGCCGAACCTTTAACCTACTCTAAAAGATCAAACTACCTACATACCCTTCATTCTACTATCATCCATGTACCTATCCAAGAGTCGCTTAAATGTTCCTATTGTATCTGCTTCTACTACCACCGCTGGCAGTGCATTCCACGCACCCACCACTCTGTGTAAAGAACCTACCTCTGACATCTCCCAGAAACCTTCCTCCAATCACCTTAAAATTATGCCCCCTGGTGATAGCCCTCTCCGCCCTGGGAAAAAGTCTCTGGCTATCCACTCTATCTATGCCTCTCATCATCTTGTACCCCCCTCTATCAAGTCACCTCTCATCCTTCTTCGTTCCAATGAGAAAAGCCCTAGCACCCTCAACCTTTCTTCATAAGACACGCCCTCCAGTCCAGGCAGCATCCTGGTAAATCTCCTCTGCACCCTCTCTAAAGCTGCCACATCCTTCCTATAATGAGGCGACCAGAACTGAACACAATATTCCAAGTGTGGTCTAACCAGGGCTTTATAGAGCTGCAGCATAACCTCGCGGCTCTTTTACAGGGGGATTGAGTTTATGAAAGCCAACACACCATACGCCTTCTTTACAACCCTATCAACTTGGGTGGCAACTTTGAGCAATCTATGGACATGGACCCCAAGATCTCTCTGTTCCTCCACACTACCAAGAATCCTGTCTTTCAGCCTGTATTCTGCATTCAAATTCGACCTTCCAAAATGAATCACTTCACACTTTTCCAGGTTGAACTCCATCTGCCACTTCTCAGCCCAGCTCTGCATCCTGTCAATGTCCCATTGCAACCTACAACAGCCTTCCACACTATCCACAACTCCAGCAACCTTCCTGTCATCGGCAAACTTGCTAACCCAGCCTTCCACTTCCTCATCCAAATCATTTATAAAAATCACAAACAGCATAGGTCCCAGAACAGATCCCTGCAGAACACCACTGGTCACCGAGCTCCAGGCTGAATACTTTCCATTTACTACCACCCTCTGTCTTCTATGGGCCAGCCAATTCTGTATCCAGACAGCCAACTTTCCCTGAATCCCATGCCTCCTTACTTTCTGAATGAGCCTTCCATGGGGAACCTTATCAAACACCTTGCTAAAATCCATATACATCACATCCACTGCTCTTCCTTCATAAATGTATTTTGTCACATCCTCAAAGAATTCAATAAGGCTTGTGAGGCATGACCTGCCCTTCACAAAGCTATGCTGACTGTCTCGAATCAAACTATGCTTTTCCAAATATGATCTTTGAAATTCAAGGCTGTTCACACATACTTGGTGGTGGGGGGGCGGTTGGCTCTTTCAAAGTCAATGGGCGTCTATGGCTTTTAACTATCAACATTGACAAAACCACTCCAGGTAATTTAATCAGAGAGCAACCCCCCACCCCTAACAATTGTTCTGGTTAGACTGGGCAATCACCTCTGGCTCCAACCAGTCTTTGGCTTCTCATATGCAAATTGGGCATGGCCATCTTAGCTGCTCCTTTCGGTTTTAAAAGTTTTGTAATAATGTCCAATAAAAGCCTCAGGTAGAGTTCTGTATGATTAAATTAAAATTGGCATTTGACATGTTGGGTTTTCATTGCACCTCCATACCACGGCAAATGAAATGCGACCATGAGATCATTTCATTATAGGAGTTAAAAAGAGAAAACAAGAAAACACACATGCATTTTTCATTCACGCTCATCCACTCAGAAATCAGAATATTGGTACAGTTTGCCTTTTTCTCTTTGGAGCAGCAGTGCTGATTTAAACTGCCCTTTTCCCTTGAGGTTGGTCTGAGATGGCTAGGTGTTGCCCAATGTGCTTAAAGTTTCTTTGGTATTAGTTTGTAATAAGCTGGGAATGGGCATCCCAATAAACATGTAGTTGCTGGGGAAGCTTGGTGTCCGGAAATTTCCATAATTGTCTTGCGCAAGTTCTCCTTTGTGCACAAGCTTTGACCGCTTAGCTGTTGTTTCTGCAACATGTGGTTCTAACCCTTCAGGTTCCAGTACCTTGCTAATTTCTCTCCCTATGGTTGTATTGGGTAGTGAGTTGGTTTTAAGCCCCTGTGCGGTGTCTGAGAATTCCTCTGGGCCTTTGTTGTTGCTGGAGTCTGAAGTGAGATTGTTGGATTTAATTAGCTGTGATCCTGGGAGTCTGCAGTGGGTAGATCCACTCTGACCTCACTTTCAGTGTTCTGGTGAGTCCTACAAGTGCTGCTCATTTTTGTTCCCCTTTTCTCCTGAAAGTGGTGTGGGTCTCTTTGCTAATCTCCCCCGCATACTCTGGGACATTCCTGTTCACAGGTATCTGTCCAGATTCCACTGCACTCCCCTGCAACACTTCGACGAAGTGAGGTATCACCCTCACTGTTTCTCTGCCTTATTTGGGAACCTTCTTGTCCCTGCAGGTTTCTGTAAATGCTGTTAGCAGCCCTGGTATGGTGCTTCCTTTCCCTGCATTTACATAGAAGGGAGTGGGGTCTAATTTTTCCAACATTTTGGGATTGGCTGACCAGACAGCAGGGGGTTTCATTTGGGAACCCTTCCAACCCTCCTTTAATCTGTCCTCACTGTCCTTTTCGTCCCCTTCTTCCCTAACTCTTCTCCAGACCTGTGCTCGTCTGTCCCCTTTTGTTCTCAATAGGGGTCTGTCACAAGTCACCAGCCCACTGCTGCAGAGTTCCCCAAATGCCGGTGCAGATTCCACTGCAAGTTGGGGCTTCCCCTCAACCTGGCACATGTGGCAAGTTTTACAGTGCTCCACTACATCTTTGTGGAGTCTTGACCAGTCAAACTGCTGTCTTGTGTTTTTCACACACCGACATGTACAGCCATCGTAAGCTCATGGGCCATTCTTAATATTTTTCTACAGTACCTCGGCAGCACCACTAATGGGTGAACCACTGTCCACTCTTTGCTCTCAGGTCTGTGAGGAGAACTCCACTTAAACACATCATTCTTTACGTATCTGCAATCGGGGACACCTCTATGCTTCAATTTCAGTTTGGGCAGCCTGTGCTAGCTTCCTTAATACTGGGGCAGCATGCTGAGCCTCAACTAGGGAAAATTTGTTTCACCAATTCCCTGGGTCCTCTAACTTCCCAGAACATTTCAAACAACCAGACAGCATGGCCCTCGTTTCAAACAACCAGACAGCATGGCCCTCGTTTCAAACAACCAGACAGCATGGTCCTCTATCTGTAGTGCCAGTTCAGTCTCCTCTGGGGGAGCTGGTTTGGCCATGGCCCGAGTCACTACAAAATCAGGGGAAATGCAGGGAACAGTCTCCTGCCACTGCCTTGTTTCTCTGACCTCCTTCAATGTCTCTACTACTACTGGGGAAGCTACCACCTTCACCCCCAGCAGATCGTTACCTAGGTCAACCCTGCCCACAGGCAAACTAGGGACAATCCCCACAGTCACCGGTCCCGTAACTAGGTCACATTCCAAGTGCACCCAATATAAAGAAACAGGCATACACTGCCCTCCGATACCATTCACCACCATCCTCACATTTACTGCACTCTCTGCGAGAAAGGTCATGCCTGTTCCCAGCAAAAGGGATCTGGTATCCCCTGAGTCCCAGGTAGACGATGAGCTTGCTTGCCCCACTTGAGGGGTATGGGGTTACTTTCCCTTTGGATACAAAATCCTGATTGCCTTCAGGGATCTCATTAAATTTTTTTTCACCCACAGCAGTATGTTTCTTGGGTCTTACTGCTGTTGCATTTAAAGCCACAGCCTGCTTTGCTGTGCTTTCCATCAGGGTCCCTTCTGCACTGGGCAGGTGTGCCCCGAGTAACCCTACAGGCTTTCCCCATGGTTTCGAGCAGTCGGCTCTGAGGTGACCTGTCTTATTACAGTAGTAACACACAGGTCTCACTCCTGTTCTCAGCACTGCCTTTTCTGGCTTGAGGAGGGGCCAGTGTGTCCCGCTTTTCTTTCTCTCCCAGGATTGTTTGGGATCCTATCACCTTCCCACCTTTTGTTCTTTGAGTTTGTGGGGGTGATTAAGAAAGGTTTTCCCTCAGGGAATCGACTTGAATACGAGAGCAAATTCATCAGCCAGAACTGCAGCTGGCCTCGCTCGGTGTTGTTTTTGTTCTTCGACAATGGGTCTTTATAGAGAGGGGGGAGAAAGTGTTTCTCAATTCCTCGAGTAGAATCACCGGAGGTTTTCATATGTGGGCTGCACCTTATGGGCCCTGAACCACTGGTCAAAAGCCAGCCGCTAACTTATCTCGAACTCCAGCTAAGTCTGATCAGCTTGTTCCCGGAGGGTTCAGAATTTCTGGCACTAGCTCATATGCCCCGAGGATTGCATTTTTAGTCAATTCATAGTTTGAGGAACTCTCATCTGGCAAGAGTGAATAAACATCATGGGCTTTTGCCATTAGCTTGCTTTGTAGCAATAGTGCCTAGCTCTCAAACAGCCATTTTAACTGCCTTGCAAGCTTTTCAAACGTGACAAAAAATGCTTCCACGCCTCCCTCATCGAACTTTGGGATCAACTGGGGGAACTTTAAAAGCTCAGCACACAGTTCTGAGTGAAGTGTAGCTTCCATATCGACTATGCTATCACTGAGGTTACCCTGTCGCCCCCATGCTAATTCAAGCCGCCTCAACTCCCTTTCCTCCTGCTCCTTCTGGAAAATTCTCTGTCTCTTTCTTTCTCCCCGTCTTCCAATTCGAGTCTCGACTGCTCTAATTGTATTTTTGCTAACATTACCCTGCCTGAGTCTAATCCCAACTCTGCCTCTGACTCTTCAGGTTCAAATGAAAAACGGTTGGCCGCCAGTCTTAGGAGTTGGGGTTTCTTAGTTCTGGCACAGAAAGTGATCCCACACTGCCCAGCCATATTTCTTAACTCTCCTATAGATAGGGCCTTTAACTTATCCCAAGTTACTGCACCGTGGCTTGGGAAGGTACTGGCTTCGGATGTGGACAGGTTAGTATTCTAGCAACACACACAAAAAAAAACTGCAATACAGGTTGGTCTGTGATTTAGATCAGTTTGGTTTCCTACTTCCAATATCGCATTTGTCTCTTGGTACAATGCCAGACTAGAACCGCCAAATTTGTTCCAACCAGGTGAGGAAGGGGTCTCAGGCTCCCCTTTCGCCCTTCTCTGGTCTGACCGCAACAGGGTTTCTTTTAACAATGATTTAGCTTAGCACCTCAGTGAGCACTTGCTCCTGTTCCTCGAATATAATTGCAAACGAACCAGATAGATTTTTTTCAGTTTAAACAAGAAAGATGCAAGTATATTAACCTTATCACTCTAAACCAGTTAAAATTACTAAAATATGCAACACATCCACGCTCACATTCACACCAAAGCCACACACATACAAGCATACAAATTAGGAGTAGGCCACTCGGCCCTTCAAGCCTGCTCCACCATTTAATAAGTTCATGGATGAACTGATTACTTCACATTTCCACCTACCCCTAATAACCTTCCACCTCCTTGCTTAGCAAGAATCTCATACAAATAGATTACAGAGGGAAAAAAAAAAAAAGAGTTGGGAAGGTTGGAGTAGAGTCCTCAATAAAAAATGGGATTTAAATACAGAAGTTCAGGCCCAGAGGCCTTAGTTGAAGTTGTAGTCCTAAAGTCCTTGCTGGGCCACGTGCACAACTTGGCCTTGCTTCTCTGGTTCTGGAAAGCAGAAGGGGGGCTTTATCAGTGTCCCCTTAGTTGTTGCCTGTGCTGAGCTGTAGGTTTGCAGCTGAGGCAGTGCTGGAAATTTACAAGAGAGAGATTGCAACTCTCTGCCTGGTTTACAGTTACAGTCTCCTTCTGAGGCACAATTCACAAACTCAGTTACACAAGCAGACATGTGATGTGACCATCTGTTTTTGAATTAGCATCTTCTGGACTGATCTTTCAAATTCAAGGCTGTTCAGACATAATTGGTTGGGGCGGAAGGGGGTGGTTGGCTCTTTCAAAGTTAGTGGGTGTTGATGGCTTTTGACAATCAACATTGACAATTACCTAGAATGGTTTTGTCAATTTAATCAGAGAGCACCCTCATTGTTCTGACTAGACTGGGTAATCACCTCCGTCTCCAGCCAGCCTTTGGCTTCCCATATGCAAATTGGGTGTGACCATCTTAGCTGCTCCGTTCTGCCTTAAAAGTTATTTGTAATAATGTCCAGTAAAGGTCTCCGGCAAAGTTCCATACGATGAAATTAATAGTCCCATTTGGTCTGTGGGGTTTCCATCACAGTCTTCCTAACATTCTGCTTAATTTTACCCAAACTACTACTCTGCTCTGCAGCTTTATCTTTTCAGACTTATAAACTTGCCCTTTTTGAACCCTCCCTCTATCAAGTTCCACAACTTTGCTATCATGTGCATTTTGCAGCTTAGTAAATCTCAACTTATTGGTAGAAATGTACAGTATTTCAGACTGATTTAGTGGTTGGATCTGTTGAAAATTTAAATATTGCATTACTTGTGTTTTAGTCAGCATTTTATTAGAAATCAATGTCTCACATTTGAAAAGTTTATAAGGTTTTTAATATCAATACATTCCTTGTAGAAATTTCTTCAGTAAACTGGTTAATAACCAAAATTGCAGAGACATGAAGTTTTCTATTCTACCGAATATCTCAAAAGACAGTCAATTTATATAGCACCCATCACATCCCAAAGAGGACTTCAACCGCCAATGTGAATTATTTTCCAGCAGTCACTGTTTTTATGCAGACGAACATAGCAGACAAAAGACCAGTGAACTGATCGAAATCATGTGACAATTTCCACTTACCCCCACCTTTAATAGCCAACTATGAACATTAGAAATTTCAGTTACTATTGTTTGGTGGGGGAAGGAAGTGCAGAGTGGAGTGCACAGGAAGGGCATAAACAGAAGATGAAATTTTCATGAAGCAATTTAATGATTATTGGCACGTTTGCCTGATTGGCTTTTTCAGGATTGTTGTTTTTATAGGTCCGATAGAAGACTAGCCAATCGACTCCACCTATTAACAGTATTTTCCTTATTATATTTTTAATGACCCTAAATCTCATTTAAGAATCTTTCCAGTACCTTCTCAAAGCCTATGTTTCTTGTTCAACTACCACCTGTGCATTTATTTACCATCCTTTAAATTTTAAAAAGTTTCAATCGTAATGCCACTGCTCCCAAATTTGATACTGGCTGAAGTTGTATATAAAAATTATGGACAGCCCATCAAGATGCACCCTTATATGATCCTTCGATAAACTTTCAACGACTTTGTTCAATAGGGGAAGCAGGATTTGCAGGTCTATTTTCACCATTTAACTGTACCCCACAATTCTCACATTTCTTCCATTTCTTGTCAACATTGTTGAAAAATTAAATACTTGTTTCTCTACAGACACCATTCCATAATGTCACTCTTTAAGGGGCCAACCCCTCAATGTTCACTCCTGACATATTTGAAAGGATACTATGCTTCCAACTATGTTTTCCTTGTGAGCCCTCAGTTTCTTTGCATTCCTGCACATATCTTTATAGATCTGACGATCCTGTTCCTTTCCTTGGAATTATAAGTGTTTTATCCTTTCTCCCTAATGCCTTTCACAACTCTTAATTGTTTCATCTGACCCCGATAAAAGGAATATAGAGGCATACATCCAAGTTTGCTGACAATGCTAAATGGCAGAATAGGTTCAAGGGGCTGAACGCCCTATTCCTGTTTCTATGGTCCATTTCAGAGATAAAATTCCTGTTACTTACCTTCCAGCAGCTCTATTTTACCATTCCCATAAATTCATTCATACATTCTTAAAATCAGCTAGTTTAAAATTTACCTTTTTAATTGGCATGTTTTGTTTTCTACCTTCGTGTCTATCGTGAGTGTCATTAGATTTCAATCGTTCTTACGAACATACGAACTAGGAGCAAGAGTAGGCCACTTGGTCCCTCAAGCCTGCTCTGCCATTCAATAAGTTCATGGCTGAACTGATTACTCCACATTTCCACCCACCCCCAATAACCTCCCACCCCTTTGCTTATCAAGAATCTATCTACTTCTGTTTCCACTGCCTTTTGAGGAAGAGAATTCCAAACGCTCATGACCCTCAGAAAAAAATTTCTCCTCATCTCGGTCTTAAATGGGCGACCCCTAGTTCTAGATTCTCCCACAAGGGGAAACATCCTTTCCACATCCACCCTGTCAAGACCCCTCAGGATCTTAGAAGTCTCAATCAAGTCACCTATTCTAAATTCTAGCAGATACAAGCCTAGCCTGTCCAATTTTCCTCGTAAGACAGCCTGCCCATTCCAGATATTAGTCCAGTAAATCTTCTCTGTACTGCCTCCAACGCATTTACAGCCTACCTTAAACAAATAAGGACACCAATACTCCAAATGTGGTCTCATCAATGCCCTGTATAGCTGAAGCATAACCTCCCTCCTTTTGCATTCAATTCCCCTCGCGATAAATGATAACGTTCTATTAGCTAGCCAATCTTCTATCCATGCCAATATGTTACCCCTACACCATGAGCTTTTGTTTTCTGCAATAACCTTTGACGTGGCACCTTATCAAATGCCTTCTGGAAATCTAAGTACACCGGTTCCCCATTATCCACAGCACATATAACTCCCTCAAAGAATTCCAATAAATTGGTTAAACATGATTTCCCTTTCACAAAACCATGTAGACTCTGCCTTCAAATTTTTCTACGTGCCCTGCCATACCGTCTTTAATAGCAGCTAACATTTTGCCCCAAGACAGATATTAAGCTAACTGGCCTGCAGTTGCCTGCTTTCTGTCTCCCTTCCTTTTTGAATAAAAGGAGTTACATGCTTGTTTTTACTTTGTTTACTGTTACCTCTTCACTCATTAGAATGAAGTCTAATTTCAGATTACCCCTTGGGGTTCCTTAATGAAGAGTTTTAGAAGAGTCCCTCACAATTTCCAGAAAATTCCACTCACCTGCTGACTGTCCCCATCGTGCACACCTGTTAACATGAGGAATCGTAGGAAATAGCAGTAGGCCATTTGGCCCGTGTTGCCTGCTCCGTCATTCAAACAAATCATTGCTGATCATCTACTTCGACTCCATTTTCCCTGATGTCATTGGTATTCAGAAAACTATCCATTTCGGTCTTGAACATGCTCAATGACTGAGCTTCCACAGCCCTCTGGGGTAGAGAATTCCAAAGATTCACCACCATCAGTGAAGAAATCCGTCATCTCAGTCTTAAATAGCCTGCCCCTTATCTTGAATCTGCATCCCCCTGTTCTAGACTCACCAACCAGAGGAAACATCCTATCCACATCTAGCCTGTCACGCCCAGTAAGTATTTTGTAAATTTCAATGAGATCACCTCTCATTCTTCGAAACTCTAGAGAATACAGGCCCAGTTTCTACAAGCTGTCCTCAAGACATTCCTGCCATCCCAGGGATTAGTCTAGTGAACCTCCATTGCACTCCCTCTATGGCAAGTATATCCTTCCATAGATTTTTTTTTTTAAAAAACAAAACTGTACACAATACTCCAGGTGTGGTCTCACCAAGGCTTTGTACAATTAAAGCAATATATCTTTACTCCTGTACTCAAATCCCCTTGCAATGAAGTCCAACATACCATTTGCTTTAATTGCTTGCCACACCTGCATACTAGCTTTTAGTGACTCATAAACAAGGACACCCAGATCTCTGTGGACATTCAATGCTTCCCAACCTCTCACCATTAAAGAAAGGGAAGATTAAAATCCCCAGGCTTACTGCTGAAGACTTGGCCCTCTTTGGTCTCATCTCCTAGAAAACTGCATCAGCCCTTAGATTATTTTGTGGGCTGTAACATATTCCTATTACCAACTTTTTCTGTTTACTGACTTTCAATTCTCTCTCCTTCTGTAGCGTGTCTGAGCTGAGAATTTATTTGTTCAATCACAATCTTGCATTGTATTGTATGTATTACTGCTCCTAATTATAGAATTGTGGAATCAGAATGAGGCCATACGGCCCATCAACTCTGGGTCAGCTCTTTTGAACAGCATTCGAGTTATTTCTGCATCCCACAACCCTGCAATTTTCTCAGAATTTATTCATTTCCCTTTTGAAAGCTAACATTGCATCTGTACCCTCTATCAGGCAGTGCATTCCAAATCCGAATACCTCAGGTAATCTTTTTCCTTTATACCACCTTTGGTTCTTTTGGCAATCACCTTAAATCTGTTCCCTCAGGATATAAATACTTCAGCCACTGGAAACAGTTTCTCCATTTACTGTATCTAAATCCTTCATGATTTTAACACCTCCATCATATCGTCTCTTAGGCTTCTCTGCTCCAAGGGGAAAAACCCCAAGCTTCTCCAGTCTATTCGCATAATTCCTCACCCCTAGACCCATTCTAATAAATTTGCTCTACCTTCTCCAAAGCCTTCACATCCTTCCTGACATATGGTGCCCAGAATTGGACACAATGTGTCAGCTGCGGCCGAACTGGTGTTTTATATCAGTCATGGTGATTAACTGATAAGTTCAAAATGCTAATTTGTTAAAAACTGAATTTAAGTTTCCCAGCTGCCATTGTGGGATCTGAACTCCTATCTCCGGAACATCAGTCCAATCCCCTGGATACTAGTCCAGTAGCATAACCACTATGCTGCATTACCCAATCTCTAAGGACCTCAGACCATCAGCATAACAAATCAGATAATGGAGGGTCGAGCAAGGTGGTGGTGAGGTAGAGCTAGGTGTTATTAGCATACCAGACGTGTTTGCAGATGATGTCGTCAAGGTGAGTGCGTATGGGAGAAATAGAAGGCCCATTATCTTCTCTTTACTTGGTTTGAAGTATTCACTGCACTTTTCATTGGTACATTTTCCACATCTCCAGTTCCAAATTGCAGCTGTTTTATTTTGAGCTTAAGTGTGATGGCAAAATGCTGACAGATTACCATTATAACATGTTCAGTTGAATTATGCGAAAGGAGTGCAGGTCACGTGTAAGGCTTTTAATATAGTTAAAAGGAAAAAAAGAATCTCCCATGCACTGGTGTCCAGATTAATGAGAAAGTTGACAATGATGGCAGGAAGAGCACGGGCACAATCATTTCTGCTTCTTGCCAACAGAAAAATTTAACCTCATGGACTTGGAAAGCTACAACCTCGCTTGGGCAAAACTCCAAACATGTATCTGATCCCATTTCTATAATGAGTGTGTACAAAAGATAAAGGACAGTATTTGAAGAGTTGGTAATGCAAATAATGCCCAAGCCAGCACTCCACTCTCAAAAGGCACCACACCACATAAAAAAAAAACCTTTTAATTTAACTTGTTGCTTGCAGGATGACCAGTCAGATTTTCCAATTGACCAGCAAAACTGCAGTTCATTAGTTAAGCACTTGGGATCGGAGGTGATGAGACAAACACCTACATTACAACAGCAACTATAATCAAGAAAATATTTAATTCAGCGTGAAGTACCTTGATAGGACAGCCCAAGGTCTTCGAGAAATGCAAGTTACTTGTTTTTTTTTTTAAAATATGTGCCATGAACCCAATATGGATCTTTTTCAGAATATGGTGTCATATCAACCCAGTGATTATTCCTCCATTGGGATATTGGTCTGCTCATTTGTATTCAAATACTTAGAGAAACTGGAAGAATCAGACTCGCTCATATTGAAGATAGAGGTCACCACGTCTCAGGTTAATAACTACAGCTTATTCACTCAAGTGTGAAGTGAACAAAGTAGCATGCAAAAATATGTAGGATACCAAAATAATCAGACAACTGATGTGGGTTGTGAGCTGATAAAAGGTCAGTACCAGTGAACAGAGTAATTACCATTTTAGGTGTCCAGCACTTACTCAAGTACACCCTAGGGTCAGTACTTTCATTCTAGTGGGACAACTCCACAATGCAGAAATCTTGCACTAGTAAATATGAACTTACCAACTTCCATTCAACAGCAAAGTAAACAGTTCAAGCTAACCTCAAGAACCACTGGTGATTTCCACCTGTCCCCCCAAGCTTTGTACTATGATCCCAAACCCATTAAAAGCGGATACAAAAGCAAAGTACTGCAGTACTAGGAATATGAAATTTTAAAAAAAAAGAGAGAAAATGCTGGAAATACTCAGGTCAGGCAGCATCTCTGGAGAGAAACAGTTAACATTTCAGGTCGATGGCCCTCAGAGTTTGACAAAACGCCATCGACCTGATTCGCTAACTGTTTCACTCTCCACAGATGCTGCCTGACCAACCGAATTTTCTTGCATTTTGTTATTATTTGCCATTAAAGATTTGTAACTACTCCACGGTTTCACATTGAACCTTAAAAGCCCAAAGTAGAGGACACCAACTACACCCAAAAACAGGCAACATAGTAACCTGAGCTTCTATATCTAGATTAAAAAGTTACTGGACTAGCTAAATTCTACTTAGCATTTAAAATGTAGAAAAACAGAAGCTATTGTACAATGGATCAGGATTCTGTGCTTAAAAGGAAATTCTGGACATGTAATTGGAATCAGATCTATTCCATGTATTTACTCCTCCTTCCAAGTAAAGGAGTTACATATGAATTAACTTAAAATATCCTCCTGGAGCTTTGCTTGGAGTCAGTGAATCCAATGTCCTGTTGTGGCATCAGTTAAGTTTGCTTCCAACCATTAGCATCAGCTTGCTCAATTTCTCAAAAAATAGGAGGAAGCATATATTCTTTGAAAGGAAAGACCTTTCTGATGCCAAATAGTAGTGTAATTCATATCTAATGGTTATCCCTTAAATTGAAATTTGTTATATAATTTTTCAGTCTTCTAGCAAGGGTGGGATAGGAGATAAAGGGCAGGGCAGAAAAGTGAGAATCATACACATCCCCAGGTGTGCAACCAACATTCTCCCAGTGGAGTGCTTACCCTGAGGAGTTACATTCCTCTTCCCCACCCCCACTGAAGGTTGTGTCTGGAAAAAAAAATGTACAAAAGCAATGAACTGCAGTCTTTGTTTGATTAGCTGATCTCACTCAGGGCAGCAGTTCCACTGTCATATCTCACCTCAGCACCCAAGACACCGGGGGCGGGGGGAGAGAGGGAGAGAGGAGGAAGAGAGAAAAACGGAAGGAAACAAAGTTGACTGGAGTCCGCATCAGTATGTAATACTCCTACTGAGAAGTATGCATGTGTGGACACAGTGGAGAATAGCTTGGTTGTGGTACCCTTCACAGATCAACAGCCTGCTGACGCTCCTCGTCTCGGTTCACACGAACAAAGGCCTGTGCAACCGTATCCCAAACAGTAACGTCCTCATCAGAAGGGAGAAAATTAAGGGTAGAAGGAACGATAATGAATTGAAAGCAATTTAACACACCGATTCAAACTTAAAAATTCAGTTACTTGTTCATCCAGTGAACTACATACTTAGCCCTAAAATACAAAATTAAAAACTTGGAACGATTACAACAACCTTGTTTAAACAGCAACCTTCCCCCCCCCCCCCCCACACACACACACGAGATTAATTGCGTTAGGAGCAGGTGGAGGAGTCACTCACTGTACCTTTGCAGACGGGAGAGTTGGGGCTCTTCCTTTCTGGGGAACCCTTGTGTTCTGGAGATTTCCTGTGTCTGACCCGTGAAGCATCTGGCCCCGGGGCCCATAGAGGGGTGGGCGAGGAGCAAGGAGAGGAGGAGGAGGCGGTGGTGGTGGCGGCGGCAGCGGCCGCCGCCTGGTGTAGTTGCTGCTGAGTCCTGGTGGGGCTGCTCCGCGAGGTGGCCGTCTGCTGCTGCTGCCGCCCCGCTCCGCCAACACACCTCGTCGGGCTGCCCTGCTTCAACTGGAACGGCACGGTGGCCCTCATGGGCTGCGGCCGGCCAACACCACCACTAGTGCTGTTATTACCACCAGCACCTCCGCCGCCACCCCCGCTCATTGCGCTGGTCGGTGAGCCGTTCCGCCGGACCCGCTGAGACATCTTCCGCGAGAAGGAACAAAAAAAAAATCCACACGCGCACGCACGGCCGCGGCAGCTTTGTTGTGGTTTTGAACCCAATACGCTGGTTTTTATGAAGTGAAAACGTCTTCGTTTGGTGTGTTTTCCCCCCCTTCTCTCCCTCTCTCACACACACACACACAAATACACTTGTTCTTTCTTTCCACCACCTTTTTCTTTTAAACCCTTTTCCCACCCACCCCCGGTTCCCCCTTTCTTCCCCTCAACCGGGACGCTTCGACCGCTCGCGCTCCTCTCTCTCTCTCTCTCGGCTCCTGCAGGCGCTCCCGAACGCGCCCGCCCGAAGCTTTACTGCGTCCCTGTTGATTGGATCGACGCGATTCCGCCAGCGTTTCCCCGCCCCCCTTTTTTATTTTGCGTCCACGTCACGTGTCCTCCACATCCACTCTCCGTCGCCCCGGGAGACCTTCGCCGCCTTCCATTCAAGGCCTCAGCAGCCTGGCGTCGGGAGCCGCGGGGGGGGGGGGGCGGGGTAGAGAATTGGATGGAAACGAGACCGGCTCTTGCTGAGGTAAAGTGCACACTCCAGCGGCAGACGGTGGAAACAATTATCCGATCGAATACGTTTATTTGATTGGGTGGGTGGGTGGGGGCGACTGTTGAACAGCGTTTATTCTTAACCAGTAGATTTCCCCATATAGAGTCAAGCCAAGTTTGCCCAGGTAAAGACAAGGCAGGTGAGATGGCCAGGGATCCTTGGACCAGGGCACACAGGCATAATTCAATCCCATTTTAAAGTCATAAATCTTACTTTTTAACCAAAAATATACTCTATACATAACATTTGTAAAAAATACATAACAGTTCAGATTTGGCATGACATAAAGTCCAATACAGATCAGTTTCTTTCAATACTGTACATGAAGTGCCTCACTACACTTGCCATTGCAGGTTAGATTTGCAATGAACATTTAAATTTCATGCGGAACATTCTCTGGTGCATACAGCCCGAGGGGTTTTACACGGGTTTCAGCTCCTCAGTATACTATGGGGGCAGGGACTTTCACAGTGACCTTTCCCCGTTGTGCCTTTGCAGCAGTTGCCCCAATCTTCAGTATGTCTCTCAGCACATAGTCCTGGACCTTGGAATATGCCTGTCTGCAACACTGGGTCATTGACTGTTCTTTGCACTGAAAGAGTAGCAAGGTTCTGGCAGACCAAAATGTGTCTTTCGCGGAGTTGGTAGTCCTCCAGCAGCTGTTGCTATTTATCTCACTGTGCATCCCTGGGAACAGCCCATAGAGCACTGAATCCTGCGTGACTGAGCTGCTTGGAATAAACCTCAACAAAAACCACTGCATCTCTTCACAGACCTGCTTTGTGAAGGCACATTCCAAAAGGAGGTGGGTGACAGTCTTTTCCCCACCACAGCCGCCTCGAGCACAGCGTGCTTGTTTGAAAGTTCTAGCCATGAGGAATTCTGCCAAATGAGTTTGACAGTCTGCTCAGGGCATCATCCAACAGAATCCACCATCTCCTTTTTTCTGTACAAACTTTTCCACGAGGGATAGGTGGTACAGCATGGTCCAACTGAACGGAGCAATCCACAGTAACGTGGCCAGACTCATCCTTCGTAACACCAGGGACAGATACAACCTCAGCACGCAGAGACACTTGGTGTTTGCATACTAAGGGTCTAAACACAGCTTGCTGCATCCGCACACAAAGGTGGCCACCAGGATAAGGGCCACTTTATCTAGAGATTTGAACATCGTGTCCCCTACAGACACGGTCCATTTTCGATCCCAAGATAAAGCAGAAGATGGCTCGGGTGACTGCCATGGCACAGGAGCGAGGCATGGGCCAGATCTGCGCCACATACAGCAACGCTGAGAGCGCTTCGCACCTGATGACCAGGTTCTTACCTGCAATGGAGAGGGATCGTTGCTCCCACATGCCAAGTTTCTGTTTCATCATGGCTCCTTCCAGTTTTTGGTGCTCGCCCCAGCCCCTCCCTCCACTCCCCAAGCCATATCGCTAGTACCTTCAGGTAGTCTGACTTGATGGTGAAAGGGACAAAGGATCAGACGGCCCAGTTCCCAAAGAACATGGCCTCAGTCTTGCCACAGTTTACTTTGGCTTCCGAGGCCAGTTCAAACTGGTCGCAGATGCTCATCAGCCTGCGAACTGACAGCAGATCCAAGCAGAAGATGGTGACGTCATCCATGTACAGGGAGGCTTTGACCTGAGTGCCTCCATTGCCTGGGATTATCACCCCTTTTATGACCACATCCTTCCTGATGGACTCGACAAAAGTTCGATGCAGCACAAGAACAAAATAGAGGAGAGAGGACAGCCCTGCCTGGTTCCAGATTTGATAGGAAAACTTTCTGATTCCCACCCATTGACTGAAACTACATGACTGTATACAGCTATATAAAAGCAAAATACTGCGGATGCTGGAAATCTGAAACAAAAACAAGAAATGCTGGAATCACTCAGCAGGTCTGGCAGCATCTGTGGAAAGAGAAGCAGAGTTAACGTTTCGGGTCAGTGACCCGAAGTGTTCCGAAGAAGGGTCACTGACCCGAAACGTTAACTCTGCTTCTCTTTCCACAGATGCTGCCAGACCTGCTGAGTGATTCCAGCATTTCTTGTTTTTGTTTGTGACTGTATACAGCTGTTGGATCCAGTTGTGATTCCCTCCAGAGACCCCTTCTGGAGAGCATGTCCACCATGTATGAATACGATATTCTGTCAAAGACCTTCTCCTGGTCCAAACTGATGAGGCAGGTGTCCACCCTCCTGTCCTGTACATAGGCGATTGTATCCCAGAGTAGCACAAGGCTATCAGAACGCTTCCTGCCAGGTACAGTGCAGCTCTGATCAGGGTGAATCACCAACTCCAGAGCAGACTTGATCCGATAATGACCTTGGACAGAATTTTGTCATCCATGTTAAGCAGTAAAATGGGCCACCAAAATCTGATTTCCTTCCTCTGGGGGCGCTGGGTACTTCACTACTCCAGGTTTCCCAGAGTTGGGGTGCACTGGGCATCCTGCTGCACTCAGCACTTTGGGGTTGAGGTGTGCTGGGCCCTGCTGAACTGACAAAGGCTGTCAAGTCCTTCGAGACGAGTAAAACTCCTGGAAGCGATGGCTTACCGGTTGAGTTGTATTCAGATCCAGTCCAACATTTTCTGTTTTTATTTCAGATTTCCAGCATCCACTTGAAGTATTTTTGAAGTGTAGTTGCTGTTGTAGGAAATGCAGCAGCCAACTTGTGCACAGCAAGCTCCCATAAATAGCAATATGATAACAACCAGATAATCTGTTTTAAGGAATGTTTACCTGTTTTTCCCTCCCCTCTTTGTTCTGTTCAGTCCTATAAAGTCTAACCATACCAGTTCAAGACCCTGGAATTTCCTACCTAATGCCATCATGAGAGCACCATCACCACAGGGACTGCAGCAGCTCAACACCTCTCTTCAGGGCAACATGGGAGTAATAAATGCAGCATTGGCAATGTCACATACACGCCAAGAATAAAATAAAAGTCCCACCCTGAACATTTTCTTTTTAAAATGATGACGATGATGACTGACCTACTGTGTTTTTTCAGTGTTTACAGTTTTATTACAAACCATGATTGTCCACTACCCAGCACTGTGTTCCAATCCTAAAAGACTGCTCTGTCACTACATCCTCCATGACGGTGGATATGGCAAACCTTTTTTTCAACTTCTCCATATACTTTAATCTATCCTCCTTTACTGCCTCACTTCTTTGGTCTATTACCATGCCATTACCTTCTCATAGTTCCATTCACACTATAACAAACATGATCTCCTGCAGTAGTTTCTTCACCACACCTGCACATCTGGCATGCCCCAATATTCCATCCTTGGCCCAATTCTATACCTTATCTACATGTTGACCCTCAGTGATATTATCCGTAAGGATGACATCAACTTTATATATATGCAGATAACACCCAGGTTTGACTGTCCCCTACAACCTCCAACATTATTATTGTCCTTAGTGTGAGAACGGAACTTCAATTCCATATGGAATATGGGTGGTCACTCCTAGCAATACTCTCATGGCCAGATGCATCTGGGACACGTAGATCGTTGAGGATGAGGTCCAGTACGTTTTTCGCTCATGTTGGTTATCTCATCACCTGCTGCAGGCCCAGTCTGGCAGATATGTCTTTCAGGACTCAGCCTGCTCGGTCAGTAGGGGTGCAACCGAGCCACTTTTAATGATGGACATTGAAATCCCCCAACCAGAGTATATTCTGCACCCTTGATACCTCCAGTGCTTCTTCCTAGTGGTGTTCAACATGGAGGAGTACTAATTCATCAGCTGAGGGAGGGCAGTAGGTGGTAGGAGCAGGAGGTTTCCTTGTCCATGTTTGACCTGATGCCCTGAGACTTCATGGGGTCCTGAGGCAATGTTGAGGACTCCCAGGGCTACTACCTCCACGGTGCCTTCATTTCTGGTGGGTTTGTCCTGTCATACCCAGGGATGGTGATGGAGGAGTCTGGATTGTCTGCTGAGAAGTATGGTTATGTGAGTCTCATTATGTTGTTTGTCAAGTCTGTGGGAGAGCTGTCCTAATTTTGGTACAAGTCCCCAGATCTTAGTGAGAAGGGTTGACTAGGCTGGGTGTTCCTTTGTCATGACTTATCTTGGCTAAATATCGCTTTATTCCCTTGGCTAACGAAAAACTATTGATCCCAGATTTAAAATTATTAATTGAGCTAGCATCTACTTCTTTTTATGGGAAGAGATTTCCACACTTCTATCGCCATTTATATGCAGAAGTGTTTCCTAATTCTCTCTGGAATGGCCTGGTTCTGAATTTAAGGTTATGTCCCCTTGTCCTAGACTCCCTCACAAGTGGAAAAAAAAATCTCTCTATCTACCCTCTCACTTTCTTTCAAAATCCTAAAGTTCCCCTCCAGGTCACACACCATCCTGACTTGGAAATATAATGCCATTTCTTCATCATTGCTGGATCAAAATCTTGGAACTACCTACATAATAGCATTGTGGGACTGCCTTCACCACACAGACTGCAGTGGTTCAAGAAAGCAGCTCACCCACCTTCTCGAGGGCAATTATGGATAGGCAATAAATGTGGCCTTCCTTTCGACACCCACAATTTGTGAATTAATAATTTTAAGAAACTCAGTCAAATCTCCCATTAACCTTCTATATTCCAGGGAATATAAGCCTATTTTATATGATCCCTCCTTGCAATTTAAACCTTGGAACCCTGGTAACATTCTGATAAAATCGGCATTGCGCTCCTTCTAAGGCCAATGTATCCTTTCTAAGGTGTGGTGTCAGAACTGTACCTAGTATTGCAGCTGCAGTCTAACCAGAGCATTATATAGCTAGAATAAAACTTCCTCCACTTTATCTTATACCCTTCTTGATATAAAGGCAAACTTTTCATGAGCCTTTTTGATTATTTTTGTATCTGACCATGATATCTTCGTAGTCTATGTACGTGGACCCCTAAATCTCTCTGGACTTCCACTGTTCCTAGCTTTTTACCATTTGAAAAATACTGGGATCTTTCATTTTTTTCACCCAAAGTAGAGGCGTCACACTTGCCGGCATTGAAATCCATCAGCCACAGTTTTGCTCACTCACTTTATCTATAAATGTCTCTTTGTAATTTTATGCTGCTATCTACACCACTTGCTCTATCACCAACCTTTGTGTCATTGGTAAACTTGGAAATATGGCCCTCTATTGTGTTATCTAAGCCATTAATAAATATAGTGAATAGTTGAGGCCCCAGCAGTGATCCGTGTGGGATTCCACAAGTCACTTCCTTCCAATTTGAGAACATGCCAATTATCCCAACTCTCCTAACTAGGTCGATCATTTGCCTTCAATTCCATGAGCTGCAATTTTAGCTAACAGTCTTTTAAGTGGGACCTACTGAATGCCTTTGGAAGTCCATATAAACTACATTCATACACATTCCCATTTCCACTTACTTTAGTTACTGTCACAAAAAAGACAATTAGGTTTGATAGACAAGACCTACCCTTTACAAATCCATGTTGGCTCTCTTGAATCAATCCAAATTTATTTAAGTGCTCAGTCACACTGTCTTTAATTATAAATTCCAATAAGTTCCCCACAGCAGATGTTAGACTAACAGGTCTGTAAATTTCTGATTTCTCTCTCTCACTTTTCTTAAATAATAGAGTCACATTTGCAATTTTCTAATTTAAAGTAACAATTCCTAAATTGAGAGAGCTTTGGCAAATTATGACTAAGGCATGTCCAATTTCCTCACGTACTTTCTTTAAAACCCTGGGTGGATACATCAGGTCCTGGGAGTTGTCAGTCTTTAGTGCCATTATTTTTCTAATATTGTTTTCTTACTTATGTAAACTTTAGTTGGTTGCAGTATTAATTCAATATTAATTTCACTGAAATGTCATGGAATGCTTGGAATTTCCCTGTAATATCCCCTCCTTTACTATGAAGACTGACACAAAGTAATTATTCAACAAGTCTGCCATTTCCTTGTTTTCATTCGCAATATTACCCACGTCTGTTTTTAAAAATCCTAGCTCACCCTTGACGCCTGTTTCTCATCTAATATAATGGTAAAAAATGTTTGTGTTAATCTTGGTACCCTTCACGAGTTTCTTTTCATATTCCTTTTTACAGCTGTTACTTTTTTGTCCAATTCCTTTCCTCTTCTATATATCTCTCCCACACCCCTGGATCTATATTATTCATTGTACTTGCTTTTTCCATTAGTTTTATGTTATCTTTCACCTCTTTTGTCAACCATGGCCGTTTTATTTGGTAAGTAGCACTTTTCCCCCCTTGGGTATATATTGGTCTTGTATTAAGCTAAATTTTTTTATCGAAAAATATACTTTATTCATCAAATTTCTGTAAGTACATATCATTTCAAATTGGTCATTACAGAAAGTGCAATATGGTTCAAGTTCTTTCCACGCAGACTGTGGCACTCTGAGGTGCCTCGATACAATTGCAATTATGCATGATATTTACCACATACATTTCATCTGAATCATCCAGCCCAAGGGGTTTCACACAGTTTCCTGCCCCTCGATATACTATGGCAAGCAGGCCTTAGACTGTGGCCTATCCCCATTGAGTCTTTGTGGCAGCTCCCCCAAGCTTTAGTGCGTCTCTCAGCATGTAGTCCTGGACCTTGGAATGTGCCAGTCTGCAACACTCGGTCGTGGACAACTCTTTACACTGGAAGACCAATAGGTTGTGGGCAGACCAAAGAGCATCCTCCAGCAGCAGCTAATGTTTGCCATTTGCCTTGGTGTGCATCCCTGGGAACAGCCCGTAGAGCACAGCGTCCTGTGTTATGGAGCTGCTCGGGATGAACCGCAATAAGAACCACTGCATCTCGTTCGAGACCTACTTTGCAAAGGCACATTCCAGAAGGAGGTGGGCAACAGTCTCTTCCCCACTGCAGCCACCTCGAGGACAGCATGCAGAGGGAGTGAGACTCCAACTGTGCATGAAAGATCTGAAAGGGAGGGCCCTTCTCACCACCAGCCAAGCTACGTCTTGACCTTGACAGACTGCTCAGGGAACCATCGACAGGATCCACCATCTCCTCTGCCCACAGGGCCTCGAGGACGTTATGTGCAGACCACTGCCGGCTGGACCTGTGGTCAAAGGTGTTTTTCTGCACAAACTTTTCCATGAGGGACATCTGGTACGGCATGGTCCAACTGAATGGAGCGTTCCACAGAAACCTGGCCAAATCCATCCTTCGCAACATGGGGGACAATTAGAACTTCAGCACGTAGTGATACTTGATGTTTGTGCACTGGGGTCTACACACAGCTTGATGCAGCCACACACAAAGGTGGTCATCAGGATGAGTGCAACATTGTGTATGTTTTTTCCCCCTCTATCTAGAGGCTTGTACGTGGTGCCCCTGCGGACACAGTTCATCTTTGATCTCCAGATGAAGTAGAAGATGGCTTGGGTGACTGGCGTCGTGCAGGAGCGGGGTATGGGCCAGACCTACACCACGTACAGCAACACCGAGAGCATCTCGCACCTGATGACCAGAATCTTCCCTGCAATAGAGAGGAAATGTCACTTCCAAATGCCCAGTTTCTGCTTCGCCTTGGTTATATACTCCTCCCAATTTTTTGGCGCACGCCCTGGCCCCTCTGAACCATGTCCCCAGCACCTTCAGGTAATCTGAAATGAGGGTGAAGGGGACAAAGGATCGGTCAGCCCAGTTCCCAAAGAACATGGCCTCACTCTTGCCACAATTGATTTTGGCTCTCGAGGCCAGTTTGAACTGGTCGCAAATGCTCATCAGTCTGCGAGTGGACAGTGGCTCCGAGCAGAAGACGGCGACCTCATTCATGTACAGGGAGGCTTTCACCTGCATGCCTCCTCTGCCTGGGATCGTCACCCCTCTTATGTCCACATCCTTCCTGTGGAATCAGAAAAGGGTTCAATAAACACACAAACAAGTCAGAGGAGAGAAGGCAATCTTGCCTGACTCCATATTTAATTGGAAAGCTTTCCGATTCCCACCCATTGATTGAAACTGCGCTACTGATGTTTGTGTGTAGCAGTTGGATCCAACAGTGAATTCTCTTCCTAAACCCCATTTTGGAGTGCACATCCATCATGTAGGTGTGTGATATTCTGTCAAAGACCTTCTCCTGGTCTCAGCAGATGTTCACCCCTGCCATCCTGCATGTATCCCTGAGTAGCGCATGGCTATCAGAGGTCTTCCTGCTGGGTACAGCACAGGTCTGATCAGGGTGGATCACCAACTCCAGCACAGACTTGACCCGATTGGCAATGATTTTGGACAAAATTTTGTAATCCACATTGAGCAGTGAAATGAGTGGCCAATTTCTAATTTCCTCCCTTTCCCCCTTCTGCTTGCAGATGAGGGTGATAATGCCTTTCCTCATGGATTCTGACATGCTACTGGCTAGAAGCATACTCTTGTACACTTCCAGCAGGTCCGGGCTGATCCAGTCCCACAGCGCTGAATACACTTCGGCCAGTAAACGGTCATTTCCAGGAGTTTTACTCGTCTCAAAGGACTGGACAGCCTGTATCAGCTCGTCCAGAGGTAGTGGTCTGTCCAGACTCTCCCACGTACTGTCATCTAAGACCTTCATGATAGAGGACCGGAAGGATTGGAAGGCCGTGCCGTCAGTAGGTTTCATGTTGTACAGGCTGGCATAAAAGGATTTGCTGATCCTCAATATGTCAGACTGCGATGACATTACCAAGCCGTCTTCTTCCTTCAGGCAGCCGATCACAGAGCTCTCTCTGCGTACCTTTTGGAAGAAGAAACGCGAGCACGTCATCCTGCTCAATAGAGCGGACTTTGGACTGAAAGATAATCTTGGAGGCCTCCGAGGCAAAGAGCAAGGCTTGCTGGCTGTTCACCTCCTGGAGGTTCTCCTTTACATTGACCCCCCCAGGATCAGATTTGGCATGTTTTTCTGGAGTCAGGACCCTTTCGTCTTTTTGTTGCCTTCTGAACACCTTTGAGAATGAAAAACCTCTTGATGTTCATCTTGATCGCTTCCCACTAGTGCATTGGGGGCTCAAAGAGGGGTTTCACAGTTCTCCAACCTTTGTAATCCCCTTTGAGTTGCTCAATGTTTTCTGGGGTCAACAGATTCACATTCAGCCTCCGTGTCCCCCTGACTACCCCCTGATCTTCCTGTAGGTGACAGTTGGCCAGTATTAAACAGTGGTCAGAGAAGAACACTGGCTTGACATTGGTGGATCTGACTGTGAACGCTCTGGACACAAACAGGAAGTCTACCCTGGAGCGGATGGACCCTTCTGGCCTCGACCAGGTGTATCTACAAGGTGCTCTGTCTGCAGGATTGCTGACATCGTCGTGCAGCTTGTCATCTTTTACTGTTTCCATCAGGAGTCTGGACGTGGCATCCAGATTGCTGTCGTCCCTACTGAATTGTCCAGCCGCATCAATGATGCAGTTGAAGTCACCACCAAGAATGACTGGCCTGGACATTGCCAGCAGCAGGCGGAGCTGCTGAAGGACAGCCAGCCGCCCGTTCTTTAGAATCGGGGCGTACACATTAATTAACTGGAGGGGAGCATTTTTGTACATTACGTCTGCTACAAAGAGGTGATCGCCCACCATTTTCTTAACTTCAGAGATGGTGATTGTTGCTACAGCAGAATACCCAGGCCGGAGGAACAGCAGTCGTTTCCTCCTGACCAGATCAATAGCCTGTGGGACCCCCACCTCGACCATTGCCTGTAAGTGCTGAGGTACATAATCCCTCACTCCTGCAGAAATAGCAGGTCAGCTTTGATTTTGGCCAGGTAACCCAAGGTTGAAACACATCGCGTAATGGCTTTAACGCAACACACATTAATAGAAGCAATTTTTAAACCTACTTAAAGACTTTAGATTACCATTCTGAAAGTCTATGCAAGTTGCAGCTCCTGGGTGTGCTCCTGGATACCCGAGGTGTTTGCAAACTGTTGCACTCTCGCAGGGCTGAGATACCAGTCCT
This sequence comes from Heterodontus francisci, assembly GCF_036365525.1. Lineage (NCBI taxonomy): Eukaryota > Metazoa > Chordata > Chondrichthyes > Heterodontiformes > Heterodontidae > Heterodontus > Heterodontus francisci. The sequence continues at coordinate 132,469,418 of NC_090377.1, read as the reverse complement.
GCTCTGCCACAGGAGTGTTGTTCCATCTGGGTGACATCACAGGGATCATGCACCCGGGAAAGGTTGCCTTGTGCTCTGGTGGTGCTGTTGTTCCACTTTGTTCCTGGTCAAGGCTGTTGCTGCTCCCGGTTTCCCAGAGCTGGGGTGCGCTGATTGCATCGCTGCTTCTGCTTTCCTGGATCTGGGGGGCGCTGGTTGCATTGCTGCTCCTGGCATCCTGAAGCAGGTGTTCCCTGGACCCTTCGCTGCTTCCAGTGTTCTCAGCTGAAGGCCCTTGGTCTCCTTTACCTCCTTGGTGCTTTGCCACTTATTTTGTTGGTGCCCCTTTCTTGCCCGTCCTCATCTGATGATGAACAGTCACTGGTGTCTGTTTGGGACATCAGCTGCCTCTTGCCACTAGTTTGCATCGTGGCTATTCCATTTTCTGTTTTCTTCAACTTAAATTTTTTTTCCAAAAATATATTTTATTCATAAAAATTTGCAAAAGTACATTACAAAACAGTTCAAATTTTACATTTTAAATGCAATATACATTGGCATTACATAGCAAAAAACATTTTGGTCCATACAGCCTGAGGGGTTTTACACAGGTTCCAGACCCTCAGTATACTATGGCGGGAGGATCTTACACAGTGACCTTTCCCCATTGAACCTTTGCGGCGGCTGCCCCAAGCTTTAGTGCATCCTAAAGCAAAGAGTTGTCCACGACCGAGTTTTGCAGACTGGCACAGGATGTTGGAATGTGCCAGTCTGCAAAACTTGGTCGTGGACAGCTGTTTGCTCTGGAAGACCAGCAAGTTTCGGGCAGACCAAAGTGCGTCCGAGTTGATGATCCTCCAGCGGCAGTTGATGTTTATCCCAGTGTGCGTGCCTGGGAACAGCCCATAGAGCACAGACTCCTCTGTTACAGAGCTGCTCGGGATGAACCCTGACAAAAACCACTGCCTCTCTTTCCACACCTGCTTTGCAAAGGCACATTCCAGAAGAAGGTGGGGAACATTCTCCCTGAACACCTTCCAAAGTTCAAATGTACTTTTACCTGATAACAGTTTTGACCAGTTTGCTGCTGGCAATCTCTGTCTCATCTCATTAAAGTTAGCCGTACCAAAATCTAGAATCTTAGTAATAAATACAGAAAATGCTGGAAATACTCAGCAGGTCAGGCAGCATCTGTGGAGAGAAACAAAATTAATGGGCCCAATTTTTAACCCATTTCAAAACCAATTCACTTACACAGAGTCAAAATTGGGCCCAAACGTTTAGGTCATTGGATCTGAAAAAGGTTAGAGGTGTAACAGGTTTTAAGCAAGTACAGAGGCAGTGAAAGGGGGGAGGGGAGAAAAAAACAAAAGGGAGGTCTGTGAGAAGGCAGGAGTAATTAATGACAAAAAGGGATGATGGTACAATGCAAAAGAGGGTGGTAAAAGAGACAAACAGAAATCTCGTCAGAGAGAACCGAACTTCAAGGTGCGTATTCTGGGAGCAGAAGTGGCAGTGAATGAAACACTAATGCAAAAGCAAAATACTGTGCTTTCTTGAAATTTGAAATAAGGTCACCGTCCTGGAATGCTAACCCTATTTCTCTCTCCACCTGACCTGCTGAGTATTTCTAGCATTTTCGGTTTTTATTTTAGATTTCCAGCATCTGCAGCATTTTGCTTTTCTAAAAGAGGATGGCAATGGGACAATAAAATAAACAAAAAATGGGTCTAGAGAAGTTGAAAATGACATGCAGAATCGTTACCAGCAATTGCTGTCCGAAAAGGTGTGAGCCGTGGTTTTGATTTAAGATTGTTGAATTTAATATTGAGCCCAGAAGGCTTTAAAGTGCCAAATCAAAAGATTAGGAGTTCTTAAAGCTTAATTAGAACAGTGTCGGAGACTGAGGACAGAGAGGTCAGATTGGGACTTCATGAATTTTAGTGACTGGGTTACGTTTCTCCTTTTCAAACCTAACATTGAATTCAATCCTATTATGACCACTGTTAAATAAATGTTCCTTTACTGTTGCTGTAGAGATTTTTTAACTAAGTGTGGCTCATGAGGATCATAGAATGGTTACAGCACAGAAGTAGGTTATTTGGCCCATCAAACCTGTGCCGGCTCTCTGCAAGAGCAATTTAGCTAGTCCCACTCGCCTGCCCTTTCCCAATAGGCCTGCAAATTTTTTCCCTTCAGATGTTGACCCAATTTTCTTTTGAAAGCCATGATTGAATCAGTAAACACCACCCTTTCAGCAGTAGATTCCAGATCGTAACCTTGGAAGTAGTGAACTGTGAGGAGGATGGTGTTAGACTTTAAGAGAACACAATAGCACAAGAAATAGGAGCAGAAGTAGAACATATGGCCCACTGAGCCTGCTCTGCCATTCAATACAATCATGGCTGATCTTGGGCTTCAATTCCACTTTCTTGCCCACTCCCCATATCCCTTGCTTCCCTGTGAGACCAAAAATCTATCTATCCCAGCCTTAAATGTATTCAGTGATGGAGCATCCACAACCCGCTGGGGTAGAGAATTCCAAAGATTCACAACCCTTTGAGTGAAGTAATTTCTCCTCATCTCAGTCCTGAATGATTGACCCCTTATCCTGAGACTGTGTCCCCGTGTTCTACATTCCCTGACTAGTGGGAACAATCTCTCAGCTTCTACCCTATCAAGCCCTTTCAGAATCTTGTATGTCTCAATTAGATCGCCTCTCATTCTAAACCCCAGAGAATATAGGCCCAATTTACTCAGCTTCTCATCATAGGACAACCCCCTCATCCCCTTTACCAATTTAGTAAATCTTGGCTGCACTGCCTCCAGTGAAACTATTTCCTTTCTTAAATGTGGAGACCAAAACTGCACACAGTATCACAGGTGCGGTTTCACCAAAGCCCTGTACAATTTTTGCAAGACTTCTTTATTCCTGTACTCCAATCCCCTTGCAATAAAGGCCAACATGCCATTTGCCTTCCTGTGCGTTCCTTGTATGAGTACCCCCAAGTCTCTCTGAATATCAACACTTAAAGTTTTACACCTTTTAAAAAATATTCTGCTTTTCTATTTTAGAACCAAAGTGAATAATTTCACACTTCCCTACATTATACTCCATTTGCCATCTTGTTGCCCACTCACTTAACCCGTCTATATCTCTTTGCAGCCTCTCTATATCCTCCCCACAGCTTACCTTTCCACCGAGCTTTGTATCATCAACAAACTTAGATACATTACTCGCTGTCTCTTCATCCAAGTCATTAATATAGAGTGCTGAGGCCCCAGCACTGATCATTGCGACACCCCATTATTCACTGCCTGCCAACTTGAAAAAGCCCCATTTATATCCACTCTCTGTTTCCTGTCCGTTAATCAATCCTGTATCCACACTAATATATTACCCCCAACACCATGAGCCCTTCTCTTGCCTATTAATCTTTTATATGGCACCTTATCGAAGGCCTTTTGAAAATCCAGGTCTACTACATCTACTGGTTCCGCTATATCTATCCTACTAGTTACATCCTCAAAAAACTCAAATAAATTTGTCAAACAGGATCTCCCTTTAGTAAAATCATGCTGACTTGTTCTAATCATACATATGCTTTTCCAAGTGCAATGTTAAGACTTCTTTAATAATAGTTTCCAGCATCTTCCCAATGATTGACATTAAGCTAACTGACCTGGAGTTCCCTGTTTTCTCTCTACTTCCCTTCTTGAAAAGCGGCGTAACATTTGCCAACTTCCAATCTAATGGGACCATTCCTGAGTCTAAGGAATTCTGGAAAATCATAGCCAGTGCATCCACTATCTCTGCAGCTATCTCTTTTAGAACCCTAGGAAGTAGGCCATCTGGTCCCGGGGACTTGTCAGATTTTAGTCATAGATGTCATAGAGAGATACAGCACCAAAACAGGCCCTTCGGCCCACTGAGTCTGCGCCAACCATCAATCACCTATTTATACTAATCCTACATTAATCCCATTTTCCCTCTCACATCCCCACCTTCCCTCAATTCTCCCACCACCCACCTACACTAAGGGCAATTTTTACAATGGCCAATTTACCTATCAACCCACAAGTCTTTGGCATGTGGGAGGACACCAGAGCACCCAGAGAAAACCCACGCAGTCACAGGGAGAACTTGCAAACTCTGAGGCTGCAGTGCTAACCACTGCGCCACTGTCCCTCAAGTTTCTCCAATACTTTTTCTCGACTGATATCAATATCCTTAAATTCCTCACTCTTTTTAGCCCCTAGGTTACTGCCTATTTCTGGTATGGAACTTGTGTCTTGTACTGTGAAGACAGACACAAAATATTTGTTCAGTGCCTCTGCCATTTCCTCATTCCCCATGATGATTTCTCCTGTCTCTGCCTCTAAGGGTCCAACGTCTACTTTAGCTACTCTCTTCCTTTTCTTCCTTATAAGAGCTCTTACAATCTGTTTTTATATTGCTGGCTAGTTTACTCTCATATTCTATTTTTTCCCTTTCTATCAACTTTTTTGTGGCCCTTTGCTGGTTTCTAAAACAGTCCCAATCCTCAGTCTTGCTACAATTTTTTGCAACATTGTAATTCTCTCCTTTTAGTCTAATAATCTCCTTAACTTCCTGAGCGAGCCACGGATGGGTCTTTCTGGACGAGTTTTTGTTTTTGAATGGAATGTACTTTCGTTGAACCCTTTGACAAGAGGACATAGATAGACTGGTGGTATGCGTGGACATGTGGCAGATGAAATTTAATGCAGAGAAGTGGGAATTATACATGTTGGTAAGCAGTACGAGGAGAGGCAATATAAAATAAAGGATACATTTCTAAAAGGGGTGCAGGAGCAGAAGGACCTGGGGTATACATGCACAAATCGTTGAAAGTAGCAGGGCAGGATGAGAAAGTGGTTAATAAGGCAGATGGGATCATGGGCTTTATAAATAGAGGCATGGGGGTCGTTCAGCCCAACTGCCTACCTCTCTTCCATGGCGACGTCAACACCTGGATGTCCCTGGAGATGGAGCATGTGGTGTCCGCCGGTGTGCTTCATGCCTTCGATGACCAGTGGGCACTGGGGGACGGGCCAGGGTGGGGGGGTGGCGGCGGGAGGGAACTGGAGTGCATCATCACCCTTGGTAATGCCACTTCACCTGATTAGCCAAGTTTCCTTTAAAGTTTTTTTTGTTATAGTCTATTAGATGTGCCCCTTTCAGACAACCTTCTGATTGGTTCAAAAGAGGTATGAATGAAGGCATATACAAAAGCAAGGAAGTTATGATGACCTTTATAAAACACTGGTTTGGTCTCAACTAGAGTATTGTGTTCAATTCTGGGCATCGCACTTTAGGAAGGAAGTGAAGGCATTAGGGAGAGTGCAGAAAGCATTTACAGGAATGGTTCCAGAGATGAGGGAACGTCAGTTATGTGGATAGATTGGATAAGCTGGAGATGTTCTCCTTAGAGAAGAGAAGGTTGAGAGGAGATTTGAAAGAGAAGTGTTGCAAATCATGAGGAGTCTGGATAGAATAGATAGGGAGAAACTGTTTCCATTGGCGGAAGGGTCGAATAATCGAGGACACCAATTTAAGGTGACTAGAATCACACAATCACAGAATTGTTACAGTGCAGAAGGAAGCCATTTGGTCCATCGTGTCCGTACCAGTTCTCCAAAAGAGCAATTCACTCTGTTCCTTTCCCCCGCCTTCTCCCCGTAACCCTGCACATTCTTCATTTTCATATAACTGTCTGATTCCGTTTTGAATGCTTTTAATTGAACCTACCTCTATCACCTCTTCAGGCAGTGTGTTCCACATTCCAATTTTTCCTCAAATCCCCTCTAAACCTCCTGTCCCTTACCTTAAATCTATGGCTTCTGGTTATTGACACCTCCGCTAAGGGAAAAAGTTTCTTCCTAGTGGCGCAGTGGTTAGCACCGCAGCCTCACAGCTCCAGCGACCCGGGTTCGGCTCTGGGTACTGCCTGTGTGGAGTTTGCAAGTTCTCCCTGTGACCTCGTGGGTTTCCACCGGGTGCTCCGGTTTCCTCCCACAGCCAAAGACTTGCAGGTTGATAGGTAAATTGGCCATTCTAAATTGCCCCTAGTGTAGGTAGGTGGTAGGAGAATGGTGGGGATGTGGTAGGGAATATGGGATTAATGTAGGCTTAGTATAAATGGGTGGTTGTTGGTCGGCACAGACTCGGTGGGCCTGTTTCAGTGCTGTATCTCTAATTAAAAGATAAAATAAAATCTATACCGCTCATAATTTTGTATACCTCAATCAGGTCCCCCCTCAGCCTTCTTTGCTCTAAGGAAAACAACCCTAGCCTATTCAGTCTCTCTTCATCGCTGAAATGCTCCAGCCCAGGCAACATCCTGGTGAATCTCCTCTGCACCCTCTCCAATGCAATCCTTCCTATAGTGTGGCGTCCAGAACTGTACACAGTACTCCAGCTGTGGCCTAACTAGCGTTTTATACAGCTCCATCATAACCTCCTTGCTCTTATATACTATGCCTCGGCTAATAAAGGCAAGTATCCCATATGCCTTCCTAACCACCTTATCTACCTGTGCTGCTTCCTTCAGTGATCTATGGACAAGTACACCAAGATCCGTCTGACCCTCTGTACTTCCTAGGATCCTACCATCCATTGTATATTCCCATGCCTTGTTAGTCCTCCCAAAATGCATTACCTCACACTTCTCAGGATTAAATTCGATTTGCCACTGCTCTGCCCATCTATATCGTCCTGTAATCTAAGGCTTTCCTCCTCACTATTTACGATATCACCAATTTTCTGGGTACGGTTTCTATCAACTCTGTCCAAACCCCTCATGATTTTGAATACCTCTATCAAATCACCTCTCAGCCTTCTCCTCTCCAAGGAAATCAGTCCTAACTTCTCCAATCTATCTTCATAACTGAAGTTCCTCATCCAAGGAACCATTCTAATGAATCTTTTCTGCTGTCTCTACAATACCCTCACGTTAGAGGCCTGCTACCCGACCTGAACCCGACGGGACCCGACAACATGTGTTGGGTTTGGGTCGGGTCAGGCCCATCTTCCGGGGCCGGCTTTCGGGCTTGGTTCAGGTCGGGCCGGGCCGAGTCCAGATCGAGTCGGGTCGGGTCCGGCCGGACACACACGGTAGGTGCTCTGCTGGTAAGTGTTAAAAATAAAAAAAACTTACCTGAGATGGGAGTCCGGGACGAAACTGAGTCTGCGCACTGAGCAAGTGACGTCACTATGATGTCTCGCGCATGCGCTGCAGCTTCTTGCACGTTCGATGTCGGGTTCCTTTTCCTGACCTAAAGCAGGCCTCCACCTCACATCTTTCCTAAAGGGCAGTGCCAAGAACTGAACACAGTACTCCAGCTGAGGTCAAACTAGTGTCTTATATAAGTTCAACATAACCTATTTGCTCTTGTACTCTATGCCTCTATTAATCTTTCTTTCTTTGGACTCCTTATCTCGAGAGACAATGGGTAAGCGCCTGGAGGTGGTCAGTGGTGTGTGGAGCAGCGCCTGGAGTGTCTATAAAGGCCAATTCTAGAGTGACAGGCTCTTCCACAGGTGCTGCAGAAAAATGTGTTTGTCGGGGCTGTTACACAGTTGGCTCTACCCTTGCGCCTCTGTCTTTTTTCCTGCCAACTGCTAAGTCTCTTCGACTCGCCACACTTTAGCCCCGCCTTTATGGCTGCCCGCCAGCTCTGGCTAACGCTGGCAACTGACTCCCACGACTTGTGATCAATGTCACAGGATTTCATGTCGCGTTTGCAGACGTCTTTAAAGCGGAGACATGGACGGCCGGTGGGTCTGATACCAGTGGCGAGCTCGCTGTACAATGTGTCTTTGGGGATCCTGCCATCTTCCATGCGGCTCACATGGCCAAGCCATCTCAAGCACCGCTGACTCAGTAGTGTGTATAAGCTGGGGATGTTGGCCGCCTCGAGGACTTCTGTGTTGGAGATACGGTCCTGCCACCTGATGCCAAGTATTCTCCGGAGGCAGCGAAGATGGAATGAATTGAGACGTCGCTCTTGGCTGACATACGTTGTCCAGGCCTCGCTGCCATAGAGCAAGGTACTGAGGACACAGGCTTGATACACTCGGACTTTTGTGTTCCGTGTCAGTGCGCCATTTTCCCACACTCTCTTGGCCAGTCTGGTCATAGCAGTGGAAGCCTTTCCCATGCGCTTGTTGATTTCTGTATCTAGAGACAGGTTACTGGTGATAGTTGAGCCTAGGTAAGTGACCTCTTGAACCACTTCCAGAGCGTGGTCGCCAATATTGATGGATGGAGCATTTCTGATGTCCTGCCCCATGATGTTTGTTTTCTTGAGGCTGATTGTTAGGCCAAATTCATTGCAGGCAGCCACAAACCTGTCGATGAGACTCTGCAGGCACTCTTCAGTGTGAGATGTTAAAGCAGCATCGTCAGCAAAGAGGAGTTCCCTGATGAGGGCTTTCCGTACTTTGGACTTCGCTCTTAGACGGGCAAGGTTGAACAACCTGCCCCCTGATCTTGTGTGGAGGAAAATTCCTTCTTCAGAGGACTTGAACGCATGTGAAAGCAGCAGGGAGAAGAAAATCCCAAAAAGTGTGGGTGCGAGAACACAGCCCTGTTTCACGCCACTCCGGATAGGAAAGGGGTCTGATGAGGAGCCACCATGTTGAATTGTGCCTTTCATATTGTCATGGAATGAGGTGATGATACTTAGTAGCTTTGGTGGACATCCAATCTTTTCTAGTAGTCTGAAGAGACCACGTCTGCTGACGAGGTCAAAGGCTTTGGTGAGATCAATGAAAGCAATGTAGAGGGGCATCTGTTGTTCGCGGCATTTCTCCTGTATCTGACGAAGGGAGAACAGCATGTCAACGGTCGATCTCTCTGCACGAAAGCCACACTGTGCCTCAGGGCAGACGCGCTCGGCCAGCTTCTGGAGCCTGTTTAGAGCGACTCGAGCAAAGACTTTCCCCACTATGCTGAGCAGGGAGATTCCACGGTAGTTGTTGCAGTCACCGCGGTCACCTTTGTTTTTATAATTTATTTAATAAATACCTATTAATAATATTAATACTATTAATAAAGCCCAGGATACTGTATTTTTTATTAACTGCTCACTCAACCTGTCCTGCCACCTTTAATGACTTATGCATATATACACCGAGGTCCCTCTGCTCCTGCACCCCTTTTAGAATTGTACCCTTTATTTTATATTGTTTCTCCATGTTCTTCCTACCAAAATGAATAGCAACAGAAGTGAGTGGTTAGGATCTGGAATGCACTGCCTCAGAATGTGGTAGAGGCAGCTTTAATCAGGGCTTTTAAAAGGGAATTGGATAACTGAAAATAAAACATTTGCAGGGCCACGAGGGAGCGGGACTAGCTGAGTTGCTGTTGCAGAGAGCCGAATGGCCTCCTTCCGTGGCGTAAACATTCTTTGATTTTGTATAATACTAAAGACCTTCAGCTTGCAATTTTGCGTTGGGCTCTTTCTCTTTCGATGTGATGCGCGTGCGTGTGATAGCTCCACCCCCCCCCTTCCCTAGTTCCGGGGTGGTGCACATGCGCTGGAGGAGGGGTTTACTGCGTGGTGCGGGCACATTGTTGCAGTCTGAGGAATTGCCGCCATGTTAGTGTTGTTTGAGACCGCTGCCGGCTATGCTATCTTCAAGGTAAAGGTTCACCGCATTGCGGGGAGCGAAGCTTTTTAGTTTGGAATTAGGCCAAGGCCTCACCGCCGATGCTCCTCTTCCCTCAGGCCCGGGCCAAGGCCTCACCGCCGATGCTCCTCTTCCCTCAGGCCCGGGCCAAGGCCTCACCGCCGATGCTCCTCTTCCCTCAGGCCCGGGCCAAGGCCTCACCGCCGATGCTCCTCTTCCCTCAGGCCCGGGCCAAGGCCTCACCGCCGATGCTCCTCTTCCCTCAGGCCCGGGCCAAGGCCTCACCGCCGATGCTCCTCTTTCCTCAGGCCCGGGCCAAGGCTTCACCGCCGATCCTCCTCTTCCCCCTGGCCCTGGATGGCCTAGGAGGTCTGCGAATACGGCAGAAATGCGAACGAAAGCACACTAGTTTTCCTCCTCAACGCCTGGGGTAGGTTCTGGTCGCTTGAGTATCCCCGATCTTAATTGCTTGCTGTGCCTTCCGCCGCCTGGGTGCCTAGATCTCGAATTCCCTTCCTAAAACTTTCGACCGCCCTCTCCTTTAAGACACTCTTTAAAACCGACCTCTTTGACCAAGGTTTTGATCACTTGCACTATTCGTTTGCTTGGTGTCAAATTTTGTTTGATAATGCTCATATGAAATGGTGGTAAAGATACTAAAAAATTATTCGTTAATTTTAGTTCCAATGTTGCTGATCACCAGTCAGAAGCAACTAAGGTTCATCACACTGTATCTCCCTCAATTCGTCCATGTGTTCTCTGCATTTCTTACTGTTTCTCTCAAACATCCTAAGCGACAGTACAGTAATATTTCTATATCCCGCACATGCAGAATGGCGTGGATATAATTCCACAAACGTACTAACATTTTGTTTCTTGTAGAGGTTTTTTTAAAAGTTGAGTTAAAGTGAACTATGGTTGATTTTATTAATTATATGACATTTAAAAAGAACAAAACGAGTTCACCTACCTAGGCTCAACTATCACCAGTAACCTGTCTCTAGATACAGAAATCAACAAGCGCATGGGAAAGGCTTCCACTGCTATGTCCAGACTGGCCAAGAGAGTGTGGGAAAATGGCGCACTGACACGGAACACAAAAGTCCGAGTGTATCAGGCCTGTGTCCTCAGTACCTTGCTCTATGGCAGCGAGGCCTGGACAACGTATGTCAGCCAAGAGCGACGTCTCAATTCATTCCATCTTCGCTGCCTCCGGAGAATACTTGGCATCAGGTGGCAGGACCCTATCTCCCAACACAGAAGTCCTCGAGGCAGCCAACATCCCCAGCTTATACACACTACTGAGTCAGCGGTGCTTGAGATGGCTTGGCCATGTGAGCCGTATGGAAGATAGCAGGATCCCCAAAGACACATTGTACAGCGAGCTCGCCACTGGTATCAGACCCACCGGCTGTCCATGTCTCTGCTTTAAAGACGTCTGCAAACGCGACATGAAATCCTGTGACATTGATCACAAGTCGTGGGAGTCAGTTGCCAGCGTTAGCCAGAGCTGGCGGGCAGCCATAAAGGCGGGGCTAAAGTGTGGCGAGTCGAAGAGACTTAGTAGTTGGCAGGAAAAAAGACAGAGGCGCAAGGGGAGAGCCAACTGTGTAACAGCCCCGACAAACAAATTTCTCTGCAGCACCTGTGGAAGAGCCTGTCACTCTAGAATTGGCCTTTATAGCCACTCCAGGCGCTGCTTCACAAACCACTGACCACCCCCATGTGCTTATCCATTGTCTCTCGAGATAAGGAGGCCGAAGAGAAACAAGCAATTAGAGTCAACATGATTTTATGAAAGGGAAATTGCGTTCGACAAATTTATTAGAGTTCTTTGAGGATACAACAAGCAGAGTGGATAAAGGGGAAACAGTAGATGTATTGCATTTGGATTTCCAAAAGGTATTTGATAAGGTGCCACATAAAAGTTAACTGCGTAAGGTAAGAGCTCATGATGTTGGGGGTAATATCTTTGGCTGTGTTTGCTGACAATGCAACCAGTAGGTGGCACTGCACTGGCACATGCGCAAATGCAGCCTGTGCCACTAAAATGTCAGTCTGACGTCCAGGCAGTTGCCAGGACTAAAGATGGCACTGCTCAAATAATCACACAAAGGCAACGTAAACACATGGCAGCACACAATGGCTGGCGGGCAGGGGGGCGAGCGGGCGGAGGGGAGAGAGAGAGCAGGCGGGGGGAGAGCGCGCGAGTGGACGGAGAGGTAGAGCGAGCAGGCTTCCCCGCCCGCTTTCCACCCCCCCCCCCAGTTTTTTTTCTCCGCTTCCCCGCGTTGCGCGATGACGTCAACTGCGCATGCACCAACCAGTCTTGGCACTGCAGAACGCAGCACACGCGCAGAGAGCAGGAGCCCGTTTGCACATGTGCGCATGAGCCCGTTTGCACATGTGAGATGACGTCAGCGGCTGGCTGCATTGTAATGAGTCACTTTGAATATATATAGCATGGATAGTGGATTGGGTAACTGGAAACAGAGTGTTGGGATAAATGGGGCATGTTCAAGTTGGCAAACTGTAACTAATGGTGTGCCACAAGGATCAGTGCTGGGGCCTCAATTATTTACATAAAAGCAAAATACTGCAGATGCTGGAAATCTGAAATAAAAACAAATGCTGGTAATACTGAAAAGGGTCTCTGACCTGAAACCTTAACTCTGCTTTTCTCTGCACAGATGCTGCCAGTCCTGCTGAGTATTGTAAATAGTTGAGGTAAAAACAAAAAATGCTGGAAATACTCAGGACTGGCAGCATCTGTGCAGAGAGAAGCAGAGTTAACGTTTCAGGTCAGAGACCCTTTTCAGTGTTTCCAGCATTTTTTGTTTTTACCTCAACTATTTACAATCTATATTAATGACTTCGATAAAGGGACAGAGTGTACTGTCGCCAAATTTGCTGATACAAAGGAAAGCAAGTTGTGAGGACACAGTCTGCAAAGGGATATAGATAGGTTAAGTGAATGGGCAAACATTTGGCAGATGCAGGATAATGTGGGAAAATGTGAGGTTGTCCACTTTGGTGGAAAGAATAGAAAAGCAGAATATTATCTAAGTAAGTGAAAATTGCAGAATGCTGCTATACTGAGGGATCCGGGTGTCCTCAGACATATATCAGAAAAAGTTAGCATGCAGGTGAAGCAAGTCATTCAAAAGACAAATGGAATGTTGGCCTTTATTTCAAGGGGGATGGAGTACACAAGTAGGGAAGTCTTCACGTGACTTAACAAGGCATTGGTGAGACTGCACCAAGAGTACTGTGTACTGTTTTGGTCTCCTTAGTTAAGGAGGGATATACTCACATTGAAAGCAGTTCAGAGAAAGTTCATAAAGCTGATTCCTTGGATGAAGGGGTTGTCTTATGAGGAAAGTTTGGGCCTATACTCATTGGAGTATAGGAGAATGAGAGGTGATCTTATTGAAACATACAAGATTTTGAGGGGGCTTGACAGCTTAGATGCTGAGAGGATGTTTCCATTCGTGGGGGGAATCTAGAACTAGGCAGCACAGTTTATAAATAAGAGGTCTCCCATTTAAGACTGAGATGTGTGGGCGGCACAGTGGTTAGCACCCAGCCTCACAGCTCCAGGGACCCAGGTTCGATTCTGGCAGTGTGCTGATACTGCCTGTGCGGAGTTTGCAAGTTCTCCCTGTGATCGTGTGGGTTTTCGCCGGGTGCTCTGGTTTCCTCCCACAGCCAAAGACTTGCAGGTGATAGGTAAATTGCCCCGAGTGTAGGTAGGTGGTAGGGAATATGGGATTACTGTAGGGTTAGTATAAATGGGTGGTTATTGGTCGGCACAGACTCGGTGGGCTGAAGGGCCTGTTTCAGTGCTGTATCTCTAAATAAATAAATAAACTTGTGGGGACCAGGAGATAATACAAGAGAGGAACACCAAGGTGCACAGTTGTAAGCGACTGGAGTTGGAAATAACCAAATATTAGGTGGCGTCAGAATGAGAGTGTTAGGCAGTACTAGAGAAGGGAGTAGTTCCATATTAGATGGGAGTGGACTGAGAAGGACTAAAGAATGCAAAGACTTGATGCCAATGCGTGTGTGTAAAAGCACAAAGTGTGGTGAATAAGATTAAAAGAAAAATACTGCAGATGCTGAAAATCTGAAACAATATGTGCTGGAAATACTCAGGTCACAGACCTGAAACGTTAACTTTGCTTCTCTCTCCACAGACCTGCTGAGTATTTCCAGCACTTTTTGTTTGGTTTGGTGAATAAAGATTGATGGGCTACAAGCGCAAATAGCAGTATGGGAATATGATGTAGTGGTATTAATAGAAACATGGCTTAAAAATGGCGAAGATTGGGCGCTTAATATACATGGATATAAAGTGTTCAGAAAAGATAAGAGAAGGAAAAGGAGGAGGTGGAGTGGCAGTCCTGATTAGGGCAGACATTGCAGTGCTGGAAAGGGAGGATGTAGTTGACAGAACATGGACAGAATCCATTTGGTTAGAGTTGAGCAGAAAGGCTATGATCACGCTACTCGGGTATTCTATAGGCCTCCAAATAGTGAGAGAGAGATAGAGGAGCAAATCTGCAGGGAAATCACAGAGATGTGCAAGAACTATAGAGTGGTGATATTGGGGGACTTTAATTACCCAGATATATATTGGGATAATTTTAGAGTGGAGGGGGAGGCATTTCTAAATGTGTTCAAGAGAATTTACTTGATCGGCATGTTCTCAGCCCAACTAGAAAAGAGGCATTTCTGGATCTGGTGCTGGGAAATGGGGTGGGTCAAATGGACCAAGTGTCTGTAGGGGAGCACTTGCATAAGTGTGATCGTCGTATCATAAGGTTTAGACGAGTAATGCAGAAAAGCGAGGAACAAACTAAGGTAGAAAGGCTAGGTTGGAAGAGGGCTAATTTCAATGCAATGAGAAGGTATCTAGCCAGGTTAGAATGGAACCAAAGATTAGTGGGAAGAAATGTATCGGAACAGTGTGTTATCTTTAAGGAAGAGATGCTTCACGTACAGGCTAGGAATATTCCAACATGGGTGAAAGGTGGGGGAACCAAGAACAGGGCTTCTTGGTTGATGAGGGAGATAGAAAAGATGATGAAACAAAAAGGAGGGTGTGTGATGCATGTAAAGTGCACTCATCAGGTGAGAACCATATAAGTTCAGAGGGGAGGTGAAGAGGAAAATAAGACCGGCAAAGAGATATGAAAATAGAATGGCAGTCACCATAAAAGGGAACCCAAAAATCGTCATCTCGATGTAAAATAGTAGGAAAAGTAGGGCCGATTAGGGACAGAAAGAGTAACATATGCTGAGAGGTGCAGGGCAAGGATAATACACTTAATGAGTACTTTATATCAGCATTTACTGAGGAAGAGGAGGCTGCCAAAATGCCTGTAGAAGCAGAGAGAGTAGAGGCAATGGATAGGATAAAAATTGAGAGGGGGGAGGTACTAAAAAGGTTGGCAGTGGTTAGGGTAGGTAAGTCACCTGGTCCAGATGGCTTGCATCCCAGATTGCTAAAGAAAGTCAGAATGGAGATCGTGGAAAGGCTCGCCATAATCTTCCAATCTTCCCTGGATACGGGGGAGGTGCAAGAGGATTGGAGAGTGGCAAATGTGTTGCTGTTACTGAAGAAAGGGTGTAAGGACAGTCATGGCAACTACAGGCCAGTTAGTGGTGGGTAAGGTTTTAGAAACAATCTGGGAAAATATCAGTGGACACTTAGAGAGGTTCAAGTTAATTAAGGATAGATAGCATGGATTTGTAAAAGGCAGATCATGCTTGATAAATCTAAGTGAATTTTTTGATGAGGCAGCAGAAGGTTGATGGAGGGTATGCGGTGGATGTTGTTTATATGGATTTTAAGAAAGCATTGATAAGGTAGCACATAAAAGGCTGGTTAACAAAAGTCAAGTTCATGGAATAGGTGGGTCAGTGTCCAATTGGTTAAAAAATTGGCTTAAGGACAAAAAACATCAGGTCGTGGTAAATGGTTGTTTTGCAGGAGGGTGGTAGACAGTGGTTTCCCCAAGGGTCAGTTCTGGGACCACTACTTTTTTTAGATATATAAAGGCTGCGTTTGCTGACAATGCAACCACTAGGTGGCGCAGTACTGGCACATGTGCAAATGCAGTCTCATCGACTGAAATGTCTGCGACATCTCAAGACAGTTGCTAGTAATGCAGATGGCATTATTCATTTTGTCATATAAAACAAATTAAACCCAAACCCCCTCAATGGCTGTGATCGCCACTTCCATCCCTCACCCAGCAGTATCCTGCTCCCTCCTGCCATCGCTGCTTCTCTTCACCACTTCCTCCCGCACCCATCTGCTCGCTCCCCGCCTCGCCATTGCCTCCCCCTCAGCCACTCACTCCCCAGAGAGTTGGCAGATGGAATTCAATGCTGACAAATGTGAGGTGATGTATTTTGGCAGAAGGAACAGGGGAGGCAATATATACTTAATGGTACAGTTCTGAAGAGTGTGCAGGAACAGAGGGACCTGGGAGTGCATGTGTAGCAATCTTTGAAGGTGACGTACTGAGAGAGTGGTTAGTGAAGCGTATGGGATCTTGGGCTTCATGGAGTACAAAAGCAGGGAAGTTGTGCTGAACCTTTATAAACTCTGGTTAGCCCCAACTGGAGTATTGCATTCCGTTCTGGTCACCACACTTCAGGAAAGATGAGAGGGTGCAGAGGAGATTTACCAGAATGGTTCCAGGGATGGAGGATTTTAGTTGCAAGGTTAGGTTGGAAAAGATGGGTTGTTCTCCTTAGAGCAAAGGAGATTTAAATAGAAGTGTACAGAATTATGACAGCCTTAGTTAAGTTAGTCAAGGAAAAGCTGTTCCCATTAACAAATGGGACAAGGACTAGGCAATGCAGATTGAAAGTTCTGGGCAAAAGATGCAAGGGGACAATGGGAAAGTGCTTTTTTATGCAACAAGTGGTAATGGCCTGGAACTCACTGCCCACCATGGTGATGGAAGCGGAGACAATCAATGACTTCAAGAGGAAGTTGGATCGCCACTTGCGAGAAATAGACTTGCACGGCTACGGGAATCGAACCAGGGAGTGGGACTGACAGCATAGCTCCGTGGAGAGCTGGCATGGAATTGATGGGCCGAATGGCACCCTATGCTGTAAATGACTCTGACTCTATGAGGAGGAATTTCTTCTGAGGGTTGTTAATTTTTGGAATTCTCTTCCCCGAGAGCAGTGGAGGCTGGGTCACTGAATATATTCAAGGCGGAGTTGGAAACTTTTGATCGACTAGGGTTATGCGGGCGGGGGTGGTGGGGCAGCAGGAAAGAGGAGTTAAGGCCACTATCCAATCAACCATGATCTTTTTGAATGGCGGAGCAGGCTCAAGGGGCTGAATGACCTACTCCTATTTCTTGCAACTGAACTCTTTTAAATCATGCTGGAAAAAAGCACTGCTAGAATACTTGCAGTTCCCTGCTCTGAATTGCATATGCAGTGAGCTTCAAGCTTCCCCTGGAGTTTGGGTCAACATCATGCTATGGTTGCTTGGGATTATCGCAAGGAATAGCCTTGGTTTTGCTAATTTGTTCCTTAATTTCTTGTACAAGGATACAATTCCACAGGTGCCCTGTAGTCCTTTACACAAATTGCCATTCTTCATCTTTAAGCCTAAACATTATCAGCAGCCACTCACCTGTAAGGATATTCCAGCTGAGCCATGCCCATCTTCCACGTGCACTTTCTGCTGAATATAGCCCTGGCTGTTTTTCCTTGCCTCTGGGTTGCAGAGGCTGATTTTGGAAAGTTTATTGCTGTGCTGATCAACACTTCACTATTCTGAACTGTTGTCATTTGGCATTTTTTTTTCTACCCACAGGTCCTGGATGAGAATAAACTCCGGGAAGTGGACAACTTATGGCGGGAGTTTGAAACAGCAGAAAAAGCAAATAAATTGTAAGCTATTCGAAGTCATAAGAATAAACCAACTTGACAAAATCCGGTTGGAGTTCTTAAATTAGCCCAGAGGCAAGCATTCCTGTCTATCTGAATCTTGGGTAGACCACATCTGCCAAATACTATTTGTGTTAACTTATAGATATGTCAGTAAATATCAGTTTTTATTGATGTGGCACTTTGCTGCTGTGCTAAAACTATCCTATGAATTCTGAAGTTGGACTACTACTCTGTAACCTGCTTCATCAATTTCTGTTTTAAGATGACAATGTTTAACGTCTAAATCACATCAGTGCTGTGAGTTCTTATTTGTAAGGAGGTAGCCAATGTCTTGTCCAGCACTGGCAGCAGTGATGATGATGACTTTGTCACTCTTCCTGACTAAATACTGAGGGTTTTTCAGTCACTACCTCATCTGAGATTGCCAGTGCTGGATTGTTTGATCATGCCCTTATGGTGCACCCATGTCAATGTCATTTGAACTGGCATTTCAATTTATGTATTTTGCACATATTAACATGTGGGAAAGGAAGTCTCCTGTGGACAGGGCTCACTATGGTTCCTAGCCCAATGGTTTGTTCATTTGAGCATTCATGCTGAATACTGGTGGCTGATTGGATACTGAGATCACAACTGACTTAATTCTGTCCTTGGCTAATTTCCTTATAAATGCAGTTCTAGCAAAGGTTGCTGTAAAGCAAACAGGTGGGCAGAAGAATTGTTAGTTTCTCATCTGAAAGATGCTGAGCCCAGTGTAATGGACCTATTGCTGTTTTGGCTGACAGCATCTAACTCAGTACAGACCAGAGATCCTGGTAGTGCTGAGTTCGCTCACTTCATCCACTGCAGCAAGTCCCATCATCTTTCTTGGCCCAAGGCAAAAGTTAGCCAGAATTTCTGCTAATTTGCAGCTACTGTACTTCTGCTGGAAAATCTGTGTGTGTGAATATAGGGTGTGAATGAGGTTGGGACCTGGCTGTAATGCTGCCATGATTGAATTGTGTTACACATTGGAAAAGGGGTAGGCAATTCATCGGCATGAGCCTGTTCCACATGAAGAATGGCCACTTGGGTAAGGTATTGGAGGGGAATTGGCACCAGTGAAATCATAACCCAGTATGATTTGGTACATTTAGCACAGGAAGGCAGGAGGGAACAAATCATTTTCATCTCTTTCTGTCCACAGTGTGAAGTTGAAACATTTTGAAAAATTTCAAGATACCACAGAAGCTCTTGCAGGTAATGAATTCTCGATTCGCTATCATCCACACTGAAAAGCACTTTACTGAGTTGGTCAAGCCTGCTAGAATACCAATGACCATTCAGGTTTTCAAATTCCGAGTGCTCCTCTTTCATTTTAGCACAGTAAAAAGCAATCTTATCAGCAAGAACAGAGCGGAAATCGA
Source organism: Heterodontus francisci (assembly GCF_036365525.1). Classification (NCBI taxonomy): domain Eukaryota; kingdom Metazoa; phylum Chordata; class Chondrichthyes; order Heterodontiformes; family Heterodontidae; genus Heterodontus; species Heterodontus francisci. The sequence goes on along the minus strand of NC_090377.1, from coordinate 132,450,446 downwards.
AAAGAACTAACCATGCACTGGGCCTTTGATTGTAATAACATCCTCCGTTATGGGAATCTCTGGGATAAGGAAAAGAGGTTTTGACTGTAATCACGAGCTCCCATTAATTGGTGACCTACATCCAGTGCTGCTTAAATACTGAGAAACCTTGTTGAAATCCCAATGTGAAGGGTACGCCAACATTGAAAAGAGCATGAGCAAGGTGGAGTGATGCCAAGCTAAACTTTTGCAAGCCTGTTGATTGCATTTGAAAGAAGGGGGCCTGAGGAGTTAAACAGTTGAGCTTCTGGGAAATAAAGATTGAGTAGGAGAGAGTGTACTGAATCTCTATTTCAAGGCAGTGGGGATGTAGGAACGGAACAGTTGCAATGGAGGAAGGTTGGAAAAAAATAAGTTCTGAGCATGTTAACGTTAGTAAATTAGAGGAGAGTAAGAAAGGTTGCAGCTGGGAGGCAGTAAAGGCAGTAACGCGAGCCTTTTCTTGTATTCTGTTAAAACATGAAAGATCTGTGTATCCTGAACTTTAAAAACGGGCTTGATTGCTGTATTGCTACTGTGATTTGTTTGATTTTTTTTTTTCTCAATCCTTCCTCTCCGTGACTTCCTGTCTTGTAGCTGCCACTGCCCTGGTGGAAGGTAAGCTTGGTAAAAGCCTGAAGAAAGTACTGAAGAAGATTGCTGCAAAGGAAGCTCATGAGCAGTTGGCTGTTGCAGATGCCAAACTTGGGGGTGTCATCAAAGTAAGGAAGCTTTCACCTGACATTTCTGGTACAGCTAGGCAACACGCTTCAGGTGTGATGAACAAGCATAGAAACAGATGCCTATCTGCTGTAATCTTCCTTTGCTTTTCACACATGCAGAGTTTAGGACATTGATGCCTTGCGATCCTCAGTGCTGAATGTGCAATCAGTTGAGCTACTGCTTCAAATTGCTGTTCGGACATTGAGATGGTTAACACTCATTGTCAATATGGCTGTCAAACTAACCTACTGACCACAAATGAAAGAATACACCCATCAAAAATAAACTTGTCAAGTTGAATTCAGTTGCCTACTATTCAGAGAGTCATTTTGTTAGAGAAGGAGGCCCTTTGGTCTGTTGAGTCTATGCCGGCTCTCTGTTGAGGAATCCAGTCAGTTCCACTCTCCCGCTGTATTGCCGTAGCCCTGCAAGTTTATTTCCCTCATGTGCCCAACCAATTTCCTTTGAAATTATTCATCGTCTCCGCTTCCACCACCCTCATTGACAGCGAGTTCCAGGTCATTACCACTTTCTGCATTAACAAAAGTTCTTCCTCACATCCTCTCTTGCCCAAAACCTTAAATCTGTGGCCCCTCCTAGTCCTTGTACATAAGCAAATGGGAACAGTTTTTCTTTGTCTACCTTATCTAAACATGTAATAATCTTGCACACCTGTATCAAATCTCCCCTGAAGCTCCTTTGCTGCAAGGAGAACAACCCCAGCTTCCCTAACCTAACCTTGTAACTAAAATCTGTCATACCTGGAACCATTCTCCTAAATCTGCTCTGCATCCTCTGCGGGATCCTCACTTCCTAAAGTGGGGTGACCAGATGGGTAGAATTCTCAGCACTGTCAGTGACGCATTTTCATAATTCTGCTTCAGATGTGACAAATCTGCAAACTTTGTCACTACCTCTGAGACAGCAGTTCAGCTTGTGAACTAAGTAATTACAATGGTGGTTAGTGCTTCATTAATCCCGATGGCATTGTACATCAGTACGTTGCAGCAGTGTTCCTAATGCAGTTTTAGGACTATACTTACTGGATGTACTTGCAACATGCTTATCATCAGTTGACCAGCATTAGTTAATGAGGGAACAGTAAGTTTATTAGACCTGATTGGAGTAATATTTGAAGATGGCTTGCTTCGTTTTTCCCCCTGTGTGCTGATTGTTAAATTGATAAAAAGTATACAACATTTCACACATGGCTGCTTGGTGACTATATTTTATTGCCGTTAATTAAAACAGTGTCACAAATATAGTAAAATAGAAGCTTGTTGCATACAAAAATATATGTCCACTGCAGGTATGTTACGGGGGTTATAATGTACATGGGATTTCTGCTTCCAAATGGTTGAATGGAGGAGAGAAGAGTGCTGCTGTAATTGGGGCAACTATTTTTGTTGCAGGACAAACTTAACTTGAGTTGCATTCACAATGCTACTGTTGGAGAGTTGATGAGAGGAATACGAACTCAGGTGAATGGACTAATCACCGGCTTGCCACCTCGTGAGATAAGCGCCATGTCTCTTGGTCTTGCACACAGGTCTGTATGAGCCCCGTGTGCCAAAATGAAAAGGATAACACCGCTCGCAGTTGTCCAGTAAATTTCGATTGCTGTTGACACCGTGCAGTGGATAGACTTGCAATCAGTTAGGAGCTACACATGCACGTAGAAATGTTTAAAATTTCCCAGGGAACTGTAATATGTAAAACATGTAACACGATAGAACATTCTGTAAAGCGAAGGAACTAGGCAGGCTGGTGCTGCGTATAATTTATACTCTAGCGGGATTGTTTAGTGCTAGTGCTATATATAACCTGTATTGGGCAGAAGTTCAGGGGAATGGGGTTCTCTAATACTGTGTTTAATCTATATTGGCAGAGGACAGGGGAAGTAGAGCAGTCTAGTACTGTGCATAACCTTCATTGGGCAGAGGACAAGGGAGTGGGATGTTCTGGTACTCTATATAACCTGTATTGGGCACAGGGATCTGGTATTGAGTATAATTTGCAGAAATTATTTAGAAGCTGTACTGGGATGAGATGAAAATGTCGGGTGGTATAATGTGTGCATTTGCTTTCTTGTTGCAGTCTGTCCCGTTACAAGCTGAAGTTCAGCCCTGACAAGGTGGACACTATGATTGTGCAAGCGATCTGTAAGTTCAAGAAACTAATCTGCATAAGCAACAAATATATGAAGTGTTTGCGCTAATATTTGATTGGTTTGATGTGGTCGTGGTTCAGTGTCTTATCGGTTACAAAATTCAATCAGTTGTGGGAAACAGTTTCATTCAAGGAAAAGGGCTTCATTGCTTCCTCCTCCACCTCCATTTCTGATGATTATTTTGGCAGTTACACAAAAAGCATACACATGAAGAGGGGACTGTTGGTTGGGTTTCTTTTCTCCTTGCCATCCATCATTCCTCTGCTGGAAGCTGTAGCTGTGTGAGTGTTTGCAGAGAGAGGGCTCGGCCTCAAATGTGGTGCCTTCTACATTTGAATTACTTTCCGATATTCATTGCCTTGGTTCAAGTTGAAAAAATGGCTCCTTGCGTGAGGTTAATAGCTATGAGCACAAATGTAGATTTTCAATTGAGGTGGTGAGGAAAATTAGGATAACAGGGCAATAGCAATTTCCTGTGTATTGTAAAATGCCTTGTTATGCGAAACTAAGGGTTAAAATTCAACTGGATCTTTTGTGTGGTGGGTCCGAATGAAGAAAATGGTTATGACCTTGTACCATGGCTTAAGCTAGGTTCGGTCTTGGATTAGAATGACATATCATGGTACTGATTTGTGCTACTAAGCGATGGGATATGATAATTGAACTAACTAGATTCCTGGGAGTGATCTCCCAGTCTTTGCCCAATGTTTTTTGGATACTGCGTGAAGTCAAACAGACTGACAGGTTGCCTAACTGCTTTCTTGGCCTGGAAGTGGTATTGGTTTGGAGTTAGCAATAAAAAGTTAAAATGGTGTGTCATCTGTGTTGTATATTCTGTAGTGAAAAAATGTGCAGAAAAATGGTCAGGCAACTGCTGAAATAATGTATACAAATATAAGGGCCCAGGATAATTTGTTCTGTCAGGAGGGGTGGAATTATTCTTTCAGTAACAGTATCATGAATAAATGATAAATTGCCTGTGATTTTTGTGATACTTGTTCTCATTGAGTCTCTCTTGTCTGTAGCCCTACTGGATGATTTGGATAAGGAGCTGAACAATTACATCATGCGCTGCAGAGAGTGGTACGGCTGGCATTTCCCAGAACTTGGAAAAATTGTCACTGATAACTTGGCATACTGCAAATGCGTACAGAAATTAGGTACATGTCTTCTTGTCTTCAGTTCTTTCTGCGTTGTGCATCCATTAATCAAAGGGAGGGCTGGGAGGACTCCAGAAAGGGTAAATTCAAAAGCAGTAATAGAAAAGTCAAGGTTGTAGAGCAGAATAGTGATTTGAGTGAAATTAAGCTGACTGGGTCAACAACAGTAACAGGGCATTGGTGACTAAGGAGATACCAAGAAAAAATAGAAAAGAATTCGAGCTGAAGGCACTTTGTCTAACTGTAAAGCATTTGCAGCAAAATAGATGAATCAGAAAGACAAAGAGTGTAGTGAGGTATTGGGGAAGGTAGCACTGTCACAGAGGACAGATGGGCACGGAGAAGGGTTAAAGTGCGTATACTTCAACGCAAGAAGCATCAGGAATAAGGTGAGTGAATTGAAGGTGTGGATGGGCACTTGGGACTACGATGTTGTGGCCATCACTGAAACGTGGATAGGTGAGGGGGAGGAATGGTTTTTGGAGGTACCTGGTTATAGATGTTTTCATAAGATTAGGAATGGTGGTAAAAGAGGTGGGGGGGTGGCATTGTTAGTTAGAAATAGTGTAACAACTGCTGAAAGAATTTTCGAGGAGGATCTGCCGACTGAGGCACTGTGGGTTGAGGTCAGGAACAGGAAAGGAGCAGTCACCTTGATGGGAGTTTTCTATAGGCCCCCCAATAGCAGCAGGGAGGTGGAAGAGCAGATTGGGAAACAGATTTTGGAAAGGAGCAGAAGTCACAGGGTAGTAATTATGGGGGATTTCAACTTCCCAAATATTGATTGGCAACTCTTTAGATCGAATAGTTTGGATGGGGTAGTGTTTGTGCAGTATGTCCAGGAAGCTTTTCTGACTCAGTATGTAGACTGCCCGACCAGAGGGGAGGCAATATTGGATTTGGTACTAGGTAATGAACCAGGGCAAGTGATAGAGCTGTTGGTGGGCGAGCACTTTGGAGATAGTGATCACAATTCTGTAGCATTCACTGTGGTAATGGAGAGGGATAGGTATGTGCAACAGGGCAAGGTTTACAATTGGGGGAAGGGTAGATATGATGCTGTCAGGCAGGAACTGAGGAGCATAAGTTGGGAGCATATGCTGGCAGGGAAGGGCACGGTCGAAATGTGGAACTTTTTCAAGGAGCAGATAGTAGGGGCCATTGATAAGCATGTCCCTGTCAGACAGGGAAGGGATGGTCATGTGAGGGAACCGTGGTTGACAAGAGAGGTTGAGAGTCTTGTTAGGAAGAAGAAGGATGCGTATATAAAGTTGAGGAAAAAGGGCACAGGCATAGCTCTGGAGGGATACAAGATGGCCAGGAAGGATCTGAAGAAAGGGATTAGGAGAGCTAAGAGAGGGCATGAAAAATGCTTGGCGGGTAGGATAAAAGAAAACCCCAAGGCCTTTTACGCGTATGTCAGAAATATGAGGATGACCAGGGGGACCATAGGTCCGGTCAAGGACAATAGCGGGAGACTGTGTGTTGAGCCGGAAGAGATAAGTGAGGTTTTGAATGAGTACTTCTCTTCGGTATTTACGAATGAGAAGGGGTGTATTACTGAAGAGGACGATGTGAAACAGATTGGTAAGCTCGAGGAAGTGCTCGTTAGGAGGGAAGATGTGTTGGGGTTTTTGAATAACTTGAAGATAGACAAGTCTCCCGGGCCTGACGGGGTATATCCAAGGATGTTATGGGAAGCAAGGGATGAAATTGCAGAGCCGCTGGCAATGATCTTTTCATCTTCTCTGCTGACGGGGGTGGTACCAGGTGATTGGAGGGTGGCAAATGTTGTGCCCCTGTTCAAGAAAGGGAATAGGAACAACCCTGGGAATTACAGGCCAGTTAGTCTTACTTCGGTGGTAGGCAAGTTGATGGAAAAGGTGCTGAGGGATAGGATTTCTGAGCATCTGGAAAGACACTGCTTGATTCGGGACAGTCAGCACGGTTTTGTGAGGGGTAGGTCTTGCCTCACAAGCCTGATTGAATTCTTTGAGCAGGTGACCAAGCAAGTGGATGAGGGTAAACCAGTGGATGTGGTGTACATGGATTTTAGTAAGGCATTTGATAAGGTCCCCCATGGTAGACTTATGGAGAAAGTCAGGAGGCATGGGATAGTGGGGAATGTGGCCAGTTGGATTAAGAATTGGCTAACTGATAGAAGGCAGAGAGTGGTCTTAGATGGTAAATACTCAGCCTGGAGCCCAGTTACCAGTGGCGTGCCGCAGGGATCAGTTCTGGGTCCTCTCCTGTTTGTGATTTTTATTAACGACTTGGATGAGGAAGTCGAAGGGTGGGTCAGTAAATTTGCAGATGATACAAAGGTTGGTGGAGTTGTGGATACCGAGGAGGGCTATTGTCGTCTGCAAAGGGACTTGGATAGGTTGCAGTGCTGGGCTGAAAAGTGGCAGATGGAGTTTAACCCTGAAAAGTGTGAGGTCGTCCATTTTGGAAGGACAAACATGAATGCAAAATACTGGGTTAACGGTAGGGTTCTTGGGCATGTGGAGGAGCAGAGAGACCTTGGGGTCTATGTGCATAGATCATTGAAAGTTGCAACTCAAGTGGATAGGGCTGTGAAGAAGGCATATGGGGTGTTAGCGTTCATTAGCAGAGGGATTGAATTTAAGAGCCGTGAGGTGATGATGCAGCTGTACAGGACCTTGGTAAGGCCTCATTTGGAGTACTGTGTGCAGTTCTGGTCGCCTCATTTTAGGAAGGATGTGGAAGCCTTGGAGAGGGTGCAGAGGAGATTTACCAGGATGTTGCCTGGAATGGAGAATAAGTCTTACGAGGAAAGGCTGAACATTCTAGGCCTCTTCTCATTAGAAAGGAGAAGGATGAGGGGTGACATGATAGAGGTTTATAAGATGATCAGGGGAATAGATAGGGTAGACAGTCAGAAACTTTTTCCCCGGGTGGAGCAAAGCGTTACAAGGGGTCATAAATTTAAGGTGAAGGGTGGGAGATATAAGGGGGATGTCAGGGGAAGGTTCTTTACCCAGAGAGTGGTCGAGGCATGGAATGCCTTGCCCGGGGAAGTTGTTGAGTCAGAAACTTTAGGGACTTTCAAAAGGCTTTTGGATAGGTATATGGATAAAGGAGAATGATGGGGTATAGATTAAATTGTCCTTGACAGAGGACAAAGGATCGGCACAACATTGTGGGCCGAAGGGCCTGTTCTGTGCTGTATGTTCTATGTTCTATGTTCTATAATAGCACAGATAGAAATAAATAGGTCTGTTTTTTTAGCTATTATGGAGACATGGTTCCAGAGTAATCAAGTTTAGAAACTAAATATTCCAGGCTACTCAATGTATAGAAGAGATAGCCAAAATGTAAAAGGAGGAAGCAGCCTGATAAAGGAAGGGACAAAGGCAGTAGAGAGAATGGATCCTAGCTCGGAAAAGGGAGATGTAGAATCAGTTTGGCAGAGCCAAGAAACAAAGTGGTGCAGAAGACTCTGGGTGGGCATAGTTTATTGGCCCTCTACAGTAATAGTAGTGTTGGGCAGAGTATGAATCGAAGGGGTCATGCAGCGAGGCAATATGGGTGGAGCTCAGGAATAGGAAGGGTGCAGTCACGATGTTGGGGGTTTACTACAGGCCTCCTAACAGCCAGCAGGAGGTAGAGAAGCAGATATGTAGACAGATTTTGGAAAGATGTAAAGGTAACAGGGTTGTAGTGGTGGGTGATTTTAACTTCCCCTATATTGACTGGGACTCACTTAGTGCTTAGGCCTAGATGGGGCAGAATTTGTAAGGAGCATCCAGGAGGGCTTCTTGAAACAATATGCAGATAGTCCAACCAGATGGGGCCGTACTGGACCTGGTATTGGGGAATGAGCCTGGCTAGGTGGTCGAAGTTTCAGTGGGGGAGCATTTCGGGAACAGTGACCATAATTCCATAAGTTTTAAGGTACTTGTGGATAAGGATAAGAGTAGTCCTCGGGTGAAGATGCTAAATTGGGGGAAGGCTAATTATAACAATATTAGGCAGGAACTGAAGAATTTAGATTAGGGGCGGCTGTTTGAGGGTAAATCAACATCTGACATGTGGGAGTCTTTCAAACGTCTGTTGATTAGAATCCAGGACCAGCATGTTCCTGTGAGGAAGAAGGATAAGTTTGGCAAGTTTTGGGAACCTTGGATAACGTGGGATATTGTGAGCCTCGTCAAAAAGAAAAAGGAAACATTCGTAAGGGCTGGAAGGCTGGGAACAGACGAAGCCCTTGAATATAAAGACAGTAGGAAGGAACTTAAGCAAGGAGTCAGGAGGGCTAAGAGGGGTCATGAAAAGTCATTGGCAAACAGGATTAAGGAAAATCCCAAGGCTTTTTGTACGTATGTAAAGAGCAAGAGGGTAGCCAGGGAAAGGGTTGGCGCACTCAAGGACAGAGGAGGGAATCTATGCGTGGAGCCAGAGGAAATGGGTGAGGTACTAAATGAGTACTTTGCATCAGTATTCACCAAAGAGAAGGACTTGGTAGATGATGAATCTAGGGAAGGGAGTGTAGATAGTCTCGGTCATGCTGTTATCAAAAAGGAGGTGGTGTTGGGCGTCTTGCAAAGCATTAAGGTAGATAAGTCCCCAGGGCCTGATGGGATCTACCCCAGAATACTGAGGGCGGCAAGGGAAGAAATTGCTGCGGCCTTGACAGAAATCTTTGCATCCTCATTGCCTACAGGTGAGGTCCCAGAGGACTGGAGAATAGCCAATGTTGTTCCTTTGTTTAAGAAGGGTAGCAAGGATAATCCAGGAAATTTTAGGCCGGTGAGCCTTACGTCAGTGGTAGGGAAATTATTAGACAGGATTCTTCGGGACAGGATTTACTCCCATTTGGAAACAAACTGACTTATTAACGAGAGGCAGCATGGTTTTGTGAAGGGGAGGTCCTGTCTCACTAACTTGATTGAGTTTTTTGAGGAAGTGACAAAGATGATTGATGAAGGAAGGGCAGTGGATGTTGTCTACATGGGCTTCAGTAAAGCCTTTGACAAGATCCCTCATGGCAGACTGGTACAAAAGGTGAAGTCACACGGGATCAGAGGTGAGCTGGCAAGATGGATACAGAACTGGCTCGGTCATAAAAGACAGAGGGTAGCAGTGGAAGGGTGCTTTTCTGAATGGAGGGCTGTGACTAGTGGTGTTCCGCAGGGATCAGTGCTGGGACCTTTGCTGTTTGTAGTACATATAAATGATTTGGAGGAAAATGTAGCTGGTCTGATTAGTAAGTTTGCGGACGACGCAAAGGTTGGTGGAGTTGCGGATAGTGATGAGGATTGTCAGAACATACAGCAGGATATAGATTGGTTGGAGACTTGGGCGGAGAAATGGCCGATGGAGTTTAATCCGGACAAATGTGAGGTAATGCATTTTGGAAGGTCTAATGCAGGTGGGAAGTATACAGTAAATGGCAGAACCCTTAGGAGTATTGACAGGCAGAGAGATCTGGGCGTACAGGTCCATAGGTCACTGAAAGTGGCAACGCAGGTGGATAAGGTAGCCAAGAAGGCATACGGCATGCTTGCCTTCATCGGTCGGGGCATAGAGTATAAAAATTGGCAAGTCATGCTGCAGCTGTACAGAACTTTAGTTAGGCCACACTTAGAATATTGCGTGCAATTCTGGTTGCCACACTACCAGAAGGACGTGGAGGCTTTGGAGAGGGTACAGAAGAGGTTTACTAGGATGTTGCCTGGTCTGGAGAGCATTAGCTATGAGGAGAGGTTGGATAAACTCGGATTGTTTTCACTGGAACGACGGAGGTGGAGGGGCGACATGATAGAGGTTTACAAAGTTATGAGCGGCATGGACAGAGTGGATAGTCAGAAGCTTTTTCCCAGGGTGGAAGAGTCAGTTACTAGGGGACATAGGCTTAAGGTGCGAGGGGCAAAGTTTAGAGGGGATGTGCGAGGCAAGTTCTTTACACAGAGGGTGGTGAGTGCCTGGAACTTGCTGCCGGGGGAGGTGGTGGAAGCAGGTACGATAGCGACGTTGAAGAGACATCTTGACAAATGCATGAATAGAATGGGAATAGAGGGATACGGTCCCCGGAAGTGCAAAAGGTTTTAGTTTAGGCAGACATCAAGATCGGCGCAGGCTTGGAGGGCCAAATGGCCTGTTCCTGTGCTGTACTGTTCTTTGTTCTTAGAGGTGCATGCAATAAGGGTAATACATTAATTGGGGGGGGGTGACATCGATCATTTCGACTGGCAAGCCAAATTTGCAAAAGTAGTGTGGAGAATGAGTTCACGGGATGCGTTGATAGTTTTCTAGATCAGTATGTTGAAGAACCAATGAGGAAATGGGCTATTTTAGATCTATTAATGTGCAATGAGACAGGATTAATAACCTGGTAGTAATGTAGCCCTTGGGAACAGTGATCATGAATTGTGAGAATTTTATACTGAGTTTGAGTGTGATATAGTTAAGTATGAAACTCGGGTTTTAAATCCGAAAAAAGCAAATTTCGTAGATGAGGGATGAGTTGCTACGGTAGATTGGGAAACCATGTTAAAAGATATGACCGTAATGGCAAATATTTAAAGAATTAATGCATAGTTTGTAACATATAGATTCCCTTAATGAATTGAAAACCTCAAGGGAAAAGTGGTCCAACCATGGCTATCGAGAAGTTAAATATATTATAGAATCATTGAATGGTTGCAGCACAAAAGGAGGCCATTTGGCTCACCTGTCTGTGCCAGCTGTCTGCAAGAGCCACTCGCCTTTTCCCTGTAGCCCTGGAAAAAATTTTCTCTTCAGATAATTATCCAGTAACTTGTTTGAAAGTCATGATTGAATCTGCCTCCACCACACTCATTCCAGATCTGAACACTTGCTGCATTAAAAAAAAAACATTTTTCCTCATGTTGCCTTTGGTTCTTTAGCCATTTACCTTAAATTGGTGTTCTCTGGTTCTCCACCCTTCTCCCTGGGTACTGTGTCCAGACCCTTCATGATTTAGAGCACCTCGATCAAGTCTCCTCTCAACCTTTTCTTTCTTTCTCAGGAGAACAGCCCCAGCTTCTCTAAACTATCCACGTCAATGAAATCCCTCATCCCTGGAACCATTCTGGTTAATCTTTTCTGCAGCCTCTCTGCGGTGCCGAGAATTGGATAACACTACACCAGTTGATGCTCAGCCAGTTTTCTGTAAAAGTTTACCATAACCTCCTTGCTTTTGTACTAAAGCCCAGATTCCCATATGCCTCACAGTTCACAATACTTGGAAGATTAGTGTTTTCTGCAAATTTTGAAATTGTGCCCTGTGTACACCAGTCTAGGTCATTAACATAGATCAAGAAAAGCAGTGGTGCTCGTTCTGTTCCCTGAGGAGCACCACTGTATTAACTGCCTTCAGTCTGAAAAATCAACCATTACTGTAAGTACAGCCAATATCTCCTCTTTATCAATTTTTAGCCTGTCCAGTGTTTCAGCTACCTCCTCCTTCACTATGATTTTGAAAACATCATCTTACTCGGTAAAAACATATGCAAAGTACTCATTTAGTACCTTAGCCATGCCATCTGCCTCCATGCTGAAATCTCCTTTTTGGTGCCTAATCAGCTTCACTTCTACTTTTACCACCTTTTACTATTTATATACCTATAGAAGACTTTTACATTTCCTTTTATGTTAGCTGCCAGTCTTTTCTTATATTCTCTTTGCTTCGCTTATTTCTTTTTCCACTTCCCCTTTGAACTTTCTATTTTCAGCCTGATTCTCACTTGTATTATCAATCTGACATCTGTCATATGCACCCTTTTTCTGTTTCATCTTACTATCACTCTTTCGTCACCCATAGAACTCTGGCTTTTTTACGTCCCACCTTTCCCCCTTGTAGGCATGAACCTTGACTGTACCCGAACCACCAGCTCTTTAAAGGCAACCAATTGTTCCGTTACAGTTTTGCCTGCCAATTTTTGATTCCAATTTACATGGACTATATCTATTCTCACCTGATTGAAATTAGCCATCCTCCAGTTAATTATTTTTACTGTGGATTGCTGCTTGTCATAGTCATGCAGCACCGAAACAGGCCCTTCGGCCCATCGTGTCTGTGCCAGTCATCAAGCACCTATCTATTCTAATTCCATTTTTCAGCACTTGGCCCATAGCCTTTTATGCTGTGGCGTTTCAAGTGCTCATCTAAATACTTCTTAAATGTTGTGAGGGTTCCTGCCTCTACCACCTCTTCAGGCAGTGTGTTCCAGATTCCAACCACCCTATGGGTGAAAATTTTTTCATCAAATCCCCTCTAAACCTCCTGCCCCTTACCTTAAATCTATGCCCCCTGCTTATTGACCCCTCCGCTAAGGGAAAAGGTTTCGTCCTATCTAATCTATCAGTGCCCCTCATAATTTTGTATACCTCAGTCATGTCCCCCCTCAGCCTTCTCTGCTCCTATAGTGTAGTGCCCAGAACTGTACACAGTACTCCACCTGTGGCCTAACTAGCGTTTTATACAGCTCCATCATAACTTCCCTGCTCTTCTGTGCCTCGGCTAATAAAGGCAAGTATCTCATATGCCTTCCTAACCACCTTATCTACCTGTGCTGCTGTTGTCTTCAGTGATCTGTGAACTAGTACACCAAGGTCCCTCTGACCTTCTGTACTTCCTAGGGTCCGACCATCCTTATATCCCTTGTCTTGTTAGTCTTCCTTTTTCACAGCTAACCTAAGCCTTAAGATACTATGATCCCTGTTCCCCAAAAGTTCCCTGACTGACACCTGATCCACTTGACCCACCTCATTCCCCAGATCCAGCAATGCCTCCTTCCTCGTTGGACTGGAAACATACTGATCTAGAATATTCTCCTGAACACACTTGAGGCACTCTTTCCCCCTTTCTGCCCTTTACACAATTACTATCCCAGTCGATACAAAAGTCCCCAATTATAACTATAGTTTTTGCACCTCTGTAATTTCCTTGCATATTTGTTCCTTGCTCTCCCTCTAGTTGGTGGCCTGCAGAAATCACACAGTAGTATAATGGCACCTGTAATTATTTCTTAACTGTAGCCAAATAGATTCTGTCTTTGACCCCTCTAGGGCATCCTCTCTCTCCACTGTAATATTCTTAATCAATATTGCCACCCCTCCTCCTTCCTTTCCTTCCTTACCTTTCCTGAGCACCTTGTATCCAGGAATATTTAATATCCAGTCCTGCCCTTTTTTGTGCCAGGTCCCTGTTATTGCCACAGCATTATATTCCCATTTGACTATCTGCACCTGCAGCTCACCAACCTTATTTACCACATTCCATGAGTTTGCATGCATGCACAGTAAACCTAATTTAGACCTTATTGCATTCCCTCTTACACTGACCTCACTTAATGCCTTACTATTTCTTGCTCTAGTGCTATCTGTCTCTTCCAATTCTTTGTGCACCTTGTTTTCCTTTGTAATGTTGCCTCCTGGTTCCCATCCCCTGTCAAGTTAGGTTAAACCCTCCCCAACAGCACTAACAAACCACCTCTCAAGCATATTGGTCCTGGCTCTGTTCAGGTGCAACCCGCCCATCCTCTACAGGTCTCCGCTCCCCTCGAACGAGTTTCAGTGTCCCAGGAATCTAAAGTTCTCCCTCCTGCACCATCTCTCCTACCACGCATACATCTGTTCTATGCTCCTATTTCTATACCCAAAAGCGTGTGGGACCGGGAGTAATCCAGAGATATCTACCTTTGAGGCCCTGCTTGCTAACTTGCTAAAATCTGCCTGCAGGACCTCATCCCTGTTCCTACCTAGGTTAAAGGAAGAGGTTTATAATGTTGCCATTAAGAAAGGTGGCCTGACGATTGGTAGAATTTTAATATTTAGCAAAGGATGACCAAGAAATAGACAGAAAATAGAATGAGAGTAAACCAGCAGTGTAATAAAAACAGATTGTAAAATCTATAGATCTGTAAATCAGATTAGGTAAAGTAAATGTGGACTCCTTACAAGGAGAGGCAGGAGATATTGTAATGAGAAATAATGAAATGACGGACAATAAACATATACTTTGTATCTGGCTTCACAGAAGACGACAAAAAAAGATTCTGGAGAGGAACCAAGAGTCTAGTGAGAACGAGGAGCTTAAATAAATTAGAATTACTAAAGAAATAGTACTGGAAAAATTAGTGGGACTGAAAGCAGACAAATCTCGACCTGATGGTCTATGTTCTATGGTTTTAAAAAAGATGGCTGCAGAGATCATGGACGCATTGGTTTTGATCTTCCAGAATTTCCTAGATTTTAGAATTCTCCCCATAGATTGCAAGGTACCCTGCTACTCAAGAAAAGAGGGAGAGAGATAATAGGGAGCTATAAGCCAGTTAGTCTGACATCAGTAGTAAAGGCCGGCTCGGGTCTGCAAATGAAACCCGACCCAGCCCGAGTGCTAATAGGAGTCTTAGAAAATCATGTGATTGGGCAGACTCAGCACGGATTTATGAACGCGCATCTGTTTGATTTTGGGGTTGTAATTAGCAGGGTAGATAAGGGGAAGCTAGTGGATGTAGCATATTTAGACCTTGAAAAAGCATTTGATCAGGTGATACACAAGAAGTTATTAGAAAAAATAACTCATGGGATGGGGTGATATATTATTATGGATTGAGCACTGGTTGACGGACAGAAGCCAGTAGGAATAAGTGGCTCATTTTTGGATTGGTAGCTTTTAAACAGCAGGGTACTAAATGGATCATTGCTGGGGCTTCAGCTATTTACTATCTATAATCAATGACTTAAACATAAAAACATAGAAAATAGGAGCAGGAGTAGGCCATTCGGCCCTTCGAACCTGCTCCGCCATTCATTATGATCATGGCTGATTGTCCAACTCAGTAACCTGTTCCCGCTTTTGCCCCTTATCTTTTGATCCCTTTAAACCCAAGAGCTATATCTAACTCCTTCTTGAAAACATACAATGTTTTGGCCTCAACTGCTTTCTGTGGTAGTGAATTCCACAGGCACACCACTCTCTGGATGAAAAAATTTCTTCTCATCTCAGTCCTGAATGGTTTACCCCGTATCCTTAGACTATGACCCCTGGTTCTGGATTCCCCCACCATCGGGAACATCCTTCCTGCATCTACCCTGTCAAGTCCTGTTAGAATTTTATAGGTTTCTATGAGATCCCCCCTCACTCTTCTGAACTCCAGCGAATATAATCATAACCGACTCAATCTCTCATCATACGTCACTCCCGCCATCCCAGGTCTCGTTGCATATTCCCCTCTCGCAGTTTACAGCTGTTCAAATAATAATCTGCCTTCCTGTTTTTGCGACCAAAGTGGATAGCCTGGCACTTATCCACATTATACTGCATCTGCCATGCATTAGCCCACTCACTCAACTTGTCCAAATCACCCTGAAGCCTCTCTGCATCCTCCTCACAACTCACCCTCCCACCCAGTTTTGTGTCATCTGCAAATTTGGAGATATTACGTTTAGTTCCCTCATCTAAATCATTAATCTACATTGTGAATAGCTGGGGTCCTGGCACCGATCCCTGCGGCACCCCACTAGTCACTGCCTGCCATTCGGAAAAAGACCCATTTATCCCTACTCTTTGTTTCCTGTCTGCCAACCAATTTTCAATCCATCGCAATACACTACCCCCCAATCCTATGCGCTTTAATTTTACACGCTAATCTCTTATGTGGGACTTTGTCGAAAGCCTTCTGAAAGTCCAAATAAACCACATCCACTGGTTCCCCCTCATCAACTCTACTAGTTACATCTTTGAAGAATTCTAGTAGATTTGTCAAGCATGATTTCCCTTTCGTAAATCCATGCTGACTTTGTCCGATTCTACCACTGTTCTCCAAGTGCTCTGCCATAAAATCTTTGATAATGGACTCTAGAATTTTCCCCACTACTGATGTCCGGCTGACTGGTGTATAATTCCCTGCTTTCTCGCTACCTCCCTTTTTTAAATAGTGGGGTTACATTAGCTACCCTCCAATCTGTAGGAACTGTTCCAGAGTCTATAGAATCTTGGAAGATGACCACCAATGCATCCACTATTTCTAGGCCGCTTCCTTACGCATTCTGGGATGCAGACCATCAGGCCCTGGGGATTTATCGGCCTTTAATCCCATCAATTTCCCCAACACCATTTCTCTATTAATACTGATTACCTTCAATTCTTCGCTCTCACTAAACCCTGTGTTCCGTAACATTTCTGGTATGATATTTGTGTCCCCCTTTGCGAAGATAGAACCAAAGTATGCATTTAGTTGGTCAGCCATTTCTTTATTCCCCATAAGAAATTCCCCTGTTTGTGACTGTAAGGGACCTACATTTGTCGTCACTAATCTTCTCTTCACATACCTATAGAAACCTTTACAGTCAGTTTTTATGTTCCCTGCAAGCTTGTTCTCGTACTCTATTTTCCCCTTCTTAATCCCTTGATCCTCCTTTGCTGAATTCTAAACTGCTCCCAATCCCCAGGTCTGTTGTTTTTTCTGGCGAATTTATATGTCTCTTCCTTGGATCTAAATGAGAGGACTAAGTCCTGATTTGCTGATAATACAAAGCTAGGTGGGAAAGTAAGCTGTTAGGACTCTGGGAGAACGTGGCAGATGAATATACTGTGGAGAATTGTGGAGTTATCCACTTTGGTAGGAAAAATAGAAAAGCAGAATATTTTTTCAATGGTGAGACAATGAAATTTTGGTTTGCAGAGGGACCTGGGTATCCTTGCCCACCAATCAGAAAGTTAACATGATTGGACAACAAGCAATTAGGAAAGCAAATACTATGTTAGCCTTACAAAGGGATTAGAGGATAAGAATAAGGAAGTCTTACTGCAGTTATGT
The DNA here is from genome assembly GCF_036365525.1 of Heterodontus francisci. Classification (NCBI taxonomy): domain Eukaryota; kingdom Metazoa; phylum Chordata; class Chondrichthyes; order Heterodontiformes; family Heterodontidae; genus Heterodontus; species Heterodontus francisci. The sequence goes on along the minus strand of NC_090377.1, from coordinate 132,433,563 downwards.
TGAGCTAGGCCTATATTCCCTAGAATGTAGAAGAATATGAGATGACTTGATTGAAATATGTAAGATCCTTAAGGAGTAAAGACAGAAAATGTTGGAAATAATTAGCAGGTCTGGCAGTGTCTGGGGAGAGAGAAACAGTTCACATTTCAGGTCGATGACCGTTGATGCTTAAGGGGCTTGACAGGATAGATGCTGGGAGGATGTTTTCTCTGTCTGGGGAGTCTACAACTAGGGGGTCACAGTCTCAGAATAAGGGGCCGGCCCTTTAGGACTGAGATGAAGAGGGTGTGAATCTTCGGAATTGTCAACCCCAGAGAGCTATGGATGCTCAGTCATTGAGCATATTCAAGACTGAGGGCGATAGATATTTGGATACTCAGAATTAAGGGGTGTAGGGATAGTGCGGTAAAGGGGGCTTTGAGACATCAGATCAGCTGTGATCTTATTGAATTGCGGAGCAGGCTAGAAGGCGCAAATGACCTACTCCTATTTTTTATATTCGTTTCTTATTCCCTGTCAAAAGGATCAGCAGCCAAGCTACTCGTTAATCCTATTGGTGAAATGTCATTTTTCATCTTGATCATATGGCCGCGATCAGGAACTTTTCTTGGATTTGATCGTGTGTCCTACTGCTCAATGGTGCATAATAGAAGGACTAGGCCGGTAGTGCAGGAGTCCCCTGGGTCCATCTCCCTCTCGAACTGATATTCCACTTTGAATACTGTTGGGGGAGATAGCTTCTCGAGAATGCAACAAGAACCAAGTCTGTGGCACCACGGGTGGCTCAGCTGCACAGTAAGGGAGGAAAAAGAGTGAGAGCGCTATAGTGATAGGGGATTCTATCGTAAGGGGTACAGATGGGCGTTTCTGTGGCAGCAAACATGACTCCAGGATGGTATGTTGCCTCCCAGCTGCTCGGGTTAAGGATGTCACAGAGCGGCTGCAGGACATTCTGAAGTGGAAGGATGAACAGTCAGAGGTTGTGGTTCACATTGGTACCAACAACATAGGTAGAAAGAGGGATGAGGTCCTGCAACAAGAATTTAGGGAGTTAGGTAGCAGATTAAAAAGCAGGACCTCAAAGGTTGTAATCTCTGGATTATTCCCGGTGCCACGTGCTAGGGAGTATAGGAATAGGAGGACAGAGCAGATGAATGCGTGGCTGAAGTGATGGTGCAGGAGGGAGGGCTTTAATTTCCTGGATCCCTGGGTCTGTTTCTGGTGAAGGTGGGATCTGTACAAATTGGACGGGTTGCAACTGAACTGGAGCGGGACCAGCATCCTTGCTGGGAGGCTTGCTAGTGCTGGGGGGGGGGGGTTTAAACATATTTGGCAGGGGGATGGGATACAGAGTGGGGGGTGATGCACAGTCAAATATAGAAGAGAAATTAAGTGAGTCTGGAAGGCAGAGCAAATATAAACCTGTTGAGGCACAAGTGAATAATGCAAGGCTGGATTGCATCTATTTTAACGCAAGGAGTCTTAAAAGTAAGGCAGATGAATTGAAGACGTTGATTAACACATGGGAATATGATTTTATTGCTATCACAGAGACATGGTTGAGGGAAGGGCAGGACTGGCAGCTCAATATTCCAGGATATCGAATCTTCAGGTGTGACTGGGGGGTGTGGGGGGGTGGGTGAAAGAGGAGGTGGCATTGCACTATTGATCAAGGAGTCAATTACTACAGTAAGGAGGAATGATATCTTAGAAGGTTCCTCAAATGAGGCCATATGAGTAGAACTTAAAAACAAAAAGGGGACAATCACTTGGCTGGGAGTATACTGCAGGCCTCCAAATAGTCAGGGAGAGATAGAGGAGCAGCTATGTAGGCAAATCTCAGAGAGGTGTAGAAATAATATGGTAATAACCGTAGGGGATTTCAACTTCCCCAGTATTAACTGGGATAGTCTTAGTGCAAAAGGCTTAAAGGGGACGGAATTCTTAAAATGCATCCAGGAGAGCTTTTTGAGCCAGCATATAGCAAGTCCTACAAGAGGAGGGGCATTGCTGGACCTAATCCTAGGGAATGAGGCTGGACAAGTGGTAGAAGTGTCAGTGGGGGAGCATTTCGAGGATAGTGACCATAATACTAAGATTTTAGGTAGTTATGGAAAAGGAGAAATATGGACCGGAAGTAAATGTACTGAAGTGGGGATAAGCCGATTTCAATATGATAAAACAGGCTCTGGCCAAAGTGGACTGGGAGCAGCTACTTGTAGGAAAATCTCCATCAGACCAGTGGGAGTCATTCAAAAAGGAAATAATGAGAGTTCAGGGCCAACATGTTCCCGTAAAGGTGAAGGGTAGGACCAACAAGCCCAGGGAACCCTGGATGTCAAGAGATATAGAGGATTGGATAAGGAAAAAAAAATGGATGCATGTGGCAGAGTCAGAGTACTGAAAACAGCGGAGCCCTAGAGGAGTATAGAAAGTGTAGGGGGAGGTACTTAAAAGTAATTAGGAGAGCGAAGAGGGGGCATGAAAAAACACTGGCGGGCAAGATAAAGGATGATCGCACGGCATTTTATAAGTATATTAAGGGAAAGAGGATAACCAGGGAAAGAGTAGGGCCCATTAGGGACCAAAGTAGCAATCTGTGTGTGGAGCCGGAGGACGTTTTAAGTGATTACTTTTCATCTGTGTTCACTGGAGAAGGATGATGTAGAGACCAGAGAGGGGGATTGTGATATACTCGAACAAATTAGCATTGAAAGGGAGGAGGTATTAGCCCTTTTAGCAGGCTTAAAAGTGGATAAATTCCCAGGCCCAGATGAGATATATCCCAGGCTGTTATGAGGCAAGGGAGGAGATAGCTGGAGCTCTGATACAATTTTTCAAATCCTCTCTGGCCACAGGAGAGAGTACCAGAGGACTGGAGGACAGCAAATGTGGTACCATTATTCAAGAAGGGTAGCAGGGATAAACCAGGGAATTACAGGCTGGTGAGTCCTAACATCAGTGGTAGGGGAACTATTGGAAAGCTTTCTGAGGGACAGGATTAATTTCCACTTGGAGAGGCAGGGATTAATCAAGGATCGTCAGCATGGCTTTGTCAGGGGGAGATCATATCTAACAAACTTGATTGAATTTTTTGAGGAGGTGACTAGATGTGTAGATGAGGGTAAAGCAGTTGATGTTGTCTACAAGGACTTCAGTAAGGCTTTTGATAAGGTCCTGCATGGGAGATTGGTTAAGAAAGTAAGAGCCCATGGGATCCAGGGCAAATTGGATCCAAAATTGGCTTAGTGGCAGGAGGCAGAGGGTGATGGTTGAGGGTTGTTTTTGCGATTGGAAGCCTGTGACCAGTGGTGTACCACAGGGATTGGTGCTGGGACCCTTGCTGTTTAGAGTGTACGTTAGTGATTTAGACGTGAATATAGGAGGTATAATCAGTAAGTTCGTAGATGACATGAAAATTGGTGGTGTCGTAAATAGTGAGGAGGAAAGCCTTAGATTACAGGACGATATAGATGGGCTGGTAAGATGGGCAGAGCAGTGGCAAATGGAATTTAATCCTGAGAAGTGTGAGGTGATGCATTTTGGGAGGACTAACGAGGCAAGGGAATATACAATGGATGGTAGGACCCTAGGAAGTAGAAAGTCAGAGGGACCTTGGTGTACTTGTCCATAGATCACCTGAAGGCAGCAGCACAGGTAGATAAGGTGGTTAGGAAGTCATATGGGATACTTGCCTTTATTAGCCAAGGCATAGAATATAAGAACAGGGAGGTTATGATGGAGCTGTATAAAATGCTAGTTAGGCCACAGCTGGAGTATTGTGTACAGTTCTGGTCGCCACACTATAGGATGTAATTGCATTGGGGAGGATGCAAAGGAGATTCACCAGGATGTTGCCTGGGCTGGAGAATTTCAGCCATGAACAGAGACTGAATAGGCTAGTGTTGTTTTCCTTCGAGCAGAGAAGGCTGGGGGGGGACCTGATTGAGGTATGCAAAATTATGAGGGGCATAGGTAGGAAGAAACTTTTATCAATAACCAGGGGCCGTAGATTTAAGGTAAGAGGCAGGAGGTTAGAGGGGATTTGAGGAAAATGATTTTCATCCAGAGGGTGGTTGGAATCTGGAACACACTACCTGAAGGGGTAGTAGAGGCAGGAACCCTTACAACTTTTAAAAAGTATTTAGATGAGCACTTGAAATGCCATAACATACAAGGCTACGGGCCAAGTGTTGGAAAATGGGATTAAAATAAATAGGTGCTTGACAGCCAGCACAGACACGATGGGCTGAAGGGCCTGTTTCTGTGCTGTATAACTCTATCATACAGTGCATGGGATGATTTGTACCACTTCACTGCCTGAATAGGCACTAAATTGGAACAGAATCTATTGTAAACCACAGTGAGCAAAGCATCTTGGTTTCTCAACTCCTTTCTGTAGGTAGCATGCTCTCTAGTACTACGCTGATGCAATCTTTGCGTCTTACCATCAACACGACAGCAACATTGCTGGAGGTAAGTATACCGTTCAACCATGATGGACATGCATCCAAGCCCATTCTTCGCTGAGGTGTGCACTTACCAGCACAGGCACAGAATTCGGTTGCTATGGTGCCCTGACCTCCACCTTTGCTAACTTGGCATGGGCAACGAATTGAATCTGGGAATTTGCCATTTCATTAACACAACATTAAAAATAGGAGCAGGAGTCTTCGAGCCTGCTCCACCATTCAGTAAGATCATAGCTGATCTTTGACCTCAACTCTGCTTTCTTGCCTGATCCCCATACCCCTTGATTGCCTTAGTATCGAAAAATCTGTTGATCTCTGTCTAGAACATACTGTCTGAGCAGCCACAGTCCTTTTGGGTAGAGAATTCCAAAGATTCAGCACCCTCCAAGTGAATTAACAGCTGTTTCAATTTATTGTAGCTTGCTAGTGTGAAATAACAAGTTGATTTGCAATCGTTGTGTATTTATCACTCAACAGGAGACAGAACAAACACTGCTACCACAGACCTTTCAGAATTTTTACCAGAGGAGGTGGAAAGTGCAGTGAAGGTTGCAGCTGAAATATCCATGGGAACAGAGGTGTCTGAGGAAGACATTGTACACATTATACACCTTTGTGTTCAGGTTGGTGTTGCTAGTTATTTTGTTGAGCTGTTTAGTGTACTTCAGAGATGTTATTTTGTTGCAAATTCCTTTTGAAGCACGAGGGATCTTAGCTTTGGGAAATAGAAAACTTTATTCAGAACTAACCGATGGGGCTGTTTAGTGATCTTCAACTGGGTTGAGGTTGACCAAACTCATTTTATGTGGAGGAATCTCCCAATGGGCAACATCAGTTCATGACAGGTTGCCTAGATTCTGTTAAATGATATGATTATTTATCCTGTGTGATACATAATCTCTTTTTAAAATGTGTTTCTTCCTTGCAGGGAGGTGATCAGAGTCCTGTCCAGCACTGGCAGCAGTGATGATGACTTTGTCACTCTTTCTGATTAAATACTGAAGGGTTTTCAGTCACTACCTCGTCTGAGACTGTCAGTGCTGGAATGCTTGGTCACCTTTATAGACGCACCCTTGTCAGTGCTGTAATCCTTCTTCTACACTGATGGGCATATTGTACAAAATGGCTTTCTGCAGGTATCAAGATGTTTCTGGAGTAAGTCTGTATTGTAGCACTCTGAAAGTCATGTTACCGTTGCTTTTTTCCACTTTTCTCCCAATATTTACTGAAGGTGTTGAATCTTCACTGCGTTAGTTCCAAAGGCCTGAGTGGCCATTTTTCATATGTGAGACTAAACCGTGAATGTTAGGCTGTTTACCTCTCGAGGGTACTACAAACAAGATCTCCAGGCCTGAACTCGTGCACTGCCCATCAGGACTCACTAGGTGACAGTCTGGTGCGTGAATCCCAGCGAGTATTTCCTTAGTATAATTGTTGGTCAACTCGAGGGCTACCGGGGCTGTTTCTCCTCATTGCGGGATACCTGGCCTCGTGCGTCCCACAGCTCTGAAATTTTCTTTTAATTAAATGAAAGGACGTGACAATACTTAGAACAAATTGTACTTTTAACTGCATTTTCCTTCCCCTTTTAAGTTGTATACAGCCATGCATTGGTTTCGAGCCAGCATATTTACTTGAGGCTGCACCATTTATGCATGTGTTGGCCCCTGACCAAATTCAGAATTTGTGTTCCTTTATAATGCAGTCTCCTGCCATAGAACTGTCCTGTCAAGGATATTGAATTACTTCCTTGCTTATCAACAATTCCTTTATTAGGATCTCCAGTGACAACTGCAGGGCTGCCTTCAAATTTTGTTTGGTCAGTTATGTACTCACGAAGGGGAGGGGATGAAACATTTTCTTTGTTGAAAACCCACTGTCAGCATCAACCACTCCTATTTTTGGTACAGCAATCTAAGTTTCTGAGTAAAGCTGCTACTCTTATTTAACCTCAAGAGTGCTCCATACTGTACTTTCATTTGCTTTATTGCCCATATCAGCCAATTTCACTGAGATTGTTGCAGTTTTGTGATGTGAAATAGTGCCCTGTTGGAACTGGGTTGAGGCTGAAAGTCCAGTGCTGATACATTGTCCCTGATGTCTTCATTTATTCCAGCAAAGTTTCAGGAGCTTATTCATTCATATTGCTGTGTATTGGAATAGAGTTCATTATGAAGTACTGCTAGATATGACAAGTTGCATTCATCCTGCCCCTTCAAGGTAGTGCAAATCTCAGAGTATCGCACCCAGCTCTATGATTACCTGAGAAACAGAATGATGGCCATTGCTCCCAACTTGACTGTAATGGTTGGAGAACTGGTTGGAGCCAGACTGATAGCACATGCTGGTGAGTTCTTTTGTACAATTTATATAAATTTTGAGAATCTGTGGGTCTTGCACTGTTCAGTAATTGAGCTCCACTCCTATATTTGATGTCTGTAACACTGGAAATGGTATTCTAATTTGGAAAGTCATTTCTCAAGTAAATTCAAAGAGAGGTATAGGTTTGGAATGGGGTTGGTATAACCAGTAGTGTGCAGTGTAAGGGGAAGTAAGGTGAAATTGAAAATGAGGAACTGCAGAAGCTGATCCTATCCAAAGGTACAATGTACTTGCTACCCATGAGGGTAAGGATAAAGACTGTTGGAAGGACAGCCAAAATGTGGACTATGACACCTTGGAGAGGAAGCCTCAGATCGTTGTTGGGGATTCAATTTTTCAAGGGGGACAGATAGCTGCCTTTGTAAGCAGGATTGAGAGTCCTGCATCGTTTGTTACCCACCTGGTGCCAAGGTGAGTGATATCTCAAATTGGCTTGATGGATATTGAAGAGGAAGGAGGGAGAGGATCCAGTCATTGTGGTCCATGTTGGAAGCAACAACAGAGGGAAAAGTAGGCAAGAAGTCCTGTTTGGAGAGTACTAGGAGCTAAATTAAAGGACAGGACCTCAAGGGTTTTAATCTCTGGATTAGTACCTAAGACACATGCACATTGATGCAGGGAAAAGCAGATTAGAGGGGTGAACACTGTGGCTGAAGGAGTGGTGTGGGAAAGAGGAGTTCCAGTTCATGGGACATTGGCAAAAGTACTTGGACAAGAAGGAACTGTAGTGTTGGGACAAACTTCACCTCAACCAGGCTGAGACCTGATGGAGGGGATAAATACTGTGGTCACGAAGACTTTAAACTAGTAAGTGGGAAGGGGAAGGACTTGGATGGAAAAGGTAGTATAGATAATAGTTTGAAAACAAAAGGGAAGAGAGTGGGGTTTTCAAACGGTCAGAAATTGCAGGTAAATGAAAACTAAAAGATGTAAAGTTAATAAACCAGGAGAGAGAAATAGGAAATCTGTGAATAAAACATCAGAGCAGAAGGCGAGATTAGTGTGTGAGGCCCAAATAAACCTGCTTTATATAAATGCACTAAGTATAAGGGACAAATTGAATGAATTGCAGGCTCACTTTCAACTTTGAGGGCATGACTTGGTAGGTATTATGACGACATGGCTGTAAGACGGTCAGAACTGGGAACTAAATATACCCGGGTATAAGGTCTACAGGAAAGATGAAGAAAATGGTAGAGTGGTGGAATAGCCTGAATAATTAAGGATGGAATTACTTCAATGATAAGAAAGGATATAATGAGAGGTAAGCAGCCAGTGGAGACATTATGGGTAGAATTAAGAAATAGAAAAGGATTTGAGATTAGCGGGCATTGTGTAGAGGCCCCTGGTAGCAGCTGTGAAGTCGTGCTTGTATAAATACCGCTATTAGACATGGATGTAGCAAAGGAAGAATAGTTTTAGTGGGGGATTTGAACTTTCATAGATTGGAATGAGAGATTAGCACATATCAGAAAGGTAGTCAATTTCTTGAGTGTGTTTGGGATAGTTTGTTGCAGCAATATGTCCTAAAATTAACAAGGGTACAGGCCATATTAGGTTTAATGAGTAATGAGTTTTGCTGACAAGTTTAGTTAACAGCCTAATGGTGCATGAACACTTATTTGATAGCAATCATGATCGAGTTCAATGTAATGTTTGAAAGGAAGAAACGTGTAACAGCTACTAAGGCTCTAGATTCAGGTAAGGCTGACTTCAATAGGATGAGACAGAGACTGTCCACAGTAAACTGAGTAAATCTGTTAATGGATAAAATGAAATAAGATCAGTTAAAAAGACTTCAGTGACCCAGAACCAGTTTATATCCTTAAGGGGCAAAGGTTCTAAATTCTAGTTGCCAATAAACAGCCATAGGCAAGTGAAGAGGTAAGAGACAGCATAAAACTAAAAGAAAAGGTGTACAAAAATACAAAAAAAATACAGATTCAGGTGAATGGGAATGATGCAAAGAGTGACAAAGCAGATAGAGCTACAAAAAGGAATATGAAAATAAACTGACAAGGAGTATCAAAATCAACACAGAAAAAAGGGTGATCGGAAACAACGTGGGCTCTTTGAAAGCTAGTAATGGTGATAATGAAAATAAGAAAATAACGGACATGCTAAATTGCTTCTCAATATTTACATTAAAAGACGTCAGCATGCCAGATATCCCAAGGAAACTAATATTCAATCAGGGACAGGGACTCAACAAAATTAACATAAGTAAAATAACAGTACAGGAGAAATCAATGGAACTAAAGTGTGACAAATCCCCAGAATTAGATGGTTTCCATCCCAAAGTTTCAGAAGGAGGAGGTAAGAAGATTGCAGGTGCCCTAACTAATTTTCCAAACTTCTTTTGATTTGGGAACTGTTCCTTTAGATTGGAAGATTGCGCATCACTCTGCTATTTAAGAAAATTGACAGGGAAACCAGGGAATCATAGACCAATTAGCGTTACGTCTGTTATTGGAAAATTGCTAGAGGCTATGATTGAGGATAGGGTAACCGAACAAATAGAACATTTTTTGCTGCTCAGTGTCATGCTAGACCCCCGCCTGCCAAGAATGAGGCACATTAATTTTGTAATGAACATTGGTTTTAAACTGTTACTGGAGTGAAGAAAGGACTTGTTAAACAGATCAGCCGTGGCTGGAAGAGACATTTGCATAGTAACAGACGGCGATTGGAAGGCTAAAGGACCATTCCCTGACACATTCAACCCATAATGGACCTTGATCACCAGGTATTGTATGTAAGAGGAGCATTCCAGAGACTGCTAAGGTGATGCAATTCAAGACATGGTCAGACCAGTTAGTCACATGACTAACTGGCTTGGCAATTTGGGTTTTTCTGAATTGTGCAAACAGTTTGAACTGAGTGTGTCTGTTTGCTCCTGGACTGAGCAGCTCTGTCCTGTCTGCTTCCATCTCTTTTCTCACAAGCCTCTGAATCCACTGAAGACACATGAACCCCAAGAGAGAAAAGTCTCCTACAGTGAACAAGGTTGAAGAGGAATACTGGCCCCTAACGAAAAGCAAGATCTACCTACAATCAGGGACTCTACAGTGAGCTCAAAGAACCGTAACAAAAACTCTTCAGATATTGCCCCAAACTTTTCTACTTTATTTCTTCTCTTTTCTGTCTCTATTTGCATGTGTGTATCGTATATGCATGCTAGTGTGGGGCGCAGGATGTATCCCTAGGCGTCAAGCAAATTAGAGTTTAAGTTTAATAAATTTCAGCTTTTCTTCTTTAAACCTAAGAAAGCCTGTTTGTGCTAGTTTCTTTGCCTTATAATTGGAAAGCGGTGAACAAGGATTCACCAAGGGGGAGCTAAAAACACAGTGTGCTTAAAAATAAAACCCTGTTACCAGGTGAAGGCTGAAAGGGAACCCAAGACCTCTTTCTCACCTGGTTGTAACATCAGAGAGCCATAATGGATTTGTAAAAGTAGGTCATGCTTGATGAATCTGATTGAAATTTTTGAAATTTAGTGGGCAGGGGAATGTCTGTGCATGTTTTACATATATATATTGGATTTCCAGAGGCATTCAATAAACTCCTTCACAAGGGACTGTTAGCTAAAGTTGAAACTCGTCGAATTGAAGTCAAATTATTGAGCTGGTTAGGAAGTTGGCTGAGCGGAAGGAGACAGAGTAGGGATAATGGACAGGTACTCTAATTGACAGGATATGACAAGTGATGTCCCGCAAGGATCTCTATTGGGGCTACAGCTATTCACTGTATTTATTAATGACTTGGATTATGACATAGAAAGCCTCGGGTCCAAATTGTCTGATGACACAAAGATAGGTGGCAAGGTAAGAAGTATAAAATGACAAAGATATTGGTAGTTTTTTTTTATTTGTTTCATCGGATGTGGGCATCGTTGGCAAGACCAGCATTTGTTGCCCATCCCTAATTGCCCTTGTGAAAGTGGTGATGAGCCACTTCCTTGAACCGCTGTAGTCCATCTGGTGCAAGTACACCCACACTGGTGTTAGAGAGGGAGTTCCAGGATTTTGATCAGAGACACTGAAGGAATGACAATATATTTCCACGTCAGGATGGTGTGTGGCTTGGAGGGGAACTTGCAGATGGTGGCATTGCCATGCGTCTGCTGCTCTTGTTCTTCTAGGTGGAAGAGGTCACGGGTTTGGAAGGTGTTGTTGAAAAGCCGTGGTGAGTTGCTGCAGTGCATTTTTTATGTAGTACATACTGCGCCTCCTGTGAGCCGGTGATGGATGGAGTGCCAATCAAGCAGGCTGCTTTGTCCTGGATAATATCGAGCTTCCTGAGTGTAGTTGGAGGCGCACTCATCCAGGCAAGTGGAGAGTATTCTTTCACACTCCTGACTTTTGTTTTGTAGATGGTGGACATGCTTTGGGGAGTCAGGAGGTGGGTTATTTGCTGCAGAATTCCCAGCCTCTGACCTGCTCTTGTAGCCATGGTAATTATATGGCTGGTCCAGTTCAGTTTCTGGTCAATGGTAACCTTCAGGACATTGATAGTGAGGGATTCTGTGATGGTAGTACCATTGAATGCCATGGGACGATGGTTAGATTCTTGCTTGTTGTAGTTGGTCATTGCCTGGCCCTGTGTGTCGCGAATGTTACTTGCCACTTATCAGCCCATGTCTGAATGTTGTCCATGTCTTGCTGCATGTGGACAAAGGCTGCTTCAGTATTTGAGGAGTCTGGAATGGTATTGAATATTGTACGATCATCAGCGATCATTCCCGCTTCTGACTTTATGATGGAGGTAAGGTCATTGATGAAGCAGCTGAAGATGGTTGGGCCTAGGGCACTACCCTGAGGAACTCAGCAGCAGTATCCTGGGATTGAGATGATTGGCCTCCAACAGCCACCACCATATTCCTTTGTGCTAGGTATGACTCCAACCAGTAGAATATTTCCCCTGATTCCCATTGATTTCAATTTTACGAGGGCTCCTTGATGCCACCCTTGGTCAAATGCTGCCTTGATATCAAGGGCAGTCACTCTCTCCTCACCTCTTGAGCTCAGTCCAAGACCGTTTAGACCAAGGCTGTAATGAGGTTAGGAGCCGGGTGGTCCTGGTGGAATCCAAACTGAGCATCAAGGAGCAGGTTATTACTGTGTAAGTGCTGCTGGATAGCACTGTGGACGACACCTATCACTTTGCTGATCGAGAGTAGACTGATAGGGCGGTAATTGGCTGGATGGGATTTGTCCTCTTTGTGGACAGGACATACCTGGGCAATTTTCCACATTGTCGGGTAGATGCCAATGTTGTAGCTGTAGTGGAACAGGATGGCTAGGGGCGCAGCCTGTTCTGCAGCACAAGTCTTCTGTCAAGTACTACTGCTGGGATCACAAACCGATTTCAGTGTAGGCAAATGTGAAGTCATCAATTATGGTCTTGAAGGTTCCAATAGGGTACTTTCTAACTGGAGAAATCTAGAAACAGTCTAGGTCCAAAGAGACATGGGGTCCAGTTCTCTTTGGCCTCCTTATCTCGAGAGACAATGGGTAAGCGCCTGGAGGTGGTCAGTGGTGTGTGGAGCAGCGCCTGGAGTGGCTATGAAGGCCAATTCTAGAGTGACGGGCTCTTCCACAGGTGCTGCAGAAAAATTTGATTGTCGGGGCTGTTACACAGTTGGCTCTTCCCTTGCGCCTCTGTCTTTTTTCCTGCCAACTGCCAAGTCTCTTCAACTCCCTAGGGTCCAGTTACATGTATCATTAAAATGCCATGAACAGGTACAAAAAATAATCTAAAAAGCTAATGGAATGCTGGCCTTTGTATCTAGAGAACGAGAATGCGAGAAGGTAGAAGTCAGGCTTCAGCTACACGAAGCCCTAATTGGAGCACGCCTGGGGTATTGCGAGCATTTCTGGCCACCATGTCTTGCAAAGGGTATATCGGCCTTGAAGGGTGTGCAGTGTAGATTTACTAGAAGGTAGACAGGAGCCATTAAATGACAAGAGTTAGTGGACCTTCCCTTTTGTTCTTTTTCCAACCTCCCCCATTTTACCGATTTAAAACCTATTACATTTCCAACTTTTCCCAATTCTGATGAATCATCGACCTAAAACATAAACTCTCTTTCTCTTGCCACAGATGCTGCCAGACCTGCTGAGTATTTCCAGCAAATTCTGTTTTTATGCCAGGTTTAATTCCTGACTGTTAACTTAGCTGTGACAGGATTTGGAACACCATAATTGGCCTCTTGTCTCTGGGGTAGGTTAGTGAGGAAATGAGCCAGGGTTCCCATTTCAGATCAACATCCAATTACATCTGGCTTCCAGTTCATGCAGCATACAAGTGTCAAGCTCGTGTTCCAGTTATCTGTCCATGCCTCATTTTGTTCAACTGGTATGTGTTGTCCTCAGCATTATTCTCTGAATTTCCAGGCACGAAACCTGCTCCAAAGTGAACAGCCTACTGACTCTTAATGGTGTGAATCTCCAGGCTCAATTCTTGCTTGTGCCAAAATACTTTAAACTCCTGTTCGCCTTCAGGGCACCATTCTGGATGGATGTTTATGGCTGCGAGAAAATACTAGAGTCTGTTTCTTACTCCCAACATTAGACACAAACTGTAGGTCTCAGTAACAACTGCATTATTACTAGCTGTTACTGGTATCAACAGAGTGATCAAATCTTCATCTGGAGCTCACACTGTTAGAGCATCTTTTAGTGTGTTTCATGGAATTATAACGGTAGAACTACATCCTGCTTGGTACTAATCAAAACTTTCACACCATTAAACATTAGTACTATTGGCAGTGAGAAGTTCATGAAATCAGTAATGTTCATGAAACTAGTTGCAGCTGACAAATGTCTATTGGTACACTGGTGTATGTGAAAGCCTTCGACCATCTTTTGCTATAGGTGAGTTTTCCAAAACTTCAGTAGGCTTTCTTTGGATTATCCTCTCTCCTGACGTGTGTATGTATACTTTCCTTTCCCAGTAGGGGTTATTGGGTCTGGAGTTATTAGTTACTGGGATCGGGATTGGGGACACCGGATAGTTTTTAAAAGCCCGGGGTGACCAGTTGCAGTAACTCCATTATTTATAATGAAACTTTGATCTCAATCCTTTATCCTTCACCCACTCCTTCACATTCCGATTTGTGTGAAGCGTATGGACTAATGACCTGTTACATGCTCAAACTGGTACTCTGCATTGAAGACTGCTGGGAATGATGACACCTTGAAGTGCAATCTAGACCATGGCACCAATGGGCAAGGGACTGTATAGGAGAGAACAGCAAAGACCAGAAATGCAGGCGATTCCATTGTTAGGGGGACAGACAGGCATTTGTGTAACCAATATCATGAGTCCCGCCTGGTAATGTAGCCTCCCTAGTGCCAGGGTACAGAATAATCTGCAGTAGAAAGGGAGTTCCCCAGAAATTGTGGGTAGGTGTTGAGGTCCTATTGTCAGATTTTCAGGAGCTGGGGAGGAAGTTAAAAAGTAGGACCTTGAAGGTAGTAATTTCTGGATGATTCCTCCCAGTGCTGCAAGCTAGCACAAGTAGAAATAGGAAGATAGGGAGGATCGATGCGTAGTTTGAGGCATGAACCTGGAGGGAGGGCTTCATATTCTTGGGGCATTGGGACCAGTTCTGGGGCAGGGGGCACCCATTCAAAAGGGACGGGTTGCACCTTAACAGCAATGGGACCAATGTCCTTGCAGGAAGTTCACCAGTGTGATTGGAAGGGTTTAAATTAAATTGGTGGGGTATGGACACCAGCATATAGAAGTAGAAAAAGAGGAAAAATGTACCTAAAGTGAGAGAGTTGGATAGTACTAGAGATGGAAGCAGTGCCATATTCGGAAGGAGCAGACTAAGAAGGACTACGAGGAATATAATAGGTTTAGAACGCATGTATGTAAATGCACGGTGTGGTGAATAAGGTTGGTGAGCTACAAGCTCAAGTAGAAACAAAGAAGATATGATCATGCAACTGGGGGTATTCTGTAGGCCTCCAAATAGAGAGAAATAGAAGAGCAAATCTGCAGGGAACGTATGAAGTGGTTATATTGGGGATTTTAATTACCCAAATATCGATTGGAATAATGTTAGAGTAAAGGATAAGAAGGAGGAGGAGGAATTTCTGAAATGTGTTGAGGAGAACTTCCTTTACTAGTATGTTCTGGGTCCTACTGGGAAGGAGGCATTTCTGGATCTGGTGCTGGGAAATGAGGTGGACCGAGTGGACCAAGTGTCTGTGGGGGAGCACTTGGATAAGACTGATCATTGCATCATCAGGTTTAGATTAGTAATGGAGAAGAGCAAGGAACAATCTAAAGTAGAACTTCTGAATTGGAAGAGGGCTAACTTCAGTGGGATGAGAGGGGATCAACCAGGGTAAAATGGAACCAAAGGCTGACAGGCAAAACTGTAATGGAACAATGGGTGATCTTTTTGAAGAGATGTTTCAGGTACAGGCTTGGTACATTCCAAAAAGGGCGAAAGCCAGGGCTCCTTGGATGATGGAGATAGATAATCTAATGAAACAAAAAACGAGGCTGTTGATGCATGTCAGGTGAATTCTTCAAGCAAGAACCAGGCCAAATACGATAAGTTGAGAGGGGAAATGGAGAGGAAAATAAGATTGGAAAAGAGAGAATGAGAATGAAATGGTAGTTAACATAAAAGGAACCCAAAAATCTTCTACCAGGCATGTAAATACTAAGTGGGTAGTAAGAGGTGGAGTGGGGTGCAGGGCAAGGCTAGAATAACTAATGAGTACTTTGCGTTGGTGTTTACTAAGGAAGAGGATACTGACAAAATATCAGTGGAAGCGGAGATGGTAGAGCTAATGGATTGGGTGAAAACTGACAGGATGTGCTGGAAAGCTTAGCTATGTGTAGAGTGGATAAGTCATCTGGTCCGGATCCCTTGCATCCCAGGTTACTAAAGGAATTGGAGGGGAGATAGCGGAATGGCTTGCCATAATCTTCCAATGTTCCTTAAATGTGGGGGATGTGCCAGAATATTGGGAGGGTGGCAAATGTGACACCCTTATTCAAGAAAGGGTGCAAGGACATTACTAGTAACTACAGACCAGTCGTTTTAACCTCAGTTTTGGGTAAGGTTTTGGAAACAATAATGAGGGGAAAAAATCAGCGAGCACTTGGAGAGGTTTGAGTGAATTAAGGAAAGCCAGTATGGATTTGTAAAAGGCAGATTGTGCTTGACTAATCATTGATTTTTTGATGAAGTAGCAGAGAAGGTTGATGAAGGGAAAGCAATGGATGTTGTCTATATGGATTTTAAGAAAGCCTTTGACAAAGTACCACATAAAAGGCTGGTTAACAGAATTGAGGCTCATGGAATAGGAGGGTCAGTGTCAGCTTCGATTTAAAAAAAAAAGGAATCTTGGTAAATGGCTGTTTTTCAGATTGGAGGATGGTAGACAGTGGTGTTCCCCAAGCGTCGGTGCTAAGACCACTGCTTTTTTGATATAAATGACTTAGATATTGGAATACAGAGTAAAATTCCAAAATTGGCAATGATACCAAGCTTGGAGGTGTGGCAGACAGTGAGGATGATACCAGTCAACTGCAACAGGACATAGGCTAGCAGAATGGGCAGACAAGTGGCAGATGGAATTTAATACATAGAAGTGTGAAGTGATCCATTTTGGCAGAAGTGACAGGGAGAAGCAATACAGACTTAATGGCGCAGTTCTGAAGAGAGTGCAGGGACAGAGGAGCCTCAGGGTTCATGTGCATAGATCTTTGAAGGTGGCAGGACATATCAAGAGTAGTTAGCAAAACTTGTGGAATCTTGGGCTTTATAAATAGAGGTATTGAGTACAAAAGCAGGGAAGTTATGATGAACCTTTATGAAGCTCTGGTTAGGCCACGACGAGAGTATTGCATTCAGTTCTGATTACCACACTATGTGAGGGTCTTTGAGGGGTGCAGAGGAGATATACCAGGATGGTTCCAGGGATGAGGGATTTTAGCTACAAGATTGGCGTCGTTCTGCTTGGAGCAAAGCAGAATGAGGGCAGATTTGATTGAGGTGTACAAGATTGACAGATTTAGATAAGGTAGACAAAGCACAGCTGTTCCCATTAGCTGACTCGAGGACACAGATTGAAGGTTTTGGGCAAGAGATGCAGGGGGAATGTGAGGAAGAATTTTTTTTACACAGCGAGTAGTAATGCCCTGGAACTTGCCTACGTGGGTAGTAGAAGAGGAGACAATGAGTGATTTCAAAAAGAAATTGAATGGATACTTGTGGGAAAGAAATTTGCAGGGCTACAGTGATAGAGTGGGGAAATGGGACTGACTGGATTGGCCTACAGAGAGCCAGCATGGACTCAATGGGCCAAATGGCTGTCTCCTATGTCGTTATGACTCTATGACTCTCCTTTCTATAGGTTCTTTGTTGAATCTAGCAAAGCATCCTGCATCCACTGTGCAGATCCTGGGTGCAGAAAAGGCACTGTTCAGAGCATTGAAGACAAGAAGAGACACTCCAAAATATGGTCTTATTTACCATGCATCACTGGTTGGGCAGACCACTCCAAAGAACAAGGGCAAGGTAAGTCTTTGTACTGCAAATGAACTGTGGTCCTGCTTGCTTGTGGATTTTGGGCGAATCAAGGTAAAGGATTTTGGTGCTTGAAAATGGAACACTTCTCTTTTTCAGGTTGTGTCAGCATCATACATTCCGTGGTCAGGTACAAGGCACCGCAGGGACTGGAGTGCATTGTCGACGCCAAGAATGGCATTTTAATTTGAGTTTTTGTTTATTTCTGGTTTTAATAAAGTTATTTTAAAAATATAAGTATGTTTATAAAGGGGGCCTGAGGAATACAGGCCCCCTCGACATAAAATATATAAAAGAGACCTGGGGTATAAAGACCACCTTATTTAAAAAAAAAACGGGGTTAGATACAGAGTAAAGCTCCCTCTACACTGTTTCCCCCCCCCCCCCTAAAAAAAGGGGGTTAGAAACAAATAAAGTTTTGTCTACACTGTCTGAACCTCAAGACCATCCTCTTGTTCCAGTTTAGGTTTTCATATTCCCTATGCAACCTATTCTGTAGCTACTTTGCGCTTACACATTTTGTGCCTTATTGGTGGTAAATTAGAATTGATCAGTGGTGTACTGGAATATAATTGGAATGTGGTCCCTTTGGCTCTAGTCTCAAGATAATGCTGGCGTTTATTGCCTGCCCATTGAAGGTGGTGATGACTGTTCTCTTGGAAGCAGTGCCCTCCTTGTGAAGTTAGGGAATTTCCAGATGCTGACTTTGTGACTATCAAGGAACAGTGGTAGGTGCCTGTGTCAGGATGGTATATTTTTTAGAGATGTATTGCTATTGCTGCTGTTGTCCTCCTTGCTGATAGAGGGCTCCGGAGGAAGGTGCTTTTGAAATCTTTGAGTTGCTGCACTGCATCCTGTAGATATTGCAGCCAAAGTGCACTATTGATGGAGGCGGTGGGTATTCAGCCTGTGAAGCAAACTGATTTTCCCTGGATGGTGTTGAGCTTCTTGCGTGGTGTGGTTGCACCCATTCAGGTGAATGTGAGTATTCCATCATGCTGCTATTTGAGCTTTGGAGATGGTGAAGAGGCTTTGTGTTAATCTGTGAATTGTGGATCAATTGTTTGATTATATGCAGGTGGAAGGCATTAATTGGGGTCTGTCTTGAGCACTTATAAACAGACAGTTACTGAGACTGGTGGAGGGTTTTGACTGAGGGGCTACATGTTTGTAATCCTTTTACTCTGTACCAAAAATGTGAAACTGCATAAAGATTGGCTTCAGCATTACCCTTGTGACAAACTTTCTTGTGTTCGACACTTTGAGCGGCTACTCGTCTGAGTATCCACTTTCATCTCTGCTTTGTGGTCATGGTGTTAATTTGATTGGTCTGGTTAAGCCTCCGCTTGATGATGAAGACCGCCCAATTGTCAGTTTTAAAGTGGAATTGGTTTCAGCAGTATCAGTCGGGTTCACACGGCACAGAACTCTGGCAGTTTTATGTAGGTGTCATGTAGACAGTGGAAAGGTTGACATCACCTAGGTCATTAATGCCAGAAGATCTCAGGGAAGCAATTGGTGTCCCACTCTGCCCTAGCCCAGGGACACATCAGCCAGGGTTTCCATGCTCAATATCTTATCAGCAAGGTATATGTATATAGATGTTAAGGAAAGGATCCTGCATGTCTGTGATGGGTCTGACAGCTGAAAAGCTGTTGACACTTGCTAGGTCCAGATGTGAATAGTGAGTACTTCCACCAAAGGGGGATGGGGTATGAGCCACAAGTGCCAACGACTTCAAAGGGGTTGAAGGAAAATGAGGAATTGAAAATAAAAGACAGGAAAATGGCATGCAGGTTGAGTGGTTGGCATTTTTCAAGGTTTGTGTTGATGCACAGAACAAAGATTTGCATTTAAACTGTACTGTACTTGTCATGGAATGAGTTAAATGTTAAGTGAAATTGGCTATCAGAAAGGGGAAAACATGTTCCACTGACAACTATCAGGTACAGCACAAAAGTTCTCTAAAATACTGACCCCGGAATTGCCTCTTAAACAGATCTCCAGGATGTTGGCGGCCAAGGCATCTTTAGCAATCCGCTATGATGCTCTGGGTGAGGACACAAATGCAGAAATGGGTGTGGAGAACAGAGCAAAGCTGGAGATCCGAATACGGCACTTAGAAGAAAAAGGGGTAAGCGAACTGTTGCAATGCCCCGGTCAGTGATGCCCGGCAGGACAGATATTTGGTCAGAATGTGAAGCACCTGGTCTGAGATTCTTGTGGCTGTCTTGAATTTGTGTGTTGGCCTTTGTCAGTTGTAATTTCACTCAACTGTTTTGTGTCTCAATGCTGCTTTGGCTTTTGTATTGTAGATGAGAAGGATAAGTGGTACAGGAAAGGCTCGGGCAAAATCTGACAAATACCAGCATAAGAGGTATGTGTCCTAAATAATTTCTTTCGGTTTCCGTATATGTGCTGTGTTCCTGTTCTCAATCATATTGGCTTGCTGGGAAGGATATAGGTCGGAGGCTGTGCACTTTCTGAGGGTTGGAGATTAGAAAGGCAAGTTCTTGGTGGTCTTGTATGCATTTCCTGGTGCCCTGTTCGGGTGACCTTGATGAAGCTTGGCTAGCATTTCTGTTGGTATGTGAGTTATGGTAGATTTGTAAGTAATTTGTGTTTAACTAGCTTCTGGATATTGACCTTTCTTGTGGGAATGTTGCTAATATAATTCATTTTCATGGAAGAAAACTGTGTTTGATTGCTCTCTCAAGGGCCTCAACAGTCGAAGGCACCTTTTGGTTTGTTGCCAAGCCATCCAGACCGGATGGCCCAAGGCAATATCTGCTGAGTTAGCTGATCTCTGTCAGAGTAGGATTTGGGGTTGCAGTTGACCTTGGCACCCCCAGTCACTGTTGCAAATTGTATGTGGATACTGAGTGAGAACAAAATTGGGCTGAGCTCTAATGCCAACACTACCTATCTAGGCTCTTGCATAATGATTTAGAACATGAGTGAGATCCTAGGGGTTGCCAGTGCTGTATTAATGTACCCCAGTAATAGAAGAAAGACTGCAGGAGGGAGGGGAGGGGGTGAAGGGGGAAAGAAATGTTTTGTGTATTATCCTAATTTACCTTGTTTCTGGTCAGTGACGTAAAAACGTATGACCCATCTGGGGACTCCACACTACCTTCTGTGCCAAAGAAACGGAAATTCGAGGAAGTGGAAGATGTGGAAGAACCAAAAGAAGTCAAGTCCAAAAAAAAGGCCCGAATTTCAGAGCCTCCTGTGACAGGTTAGTCCAGGAAAATTTTAACCATGCATTTGATCTTGAACCATGTAAGCACGTTGTAGTCTTTTCAGCTGCTGTACTTGTGCAAGTAACACTTCTGGTTGTACAGCAGTTCAGGTCAGTCAGGATTTCTGACTGTGACGAAAATATTTCATCATGAGCTTGAAACTCTTAATTCCAACATGGGCTGACATTAATGGCTGTGTACATCTGCTGTCCTTCATTTGCAAGATTCTTAATCTCATTCTCCCCTTTGGCTGGCAAAGGGTGGAGGAGATGAGGTTTTCCCACACAGAGGTAGGGTTACTACTCCTGGCAGCTTGTTCAAGATCAGTTTAGATCAGGCTAACTGGCTACGTAACTTCTCTACGAGGCATTTTGTTTCCTCTGGATCTCTTAATTCAAAACTGCATTTCACCTCTTGGCTGGCAGTACTTCCGAACTGATGCTAATTTCTGCTATTTTTTCTCCACTTCTGAAAGCACTGACAAACTGGCTTTAGAGTTGCACAAGTGTTGCCTGTTCTATGGTTGCTTGCACAAATGGTCGTTCTTCCAGCCCCCATCCATCATCACCCTCCTCCTCCTGGCTGAACTTGTCACATTGAACAACTTCTCTGACTTTCACTCACTTTCCCCAAACGAAAGGTGTTGTGGGAACTCATGGGTCCTAGCTATGCCAGCCTTTTTGTGGGATATGTGGAACATTTTTTGTTCCAGTCCTACTCAGGTTCCCTCCCTTACCTCTTTTTCTGGTTCATTGATGACTGTATTGGTGCCGCTTCCTGATCTCACCCTGAACTGGAAAATTTCCCGTCGCCTGTTGTTTTAATTCTGTGCTCCACTCCTATTTTGGCCTCTCCTATTTTGGCCTCCTACATTGTTCCAATGAAACTTATCGTAAGCTCAAGGAACACCCTCATCTTTCCTTTAGGCACTCGAGAGCCTTCTGGACTCAACATTGAGTTGAACATTTTTAGTTCATAGCCTTTGCTCCTTTTTTATTTTTTGCATGGCAGCTGTTGGTAATGATCCTTCCCACTAACACATCCTCTGGACACATTTTTGTTTCTCTGCTTGTCCTGTTCCCATCATCTCTTTTGTCATTTAATCTCTCATGTCTTCCAACCTTTCACAGACATTCCCTCTTGTTCTTCTCCTCCCCTCCCCCCTTTCCCTGTCTCTGTACTTGCTTTAAACCTGTTACATCTAAATTCTTCCAGTTCTGGTGAAAAGTCATCAACCTGAAACGTGAAGTTGGTTTCTCTTTCTACAGATGCTGCTAGACCTGCTAAGTACTTGTGGTATTTTCTGTTTTTATTTAAAATTTCCAGCATCTAGAGAATTTTGCTTTTGTATTGACCATTCTTCCTGTGGTTCAGCTACTTACTACCTTTATCAGCTGTCCTGATTTTTTTATTTAACTGCAGAATTTTAGATTTTTTTTCATTTTAAAGCTGAGTTAATCCTTGTTCCAGAGTTTAGGACTTCCAAATGATGTGGTTTTGGGTTTGTGATCTTACCTGTGTCAGGGAAGGTGGCAGAGTGTTACTCCCTACCATGTGGATGCTCCTTTGCGTGGCTGGACAGATTCTACAATTCCATGAAGCACTACTGGTCTAGATGTGGTCATACTAAAATACTTTTTGTTTTCAAAGAAGCAGTAGAAGAGGCTGAGCCATCCACAAAGAAGAAAAAGAAGAAAGAAAAGAAGCAGGAGATAGTAGTAAAACTGGAGGAGGAGGAAGAACCATCAACTTCTTTTGTTACAGAGGAGGTAAGAACATGAGGATTGGAATATGATGCAACTAGTAGTAAAACTTTTATTCTCTCACTGTAATTACACAAATTAGGGCTCATGGGATTGGGGGTAATATGTTAGCATGGATTGTGGATTGATTAACAGACAGCAAACTGTAGGAATAAACGGGGCAAGTTTTGGTTGGAAGCCTGTAACTAATGGGGTACCGCAAGGATCCGGTCTTGATCTTCAGTTATTTACAATCTGTAGCAATAACTTGGTTGAGGGGTGGGGTGGGGGGGGTTGCAGGAACTGTAATATATCCAAATTTGCTGATAGAAAGTTAGTTGTGAGAGGGACACAGGCTGCAAAGGGATATGGACAGGTTAAGTGAGTGGGCAAGAATTTGGTAAATGGAATATAATGTGGCGAAGTGTGAAGTGTAACTATGGCATGAAAATAAAAAGGCACATTTTTTTACAGGCTGCATTTGCTGACAATGCCACCACTAGGTGGTGCTGCAATGGCACATGCATAATTGCAGCCTGTGCCACTAAAACGTCACAGTCTGCGAGGTCAGGCAGCTGCCAGGATTAAAGATGGTACTGCTCAAATAATCACACGATGGCAACCTAAACACATGGCAGCACACAATGGCCGGAGGGGGGGTGGGGGAGGGAGCAAGTGGGGGGGGGGGGGGTGGTGAGGGGAAGGGAGCGAGCGGGGAAGGGAAGGGAGCGGGTGGGTGGGCAAGCCAGCGGGCGGGGGGTGGTGAGCGGGAAGTCGGGAGCGGGCGGAAGGAGGAGAGCGCACCCACCACAGCAAGGTCTTTGGCTGTGCTCTCCCCGCACCCACTCTCTACCTGCTCCCCAGCCCCCCTCTCCCCCCACCCCTGCTCTCTCCTGCCCAGATCCCTCCACCATCTGCCCGCGTTATGCGATGACGTCATCTGTGCATGCGCCAACCAGTCCTGGCACTGCAGAAGGCAGCGCATGCGCAGATTGGCGCAGTCGGATGACGTAAGCTACTGGCTGCGTTGTCAGTAATCACATTGTTTTTTAAATGGTTAAAAAGCTGGGAAATGTTGGTATTCAGAAGGACTTGAGTGTCCTTGTACACAAATCACAAAACTAACATGAAATTAGGAAAGCAAATGCTGTTAGCCTTCATTGCAAGGGCATGTGGCCTGGTCCAATCTACACCTCCTTTGTTATCTCTTGCCCCACCCCCACCTCACTTGCTTATAACCTGTGACTTTTTTGATATTTGTCAGTTCTGAAGAAGGGTCACTGACCCGAAACGTTAACTCTGCTTCTCTTTTCACAGATGCTGCCAGACCTGCTGAGTGGTTCCAGCATTTCTTGTTCTTATTTCAGATTTCCAGCATCTGCAGTATTTTGCTTTTATAATAGTAAACAAGTCTTGCTGCAATTACATAGGAACTTGGTGTGCTGCATACAGTTTTGGCCTCCTTACCTAAAGACGATAATATACTTGCATTAGAGGGAGTGCAACAAAGGTTCACCAGCCTGATTCCTGGGATGAGAGGATTGTCCTATGAGGAGAGATTGAGTAGCTGAGGTTTTCCCTTGAGCTTAGAACAATGAGAGGTGGTCTCATTGAAACATTAAATTCTTAAGGTGCTTGACCGGGTAGATGTTGGTGGGATGTTTTCCCTGACAGAGTCTAGAATTTAGGGTCACAGTCTCCAAATAAGCAGCTGGCCACTTGGGACTGAGATTAGGAGAAATTTCTTCCGTCAAACGATTGTGAATCGTGTGGATGCTGTGCCCCAGAAAGCTGTGGATGCTCAGTCATTGAGTATATTCAAGACAGATCAGCCCAAGCCTAAATGTCTTGTTGCATGCAAGCATGGGCTGCTTCATTAACTGAGGTGTTACGAATGGGAGTGCACACTGCAATCATCTGCGAACATCCCCACTTCTGACCTTATGGTGGAGGGATGGTCATTGAAGCAATTGATGTTTGGGCTTAGGGCACCACTGCGAGGAACTCCTGCAGTGATGTCCTGCGGCTGAGGTGATTGGCCTCCAATAGCCGCAACCATCTTCCTTTGTGTACTGGTAATGTCACTGCACTAGTAATCCAGAGTCCAGTCTATTGCTATGGGGGCATGGGTTCGAATCCTACCACAGCAGATGATGAAATTTGAATTAAATTAATAAATCTGGAATTAAAAAGCTAGTCTAATGATGACTATGAAACCATTGTCGATTGTTGTAAAAACCCATCTGATTCATTAATGTCCTTTTAGGGAAGGAAATCTGGCCTACCTATGACTCCAGACCCACAGAAATGTGGTTGACTTTTAAAATGTCCTCTGAAAGCCACTCAGTTCAAGGGCAATTAGGGATGGGCAATAAATGCTGTCCTAGCCAGAGATGCCAACATCTCACAGACAAATAAAAAAAAGATCCTGAGGGGTCTTGACAGGGTGGATGTGGAAAGGATGTTTCCCCGTGTGGGATAATCTAGAACTAGGGGTCACTGTTTAAAAATAAGGGGTTGCCCATTTAAGACAGAGATGAGAAATCTTTTCTCAGGGTCGTGAGTCTTTGGAATTCTCTTCATCAAAAGGCAGTGGAAATAGAGTCTTTGAATATTTTTAAGGGAGAGGTAGATAGATTCTTGATGAGCAAGGGGGTGAAAGGTTATCGGGGGTAGGCGGGAATGTGGAGTTGAGGTTCCATCAGATCAGCCATAATCATCTTGAATGGCGGAGCAGGCTCGAGGGGCCTACTCCTGCTCCTAATTCATATGTTTGATCTGATCTGTTGGCTGTGGGATCGCTTAGCTTTGTCTCTAGCATACTGCTTCTGCTGTTTCGCATGTTTATAGTCATGTGTTATAGCTTCACCAGGTTGGTACCAAATTTTTAGCTATGCCTGGTACTGCTGCTGGCATGCTGTTATACACTGTTCATTGAACCAGGGTTGGTCCCTTGACTTCATGTTAATTGTAGAGTGCTGGGCCATGACGTTACTGATTGTGGTGGTTTACAATTCTGCTGCTGCTGATGGTCCACAGCACCTCAGGGACGCCTAATTTTGAGCTACTAGATCTGATCTGAATTTATCCCATTTAGCATGGTGGTAGTGCCACACAACACAGTGGAAGGTATCCTCAGTGTAAAGGCGGGGCTTTGTCTCCACAAGAACTGTGCTTTGGTCACTCCTACCAATACTGTCATGGGCAGATGCATCTGCGACAGGTAGATTGGTAAGGGCGAGGTTTTTCCCTCGTTTTGGTTC
The DNA here is from genome assembly GCF_036365525.1 of Heterodontus francisci. NCBI lineage: Eukaryota > Metazoa > Chordata > Chondrichthyes > Heterodontiformes > Heterodontidae > Heterodontus > Heterodontus francisci. The sequence continues at coordinate 132,407,904 of NC_090377.1, read as the reverse complement.
ACGACCTGCTGCAAGCCCAGTCTGGCAGACATGTCCTTCAGCACTTGGCCAGCTCGGTCAGTAATGGTGGTACTGAGCCACTCTTGGCGATGAACATTGAAGTCTCCTACCCAGAGTACATTCTGTGCCCTTGCTACTTTCAGTAGCTCTTCCAAGTCATTTTCACCTTGGAGGAGTACTGAGGGTAGGTGGTAATCAACAGGAGGTTTCCTTGCCCAGATTTGACCTGATGCCATGAAACATCATGGGATCTGGAGTCAGTGTTGACTCCCAGGGTCTCTCCCTCCTGACTGTATACCACTCTGCTACCAACTCTGGTCAGCCTGTCCTACCAGTGGGACAGGACGTACTAAGGGTAGTGATGGGAAGGGTTTGGAACATTGGCTGTATGGTACCATTCTGAGAATGACTTTCATACTGTGGGACAATTGTCCCAATTTTGGCACAAGTCCCCAGTTGTTAGTGAGGAGGACTTTGTAGGATCAACTGGGCAAAGTGTGTTTTTGTCATATCCAGTGCCTAGGTTGATGCTAGGTGGTCCATCTGGTTTTATTCTTCCTTGACTTTTTCGGTTTGAGTGGCTTGCTAGGCCCTTTCAGAAGGCAGTTAAGAGTCAACCACATTGCTGTGGGTCTGGAGTCACATATAGATTAGACTGGGTAAGGATGGCAGACTTGCTTCCCTGAAGGAATTTGTGAACAAGATGGGATTTTACACCAATCCGGTATTTTCCAGATTACCAATACTGAGCGTTTTATTCCAGATTGATTTATTTATTTCATTAGAAGTACGTTCCCCCAGCTGCCCTGGTGAAATTTGAACTCGTGTTTCCAAAGCATTCGTTCAGGCCTTTGGATTACTAGAACAGTAACATTACCACTATGCTATCGTTTCCCCAGGAATCAATCAGGTGAACCTTTGTTGCACTTCCTTTAAGGCAAAAATATTCTTCCTTAGGATGGAGACCAATACTGTGCACGGTACTCCAGATGTGGTCTCACCAAAGTCCTGCATAATTGCAGCAAGACTTGCTCACTCTTGTATTCCAATCTCCCTTTGTAAAGAAGGCTCACATACCATTGGCTTTCCTAACTGCTTGCTGTACCTGCATTTTAATCTGTATTTTGTGTACAAGAATACCCACATCCCTCTGATGCCAACATTTAAGAGTTTCATCATTTAAAAAGTATTCTACTTTTCTATTCTTGCTACCAAAGTGAATGACCTCACACCTGCAGATTTTGAAATAGTGTCCTGTACATCCAAGTCAATGGTATATACCAAGTAAAACAGTGATTCTGGTCCTGACCCCTGGGGAGCCCCACTGTGTACTTTTCCTCCAGTCTGAAAACAACTGTTTACCGCTACTCTCTGTCTGTCACTCTGCCAGCTTCGTATCCATGCCGTCACTGTCCCTTTTATTCTGTAGAGTTCAACATTGCTGGCAAGCCTATTTGGCACTTTATCAAATGCCTTTTGGAAATCCATGTATACTACAACAACTGCATTATGTTCATTACACCTCTGTTACGTCGTCTCAAAAATCTCAATCAAGTAGTTGAACACTATTTGCCTTTAACAAATCCCTGCTGGCTTTGCCTAATTAATCCACACTTGTCCAAGTAACCATTAATTCTGTCATGGATTATCATTTCTAAACGTTTTCCCAGCACAGAGGTTAAACTGACTGGCCTATTTTTGCTGGATTTATCGTTACACCCTTATTGCAAAAGCATTTGCAATTCTCCAGTCCTCTGGCACCACCCCTGTATCTGAGGAGGATTGGAAGATTATGGCCATTATGTCCACCATTTCCACCCTTACTTCTCTTAGCATCCTCGGATGCATCCCATCGGTCCTCATGCCTTATAGACGAGCCTTTCTAATATCTCCTCTTTATTCATTTTTAGCCCATTCAGTTTTTCAGTTACCACATTCACTGACTTTGGCAGCATCATCTTGTTAAAGACTGGTGCAAAGTGCTCATTTAGTAGCTCAGCTCATTTAGTAGCTCACCTGTATGTGTAGATCCCCTTTTTTGTCACGAATTGGACCCACCCCTACTGTTACTACCCGTTTACTATTTATATGCATATAAAACACTGAGAATTCCCTTTCATGTTAGTTGCCAGCCTCCTCTCATGCTGTCTCTTTGGCTCTCATTTCCTCCTTCACTTCCCATCTGAACTTTCTATAACCAGTTTGGTTAATTCATAACAATGGATTCCAACATTTTCCCAATGACTGATGTCAGGTTAACTGGTCGGTAGTTCCCTATTCTGTCTCTCTCTCTTGCTCCTTTCTTGAATAGCAATGTTGCATTTGCTACCTTCCAGTCCACTGAAACCATTCTCAAATCTAGGGAATTTTGGGTGATCATAACCAGTGCATCCACCATCCCTACAGTCAACTTGTAAAACCGTAGGATGTATGCCATGGGGGTCCAGGGATTTGTTGGATTTTAGTCTCATTAATTTCTCCAGTACATTTGCTTTACTAATATTTGCTTTAAGTTCCTCATTTTCATTAAACTCTTGGTTCTCCACTATTTCTGATATGGTTTTTGTCTTTGAGGATTAACCTCTTTAGCCATGGTGGATCACTTTTCCTATGGAGTTTTTATTTCTTAAGGGAATCAGTTGAGAATTGAAATATTCTTTCAACATTTGCTATGCAGTCGTCCTTGTGGAGAGACCGTGATGATAGAGGTGGTGTAATAAACATTTTTTATTTTTCTTATTTTCAGACCCCAGAGAAGAAGAAGAAAAAGAAAAAGAAAATTAAAGATGAATGAAGTGTATCCAGTAATGAGACTATATTTTTGCTGTTTAAAGTTTTACAGAGCCCTGACTGCTTTTTTTTTAAAGGAGGGAAATGCTTTTATAATGCAGGATATTTGCATTGTGACAGCAGTTTATCAGAAATATTCTTTTGAAACAAGTTTCTTCCATTGGATTTTTCTTTAAAATTGTATACCTTGTAAGTGAGAAATGCACCCTATTTCTTATGAGACCCCTTTATTAATGCCTCCCACCCCCCCCCCCCCCCCGCCCCACCTCCATCAAATAAAAACTGTAACACCAAAACTCAACAGTTCAGTCTAACAGTCATGCTGAGAATCATGTGTATGTTTTATCAAATACATTTTCCTTTGTGCAAATATGGTGGGACAAAAATCTTGTATCAAGAAAAAAATTCATTTTTAAGAAGCTGGTATCAGTAAAAGTGACCATGAAGCTATTGGATTATCATTAAAACTCAACTGATTCACATAGGCCTTCAGGGAAGGAAACCTGCCTTCCTTATCCAGTATGACCTATATCTGGCTGCACTCTGAATTGGACTAGCAAACCACTCAGTTCCCAACCACTTTCACGGAGCAGCTAGGGATGAGCAATAAATGCCAGCTTTGGCCGTGTCACAGACTGAGAATGAATTTTTTATGGAAAAAAAATCACCCAGACAGTCCCAGGTTCAGCAGAAGTTGTTTGCTTTGTGCTCCTTGGCTGCGCTGCAATTTGAGTGTGACCCAGATTGCGTATGCATCGGTTTACTTGTTCATGGGGAAATCTAGATCCCTGATCGCTCTGTTCATAAGGCAGCCAACAGCAGTCATGTTTTATGTTGAGTTAGCTATTCTTAACCAGAATGGGGATTGTGCTTGCCCACAGCTCCTTGGCTAAGAACGGAAAAGAATTTGGAAGTCTTTGGTTCCCATCACTGACCAGTTAGGCCCACAAGGACAGAATCAACATGGAGGTTTTTCACTTGGACAAAATACCAGAAAGCTGTTGGTGACCATTGAAATGTACCTCACTCGCTTTCAGAAGACTGGAGGAAATTGGTAATGCAACATCTTTAAAATATTTACAAAGACAACTTGGAGCTTGGGATGTCCTTAAAGTGAATTTTTATTTTCACAAAGCTGGAGAAATACTCACCGTTACAATACTAGATGGTGTTCCAGCACTGGATTTTGCCTAGAGAGAACATTTCTTGCTGTAAAACACTTAAGGTGCAGTACTGGTGCTGCAGTTGTGTCATTATATAACACTGGGCTACAGTACTGGTGGGTACAGGTTTGTCCGTATAACAGTGGGGTATACTACTGATGGATACAAGTCTATCACTGTGTAACACTGGGGTGCAGCAGTGCTGGCTACTGAATAGCACTTGACTGACAGCAAAGTTAGCTGATGAGGTGATTATTTTGGTGTGATATTCCCTTCAGCATATTGATAGGCACTAAGTCGTGATCACACTAAATGATGGTGGAAGAGAATCAAGTATCATATCACACCAGTGTCTTCCAAATGGCTGGACCAGGAACATAATCAGGATTTCAGGTGAGAAGGCTGCAGAATGGGAATTTTTTTTTAGCTGAGACTGTCCCGGATGACCACACCTTGTAGGAAATGTCTCTCTCGGCATTCCGACTCTGTTGTTTAGCTGGAGTGCAAGTCAGCGGCATATGAAGAGGAATTTGTGACTGGCAACAGGGTAAAAGGAACTGCAGAATCTGGCCCTCTTCAACGGGTACTCTGTGCGTGCTTTTTGAGAGGGTAAGAACAGCCAGAATGCTTTCTAGAGCACCATGGAGCAAGAGGCACTTCAATGGAGGGGATGTATCCACTGCAGTTACAATTGAGTCCCAAAGTGTGTATTGTCTACTGTGTGCCAGAGTAAGGGGGATATCGAAGTGGCTGGAAAGGAAGAGAATGAACCAGTTATCCATGTTGGGACTGGTGACATAGGAAAGAACAGGGAGGAGTTCCTGCTGAGGGAGTATCAGTCTAGGAACTAAATTAGGAAGACTTTAACGGTAGTAATCTCAGAATTAAGGGTCCATGTGCATAGTTCATTAAAATATGGACGTACAGAAAATAATCAAAAAGGCTAATTGAATCGTGGGCTATTTGTCTGGACAACTACAGTACAAAGGGGTAGAAACTATGCCACAGTTATACAAAGCTCTAGTTATATCATACCTGGACTACTGTGTTCAGTTATGGATACCACACTTCAGAAAAGATGTATTGACCTTGGAGAGAGTGTAATGTAGATTTATCAAAATTATACCTGAACTGCAAGGAGAGATTGTACAACTAAGGTTGTATTCCCTGGAACTTAGAAAGTTGAGGGATGATTTGGTTGAACTTTTCAAAAGATTTAGGAAATGATAGAGTAGATAGATGGCTGGTTGGGAAGTCTCGGACTTGGGGATGTAGCCCAAATGTTTCAGGAATGAAGTTAGGAAACACACACAAAGGATGGTAAAAGTTGGAAATGGCCATTGACAGTAGGTTGTTAATTTTAAGTCTTGATACATTTTTGTAAACTCAAGGGTATTTGAGGTATAAGAGGGTAAAGGTGGGTAAATGGAGTCAGGTCACAGATCAGCCATGAGGGGCCAAGTGGCCTACTGTTTTTTATGTCCCCATTATTACATGCTAATTGTCAGAGGGACAAACTGAACAGGAAAGTGAATGTATGGCTGAAACTGGTGTGGAAACAAATTCCATTTAGGGACTTAGGAACAGGAGTTGAGGTACTGTACCCCTCAAACCTGTTCTGTCAGGACACTGACTTTAGTGCTGGGACAGGAAGGAGCTGTACAGCTGAGCCCATGGTCCTGGCTGAAAGGATAAATAGGACTGGAAGGACTTTAAATCAGTAAGTTGGGGGAGGTCTGTGGGGGAAGGCTTGACTAGAAATGATGGTAAAACTCATAATGGATGAAAAGAGGGGATGACCTCACCGGTCAGAGTGCAGAAAATCCAGTTTAGAGCACAAAATTATGCAGTGTAGAAGGAGGCCATTTGCCCTATCTTGTCTGGGCTGGCTTTATGAAAGAGCTTACCAAAGTAGGCCATGCATAACAAATGATTGCAGGAAGTTTTAGCACTAGAACAGCTTACACATAGAATGTAATGATAATGTACCACATTTAACCCTATAAAAGATACAATGACATGGAGCTCCTTGGAAATTTTTACCTGGTCTTGCTGAGGATATAAGCAGACAAGATGACACGCTTAAACTTTGGATCACTTGCTATGTGAATTTTAACCAGTATCTATCTCTTAGGAACTGCATTGGGTTATATTTATTATCCTGATTTGCTTTAATCGAGTACTTACCAGATGTTTGGTGTCATCTCATCCTTGAGATGTATGACAATATTCTATACCTCCACATAGGGGAATAAGGATATATGACAATAACATTCAAAAAAAACATTTTTTTCAAGTATATATACAATTCTCTTTTAAAAGTTACTATTGAATCATCATCTGCCACCCTTTAAGGCAGTACCTTCCAGATCATCATATCTCACCGTGAAAATAATTCTGTTTGGCTTCCCCTCTGGCTCTTCTGTGAATTTTTGTAAATAGGACAGGTTGACCTGCTACACCTATACTTGGATACAAGGCTATGGGGAAAGGACAGGGGGTGAATTGGAGCAATCAGACAAAAGTATGATGGCCTCCTCCTGTACTTATGATCTGATTGATGCCCTCTGATTAACAATCTTCCTGTCAGTTTCTCCATCTACTCTATCAAAACCTTTCATAATTTTGAACATCTTCTTTAATTCTCCCTTTAATTTGCTCTAAGGAGAACAACCCCAGCATCTCTAGCCCCTCCACATAAGTCCCTCATCCTGGTACCATTCTGTTATATCTCTGCATGGAAATCATTCTTAAATTACAGTATCCAGAATAAGATACAATACACCAGCTAAGGCTTAACCAGTGATTTATAAAGGACTAACATAACTTCCTTGCTTTTGTGCTCAGAATCTTTGAGCTTTACTGCACAGAAGGTGGCCTGTTATGCCTGTGCTGGCTTTGAAGGCAATTTTATCCCATATCCCAGCTTTCTCCCCCTTATTGCTATAATTGAGTCCTCTTCAAATACATGTCCAATTGCCTCTTGTATGTGTGTATTGAATCTAATTCTACCCTTGCAGGCAATGTGTTCCAGATCTTAACCTCTGTGAAAAACATTCTCATTTCCTCTAGCTCTTCAGCCAATTATTAATCTTATGTCTGGTTACCAGTTCACCAGAATGGGTGTGCAAGTTGGTTGTGGTTTGCTGCGCACTCTACTACCTTGCTCTTGGTGCAGACCTCGCCACCTGGCATTCAGAGGTCACCTCAGGAAGAAAAGGAGGCATCTGTGACCCTTTTGCTCCAGATAGGCTGTCCATGAGCAGCTGCTGAGACTACTTCCCCTAAGATGTCATTCCATCATGCTGCACAATTGCACACATTATAATCTATCTGCTATGAACCATCACAACATCCTCTTGATCAAAAGCCACCAACAAAAAACCTTTTCATAACTTGACTGCAATTTAAGATGGGTTAGTGTGAAGTGATGGATTTTGGGAAGAAACAACATTATTCAGAAATGCATCCATTCCTCTTTGGCCTCCTTATCTCGAGAGACAATGGGTAAGCGCCTGGAGGTGGTCAGTGGTGTGTGGAGCAGTGCCTGGAGTGGCTATAAAGGCCAATTCTAGAGTGACAGGCTCTTCCACAGGTGCTGCAGAAAAATTTGTTTGTCGGGGCTGTTACGCAGTTGGCTCTCCCCTTGCACCTCTGTCTTTTTTCCTGCCAACTACTAAGTCTCTTCGACTCGCCACACTTTAGCCCCGTCTTTATGGCTGCCCGCCAGCTCTGGCGAACGCTGGCAACTGACTCCCACGACTTGTGATCAATGTCACAGGATTTCATGTCGCGTTTGCAGACGTCTTTAAAGCGGAGACATGGACGGCCGGTGGGTCTGATACCAGTAGCGAGCTCGCTGTACAATGTGTCTTTGGGGATCCTGCCATCTTTCATGCGGCTCACATGGCCAAGCCATCTCAAGCGCAGCTGACTCAGTAGTGTGTATAAGCTGGGGATGCTGGCCGCCTCGAGGACTTCTGTGTTGGACTTATGGTCCTGCCACCTGATGCCAAGTATTCTCCGGAGGCAGCGAAGATGGAATGAATTGAGACGTCGCTCTTGGTTGACATACGTTGTCCAGGCCTCGCTGCCATAGAGCAAGGTACTGAGGACACAGGCTTGATACACTCGGACTTTTGTGTTCCGTGTCAGTGCGCCATTTTCCCACACTCTCTTGGCTAGTCTGGACATAGCAGTGGAAGCCTTTCCCATGTGCTTGTTGATTTCTGCATCTAGAGACAGGTTACTGGTGATAGTTGAGCCTAGGTAGGTGAACTCTTGAACCACTTCCAGAGCGTGGTCGCCAATATTGATGGATGGAGCATTTCTGACGTCCTGCCCCATGATGTTCGTTTTCTTGAGGCTGATGGTTAGGCCAAATTCATTGCAGGCAGCCACAAACCTGTCGATGAGACTCTGCAGGCACTCTTCAGTGTGAGATGTTAAAGCAGCATCGTCAGCAAAGAGGAGTTCCCTGATGAGGGCTTTCCGTACTTTGGACTTCGCTCTTAGACGGGCAAGGTTGAATAACCTGCCCCCTGATCTTGTGTGGAGGAAAATTCCTTCTTCAGAGGACTTGAACGCATGTGAAAGCAGCAGGGAGAAGAAAATCCCAAAAAGTGTGGGTGCGAGAACACAGCCCTGTTTCACGCCACTCAGAATAGGAAAGGGGTCTGATGAGGAGACACCATGTTGAATTGTGCCTTTCATATTGTCATGGAATGAGGTGATGATACTTAGTAGCTTTGGTGGGCATCCAATCTTTTCTAGTGGTCAAAGGCTTTGGTGAGATCAATGAAAGCAATGTAGAGGGGCATCTGTTGTTCACGGCATTTCTCCTATTTTGTATGTATTAATGCATCCATTAATACATACAAAACTGAACTATTCACCCTTGTGCACCCAATTGCCTTTTGAAAGTTCCTATGGATTCTGCTTGGGACATTCTTTCAGGTAGTGCATTCCAGATCTTAAACCACTGTCTAAAAAAAAAACGAATTTCCCCTCTAGTTCTTTTTCCAATTATTTTAATTCTATGCCATCTAGTAAACAACCCATTTGCCAGGAGAAGTAGCTTATCACTACTCTACTTGGTCTATCAAAACCCCTCATTACTTTGAATACCTCTGGTACCCCTTAATCTTCTTAGTTCTAAGGCGAACATTCCCAGTTACTCCAATCTCTCCCCGTGACTGAAGTCCTTATCCCTGGTCATATCCTGGTAAACCTCTGTCCTTTTCCATGGCCTTGGGATCTTTCCTAAAGTCCAGAACTGTACACAATACTCCAGCTGAAGCCAAGGGTTGTCAGCTGTGGTTTGGCATATTCCAGGAGATTTCATCATGTGGTTTTGATCACATAGCATTCAATCATGTGATGCTTAATCACATGACATTTAACCACTGTAAATGTTATTGTGTTTATCTTTGAGTGTCGAGAATTAGCACACTGAATAAAATGAATCTTTGTTTTATAGTGAGATGAATAACAATCTATAAATCAAAGATTTAAGGATAAAAATGTTTAAATAAAAACTACTTGTGATTCTATGGTATTGACCAAAATGAAAGATACACCAAGTAAATACAATTGAATAATAAAAAATCACTTTTTGTACAACTTTATGACTTTATACAATATAACGAAGTTACAAATAAATACACAAGCACCAAATTTAATTCAATTCAGAATCTCCCACTGAAGCCCAGCATCATCATCATTATCATCATCAGGACGGCGCAGTGGTTAGCACCGCAGCCTCACAGCTCCAGGGACCCGGGTTCAATTCTGGGTACTGCCTGTGTGGAGTTTGCAAGTTCTCCCTGTGACCGCGTGGGTTTTCGCCGGGTGCTCTGGTTTCCTCGCACTGCCAAAGATTTGCAGATGATAGGTAAATTGGCCATTGTAAATTGCCCCTAGTGTAGGTAGGTGGTAGGGAATATGGGATTACTGTAGGGTTAGTATAAATGGGTGGTTCTTGGTCGGCACAGACTCGGTGGGCCGAAGGGCCTGTTTCAGTGCTGTATCTCTAAATAAAAAAATTTTAAAAATCAGGAAGTGAGTTTCAGTCCTCAGAGAAGTGCTGAAGTTGCCTGACGTCTGTAATAAAACATATACAACACGATATATTGCAGGCTGACATCCCTTCAGCTGGTGAATATCTGTTCCTCCCTTTTTGTGTGTTTCTAACTCTCTTTGTCACTCCCTCCCAAGTTTGCATTGCTCTCTCCCTCCTTCCTCAGTTTGTGTTGTTCTCTTCCTCCACAGTTTGTGTTTTCCTCTCTAGACAGAGTTGATAAGAAGAAACTGTTCATATTGGCAGAAGTGTAAAGAACCAGAGGACTCTCGTTTGTCAAGAATCTGTCCACATCTGCTGTAAAAACATTCAGTGACCCTGCCTTCACCATTCTCCAGTGAAGAGCTCCACAGACTCACAACCCTCACAAACAATTTCTCCTCATCTCTGTCTTAAATGGGAGACCCTTTATTTTTAAACTGTGCCCCCTAGTTTTAATGTCTCCCACAAGGGGAAACATCCTTTTAACATCCACCTTGTCAACTCCCCTCAGCATCTTATATGTTTCAATAAGATCACTTCTCATTCTTCTAAACTCCAATGAATACCGTCCTAACCTGTGCAATCTTTCCTCATAAGAATACCCTCTCATCCCAGGAATCAGTCGAGTGAACCTTCTCTGAACTGCTTCCAATGCAGTTATATCCTTTCTTAAGTAAGGAGACCAAAACTGTACACAATACTCTAGATGTGGTCTCACCAATGCCCTGTACAACTGTAGAAAAATATTTCTACTGTTATATTCCATTCCCTTTGCAATAAACAACAACATTTGCCTTCTTAATTGCTTGCCTGAACAAAGAACAGTACAGCACAGGAACAGGCCATTCGGCCCTCCAGGCCTGCGCCGATCTTGATGCCTGTCTAAACTAAAACCTTCTGCACTACTGGGGACTGTATCCCTCTATTCCCATCCTATTCATGTATTTGTCAAGATGCCTCTTAAACGTCGCTATCGTACCTGCTTCCACCACCTCGCCCGGCAGCAAGTTCCAGGCACTCACCACCCTCTGTGTAAAGAACTTGCCTCGCACATCCCTTCTAAACTTTGCACCTTAAACCTAGGTCCCCTGTATGCTAACTTTTTGTGTTTCGTGTACCAGGACACCCAGAACCCTCTGCATCTCAGAGTGCTGAAATCTCTCTCCATTTAAATAATATGTTGCTTTTCTATTCCAGCCAAAATGGACAAGTTCACATTTTCCCACATTATACACACAATGTTATCCAGGGAGCTCTAGCTTTGGATGCTCCATCATTCCTCCTTATGGGAATATGCTTGGCTTTTATCCAAACTGTCCCCACCCTGAAGACCTGCCATTGTTCGTTTTCCTGGCCAGCCTTTGTTTCAAGTCCACCTCTGCTAGATCACTTCTCAAATCGCTAAAATTGGCTCTCTTCTAATTGGGTATTTTCATCTTTGATTTTTCTTTGTTCTTTTCCATAACTACTTTAAACATAATTATGTTATGATCGCTGTTACCCAGATGTTCTCCCGCTAAAACATATTCCACTTGTCTCACTTCATTCTCCAGAACTAAATCTAGCACTTCTCCCTTTCTCATTTGAGCAGGAGCATACTGATTAAGAAAGTGTTCCTGTACACATTTTAGGAATTCTTCATCCTGTAATATTTTTTGTGTTGGGGAATGTCGACTAGTTTTGGACCCACGAGGTACAGACTCTAGTATTCTGAAATCAAGATAGAGTTTATTAAGCACAGCAAGGATTTGCAATGTAATACTTAACAATGGCAGTAGTTATATAGCAGAGTGTCCTTGGTTCTTGCTTCCCAAGCTGCCGTGGCACAGTCTTCCCTCTTCAAGTGTTCTGTTGACCGTAGTCTGGTTCCTTCTTCAAACTTGTTTCTCAACCTCTTTTATTCTTCTCCATGGCTTCCTTCAAATCATATTTGTCCTTATCCCAACATTGCTTATATGATTAGTCAGAGTTGATGTCATTATCCATACATTGTCTCTTTCCCCGCTACCAGGGGCACATTTGTGGTTGTCATCAAACATCCTGGGCTGGATTTTGTGTTGGAGGCGGGGCTCCCGGCGCCAGGCCAAAAATGCAGGGGGACCCGCCTCTGCTTCTTCAAGCCCCCCTGCCCCTCGGAAGCATCCTCTGGTCTTTTTAAATCAAAGTTTTAGGAGGCGGGATCCTGCTTCCAAGAGCTGCCGGCCAGTCAGAGGTCTGGCAGCTCAGCCATGCCACTGGGAGCGGTGGCCACTGTCATATAACTGCAGAGGCCTCAGTCCCAGGCCCAGCGCTGGAACCCCAGATGAGGCGGGATCACCAGGGCCAGTCCGGAAGGGCCCCGCGAGGAGGATGGCTGTGCCGTCCAGGGGAGGAGGGTCCCAGGGGGTAAGGTCCTCTGTGGGCCACAAATTGCCCACGAAGGAGGGACGCTCCCCAAGCCCACTGGGAGGGCGCCTCGCTTTACAATGCATTTCCCCGCACGGGGGAGGGTCCCCCGCTGCTGGTAAAATCCCTGCGGCGGTGGGAAGAGGGCCTTAATTAGCTGTTAATACGCCACTTTATGGGCCTCAATTGGTCTCTGGGAGGGAAGGCTGTCGTTGGCCTATCTCGCCGCCAGGAAGATCACTGGGTGACGGGGGGGCGACGGGGTGGAGGGCCCGTCGCCATACTCTGTGACCAGCCCACCTCTGCCACCCGTCACCATACTCCGTGCTCCCTTCCTCAGTGGGCCTCACAAAATCCCAGCCCCTGTCTTATCTCAAAAGCCTCTTCTGCTATAATTGTCTTATCTTGAGGTCATTTCTGCTATTGTACTACAGCAGACACATTGTCTTTCACAATCTTTGCAAAACAGCATACAGATATACATTTCAAAGTATAGCAAACATAATTTCAAACCTAAAGTATACACCTTCATCATAATATAATGCACTGATACACATAGTACAAATGATAACTGTTCTCTAGCGTTACCTTATCATTTCTTAAAAGCATCCTATTTTAAAATGTCGCAACTCATAAATTATGCAGCAGACCACAACTTGCACAATTTAATTTAAGCAGTACAGCAAAACCATATTAGCATGACAGTTTATTAACCCCTTAGTTCGTACAATCCTTGCTCTCTATTCTCTTTTTTTCCCCCAAGTCTATATCAGTATAATTGAAGTCCTTTACTATTATAATAAAAACAAACTGCTGGAAAAACTCAGCAGATTTGGCAGCATCTGTGGAGAGAGAAGCAGAGTTAACATTTCAGGTCAGTGACCTTTCATCAGAACTGAACCTCTATTATTACTCCTCTATTATTTTTACATTTCTCTGAAACTTTGCTACAGATTTGCTCTTCTATCTCCTTCTCGCTATTTGGGTGTCCATAGTAAATATCCAGCAATGGACGTTCCTTAACTCTAGCCAAATTGTTTGGGTCCTTAAACTAATTTGAGAACTGCCTGGTGACCCAGAAATGAGGTATGTCATAATTTATTATTGTGGTAGGGTGCCCAGATATGGAAAATACAGAGGTGTATGCTAAGTTTAACCCATGTTGCAGTTATCTTCAAGTTGCTGATATTTTCAGTTCCTAGTTTTCTGGTTGGATCTACTTGCCACTGAGACAACACTGAAAATCCCCAGTACTTTCAAAACTCTCAGGGCCAGAAAATTCAAAAAGGACAAACCAACAAATAATAAACATGAGGGCTGAAGGACTGCATGCGGCCTCGTGCTACAGCCTGGATAACTCTAGCCCATTGAATCAGAGGGTCCCAGTTTTGATCTAAGCTGAGCGATCTGCTCTCAGCTGGGGCAGCAGTCCAAGTTACAGTAGGTCAAGCCCTGGGCTAGGGCGGGGGTAGATTCAGCTGTGTCTCCTGCCCCTGATCATGCAATGATTCCTGCCTAAGACTTTTCTCTCTTGAAGTTCATGTGTCCTCAGTGGGACCAGAGGCTTGTGAGAAAGTGATGGGAGCAGACAGGAGAGGTGTTCTCACTCCAGGAGCAAACAGTCTTTTCTGAATTCAAAAACTCTGTGGCTAGTTCAAAAAACCCTGGACCAGCCAGTTAGTCATGTGACCAGCTGGTTTAACAAGTCCTGGCTTTTGTGGATTGTATCACCTTAGCAGTCTCTGGAATGATCTTCCTAACACCTCCACTGTCTGGTGACCAAAATCCATTATGGGTTGAATGTGTCAAGGAATGGTCCTTTTGTCTCCACGAGCACTGTCTGTTAGTATGCAAATGCTAAGTGTCTGGCAGACCTTGTAATAAGCCTTCTCCCCAGCAAATTTAAAATCAATGTTCATATGACAGAATTTATATGCCTCATTCTTGGCAGGTGGGAGCATGCATGACACTTGGCTGTGCCCGAACCATCTCTTCTTTGAAGGTAGCCCATTGTTCATCTATTGGTTTTCCTGCCAGCTTTTGACTCCAATTTATTTGCCCCAGCTCCATTCTTGCCCCATTGAAGTTAGCCTCCCCCCAGTTAATTATTCTTACCCTGGATCGCTCTTTGTCCTTTTCCATAGTCGGTCAAAAGCTAATGATACAATGATCACTGTCCCCTAAATGCTTTCCTACTGATACTTGATCCACTTGGCCCACCTCATTCCCAAGAACCAGGTCTGGCAGTGCCTCCTTTCTCGTTGGACTAGCAACATACTGTTGTGGAAAATTTTCCTGACCACACTCTAGGAACTCTTGCCTCTCACTTCCCTTTACAATACGATTTTCCCAGTCCATTTCTGGATAATTAAAGTCCCCCATTATAAACTCCCTATAATTTTTGTATCTCTCTGTAATTTACTTGCAAATTTGTTCCTCCATGTTCTTCCCACTAGCTGGTGGCCGATAGACAACACCGAGCAATGTAACTGCACCTTTTTTGTTCCTTAGCTCCAGTCAAATTGATTCTGTCCTCGACCCCTCTGGGACATCCTTTTTCACCAGCACTGCAAAGCTCTCCTTAATCAATACCGCCACCCCTCCCCCTTTTTTCTCTTTCCTATCTTTCCTGAATACCTTGTATCCAGGAATATGTAACACCCAGTCCTGACCTTCTTTGAGCCAGGTCTCTGTTATAGCTACAACATCATATTTCCACATGGCAATCTGCGTCTGTACCTCACCAGTCTTATTAACCACACTCCATGCATTCACATACATGCACATTAACCCTGATTCTGACTTTATTACTTTCTCCCTTACTCTGACCCGTCCTAATAACTTACTATTCCCTACTCTCGTGCTATCTATCTCCCCCAGTATTCTGTGCTCCTTGGTATTCCTCTCTGATACTTGCTCTTAGTTCCCACACCCCTGACAAGTTACCAGTTTTGCTTCCCTCCAATCTGAGCTCCCTTTCAGGTTCCCATCCCTCTGACAATTTAGTTTAAACCCTCCCCAACAGCACGAGCAAATCTCCCTGCGAGGATATTCATCCCAGCCCTGCTAAGATGCATCTTGTCCATCTGGTACAAGTCCCACCTGCCCAGAACTGGTCCCAATGTCTCAGAAATCTGATGCCCTCCCTCCCACACCAGTTCTCCAGCCACATGTTGAATCGCTCAATTCTCCTATTCCTATGTTCACTTGCACGTGTGACTGAGAGTAATTCTGAGATTACTGCTTTTGAGGTCCTGCTTTTTAATCTCCTTCCTAGCTCTCTAAAATCTACTTTCAGACCTCATCCCCCTTCTTAATTATGTCACTGGTACCAATGTGGACCATGACCTCTGGATGTTTACCCTCCCCAGAAAATGTCCTGCAGCCGCTCCATGACATGCTTGACCCTGGCACCATGGAGGCAACACACCATCCTGATGTCACGTTTACTGCCCCAGAAACACCTGTCTGTTTCCCTAACTAATGAATCCCCGAGTACTACTGCTCTTCCACTCCTCTTACTCCCCTCCTGAGCCACCTGTGGTGCCACAAACTTGGCTCTGACTGCACTCCTCTGAGGAACCATCACCCTCACCAGTATCCAAAATGGAAAACCAATTAGCGAGTGAGATCATGTCAGGGGACTCCTGCACTAGCTGCCTGGCTCTCTTACACAGCCTGGCGGTCACCCATTCCCTATCTGCCTGCATGCTCCTAACCTGCGGTGTGACCACCTCCCTAAATGTGCTGTCCACATAGTCCTCTGCCTTGCGGATGCACAACAGTGACTCTAGCCGCTGCTCAAGTTCCAAAACCCGGAGCTCAAGCTTCTGCAGCCGGTGCCACTTCCTAGGTTTGTCAAGGACACATGGTGCGTCCATGACTTCTCACACGCCACAGACTGTACATTCCACCTGGCAGAGCTGCCCTACCATACCTTAACTTTACGACTATTTATTATAATTAGAATAGCATACCAGTTACTCACCAAACAGCTCCTTCCGCTGCACAAAAGTAAAAACCAAATACTGGAGAGTTAAAAAAGTAGAAAAAAAAAGTAGAAAATGGAGCACCTCTTCCCCCTTCACCGAACTCGCCACTCACCAAACTCGAATCTCCAACCTCAGCTTACAATCTGCATGCCATTTGCAGGCTGCACCCAGACCTCTGCATTTACACCTTTTGAAGCTGAAACAGCAGCAACCAGATTTGACTGGTCAGCTACTTAACTAATCAGCTACTCTGCAGCAGAGCCAGTTAATCCCTGCCTAAGACTGTAAGAAACTTACTTTACTTTCTGAACCCTACTTTATCTTGTCATGCAGGCAAGCATGAGGCATATTAATTTTGCCACATGGACATTAAATTTCAAACTGTTATTGAAGTGAAGAAAGGACTTGCTTTAAAAAATTGCCAGATCTTGGCTGGAAAGACATTTGCATATTAACAGACAGTGTTTGGAAGGACAAAACAGCCATTCCCTGACACATTCAACCCACAATGGACTTTTGATCACCAGACGTTGAAGGTGGGGGAGCTCGCATTCCAGATTGGCTGCTAAAATGGCCGAATACACAAGCGGACATGGGCAAACCAGCTAGTCACATGAGTAACCTACTAGAAAACCTGAGTTTTTTGAATTTGCACAAAAGCAGGTGTGCACAAAAGCACAAAATTGGAAAAAGCTGGACTGAGAAGATCTCTCCTGGCTGGCTCGCCACAGCCTCTTCTGTCTGCCTGCTCCCATCTCTTTCTCACGGAACTCCAGATCCACTGAAGATGCATTAACCCCAAGAGAGTTCTCTTACAGCGAACAAGGTTTAAGAAGAATACTGGGCCCAACAAAAAGCAAATCTACCTATAAATCAAGGACTCTACAGTGAGCTCGAAGGACTGTAACAAAAACTCTTGAGATATTTGTGGGCGACACAGTGGCGAAGTGGTTAGCACGACAGCCTCACAGCTCCAGCGACCCAGGTTCAGTTCTGGGTATTGCCTGTGCGGAGTTTGCAAGTTCTCCCTGTGACCGTGTGGGTTTCCTCCCACAGCCAAAGACTTGCAGTTGATAGGTAAATTGGCCATTATAAATTGCCCCTAGTGTAGGCAGGTGGTAGGAGAATGGTGGGGATGTAGTAGGGAATATGGGATTAATGTAGGATTAGTATAAATGGGTGGTTGTTGGTCGGCACAGACTCGGTGGGCCGTAGGGCCTGTTTCAGTGCTGTATCTCTAAATAATAAAATATTGCCGCAAACCTTTCCACTTTATTTCTTCTCTTTTCTGTCTCTATTTGCATGTGTGTATCACCTATGCATGCTAGCGTGGGTGCGTCGTGTATCTATAGACCTCAACTGAATTAGAGTTTAAGTTTAATAAATTTCAACTTTTCTTCTTTAAACTGAAGAAAGCCTGTTGGTGCTGGTTTCTTTGCCTTATAATTGGAAAGCGGTGAACAAGGATTCACCAAGGGGGAGCTAAAAACAGTGTGTTTAAAATCCTGTTACAGTAAGACCAGGTGAAGGCGTAAAGGGAACCCTAGACCTCTTTCTCACCTGGTCATAACAATCTAGAGGGTAAATCCCAGTTAAATGCTAACTGCACACCAGACTTTTATAAAGATAATAACACAACACTTAAAATGCCCACTCACCAAGCTCGAATCTCCACACTCAGCTTGCAATCTGCACTCCATTTGGAGTGTTTTTTGCCAGTCTCTGAATACAGCCAAGGACGAGTGAGATATTGGGGGCAGTTGTTGCAGTGCCTCTTGGTCTGCAACATGACCAGAAAATGGAATGGAGGAGGCAGAAAGGGGGACCCTTTGTAAGTGAATGGACTGAGAGAGAATTGAGGGGCTCCATTTCCACTTCAGCAACTTCCCCATCCCAGCATGGAGCCACCATTCACCACCGTCACATTAATTTCACACCCCCCATCACAATGTCTCCTTGACCAACATTCAACTGTAAAGGCCACCATCAGAAGCCTTCATAAAACACCTTTCTAAAACAACACATCCAATTATACAAACAACAATGAACTATTCACCCTTTTGCAATCATTTATTGCCTGTCTTGCAGGTGCCCTTGTCTGTCTTTCTTTAGCTGCAAGATGCTATTCCATTGGCTGCAGCATAGCTGTTGAAAGGCTGATGACTTTCACAGGGAGTGACTCCTGATGGCCCTGCAGGATGACATTGAGCAACTCTGGGCCTTGAATGCCCGGCTTCAGTTGGAAGGTGGCAGCAGGCTGGGCTGGCTAGCTGAGAGGCAACAGCAAGGGCACTGGCAGAGTGGCAATGATGGGGGGATGAACGCTGTCAACGTTCATCCTCCATGGGGGCCACTGCCATTCCCATGGGCAACACCTCAACAATCCTAGAAATCTGTTGGAGGACAGAGTGCTGGACTGCTGTGGCAGCCTGCATGCCCCTTTGTGCACTGACGTCCATGATGGCAGCAGTCCAAACCTGCATAGAGCTCATTACCTCTGTCTGAGCTTCCACTGCAGCAGTGAGATGTCGCGAGAATTCTACCTGTGCTACAGTGGAAGCTGAGACAGGGGTCACCAGACACTTCCTCATGAGTCGGTCTGCCAGTGCTGCCATGGAATTGGCCACCACTTCCACACTGGAAATGATGAGCTCCAAGCTCTGCGCGATGCCCTCTGCTACATTGAATCCAGACTCTTCCATGCTCCTAGCCAGAGACAGGACGCTCTCTGGCAGGTTTGCCAATGCCCCAAGCATCTCGGTCTGCAAGCTAATCAGTGTCATCCTGTATGCCACCCCATCAAAGTCCTCATCTGAGTCCCCTGCAACAGATCTCATCTGTGACCTCGCCCTCCGGGAAGCTGGCACATGAGGTACCTTTTTCCCCTGGCCTAGTGCAGGCCACTCATGCCCAGTGATTCATCATATGCCTATAATGTTTGTGACGTGCTACTATCTGAGTTGGTGGCTGAGAGTATCAGATCAAATACTGGCACTTCCTCATCAGTGTTGTGGAGTTCCTCCTCCTGGCTTTGCTGAGTATATCAGGACAGCAGGTCTTGGGTATCTCAAAGCTTATAAGCAGGAGGGAAGGATTGGGGTGATGGAAGCATTGGTGGGGAGGAAAGCAGAGGTTCCATGGTTACACCATCTGTAGCTTCCACTTGATGACACAGTAGTGAGAGTTGTAAAGGGGCATCAGGCAATCACTTACTCTTATCCTGGACAGCCTCTGTAACGTCAGATGCCACAGCTGTGTCACCTCCAAGCCCATGATCTCAAGCACCATATCCTCCAGTGGGCTTAAGAGTATGGAGTCTTGGAGCCCCCGACCTCAGGTTCTCTGAGTTTCCCAGTTATTGAGTCCTATTTTTTTCCTGCAGGAGAGAGGGCAGATTGTCAGTGATTTTGCGGCACTGTGCTTGGGTGATGTGTCTGCCATAGCTGAATAGCTGGAGGTCTGTGGAGGTGAGAAGGAGGTGTGATGCTGGCAGCATTGGAAGGTGTGTGTTGGTGAGGTGCTGTGTGTGATTATCAGCTGTGAGTCCTTAATGCCAGACAGTGCTGCTGGGTGAGCGATGAGGGTGTGGTGCATTGTTCACAGTGAGAGGTTGGTGGTGCAGTGCGTATGAGATGCAATGTGAGGATGCTTTCACTTACCTTGACTACCCCGTGTGTGGTCATTGTACTTTTTATGGCATTGCTGCTATGTCTTGGTGGCCAGATTATGGTCATTAACCTCCCTGGTGATGTGCTCCCACTCCCTCCTCAGGCTTGTGCGTGAGGGCTTTCTGCCCACCCGTGGAAACGTAATGTCCCTCCTGGAGTTCACCTCCAAGGTGGCGTTGCTGCCTTGTGTGCTGTGCCTTTGTGGTTCCTGCAGTCTTCCAAGTTGATTTTCCAGCAGCCTTCAGTTCAGTTGTGCACCCTCCCTTTAATAGGGAGTGAGCAGGCTGCATGCACCATGTGGTCTGGTAACAACTCTGCCACTCCACTCTGCAAAGCACAGAAGCCCTAGGTAGCATGTAGGAGAGAAATGCAGCACTGGACCTGCTTGGGCCAATGCTACAGTCATTCAGATGAGGTGGGTACACCAAGCTTGTATGTTGCCCACCTCGACCTGAACAGGTACGGCCAGATCGCAAATTGTGACCAATGTGCTAAAAAACCAGGTACACCAATTTCTAGCTTGCAATCACCTTTCTTCCAAATCCCAATATGAGGGTTACCCTGAGATGTTAAAAATAGCTGCAGCCCCTCCCATCTTTTCATTTACAAACCTGCAACAGGGTAAGTCAGAATTATTCTTCAATCCTCCCCAAAATTACCACTTCAGTTACCAATTATGTTTAGAGTGCAGAGAATCAGACAAAGATTTATACTAGCAGTCTAATGAATTAATTCCATAGCCATACAGTGTCAGCCGTGGCTTAGTGGGTAATTCTCTTGCCTGTGAGTCAGAAGGCTGCGTGTTCAAGCTCCATGCAAGAGATTTGAGTATAAAATCTAGGCTGATATTCCACTGCAGTACTGAGGCAGTGCTGCACTGTCGAGGTGCCGTCTTTAGGATGAGATGTTAAACCAAGGCCCCGTCTGGTCTGTCAGATGGACACAAAAGACCCGTAGGAACTCTTCAAAGAAACGAAAGGGAGCTCTCCCTTTCTGGCCAATGTTTATCCCACAACCAATAGCTAAAAACAGATGGTCTGCTAATTAACTCATTGCTGTTTGTAGGACCTTGCTGTGCACAAATTGGCTGCCACCTTTCCTATAGTATAACAGTGACTTCATTTCAAAAGTACTTCATGGGCTGTGAAGCAATTTGGGACATGCTGAGGTCATGAAAGGCACTTTTCTTTTGAAGAATGGAGAGAGAATTATAGAAACTTACAGCATAGAAGGAAGCTATTCGGCCCATCGTGCCTGTGCTGGCTCTTTAAAAGAGTAGTCATGCTTAGTCCCACATCGCCGCTTTTTGCCCATAAACCTGTAATTTCCTCATCCTCAAGTACCTGTTCAACTCCCTTGCAAAATTATTCATGGAATCAGTTTCCACCACCTTTTCAGATAGAGCATTCCAGATCCTGACAACTCTCTGAGTGAAAAAAAGTTCCCATCTCTCCTTTAGATCTTTTTCCAAAGATTTTGGATCAGACACATTGTCACACATCAAACACACTGTCGCATCTCACAAACCCTGATCTCTAATTATTGGCTCACTAGCCAGCGGGAGTATTTTTCCCTGTTAACTCTATCAAAACCTCTCATCATCTTGATAACTTCTATTAGGTCATTTCTTAATTTCTCTGTTTCAAGGAGAACAATTCCAATATTTCCAACCTCTCCTTATAATTGACATCCCTCACCCCTGACAACATCCTGGTAAATCTCCCCTGTACCTTTCCTAGCACTGTTACATCTTTCAAGAAGTACGGTACCCAGAATTGTCCACAATACTCTAGCTGAAGAGTAACCAGTGATTTATAAAGTTCTAGAGGATCTCTTTGCTTTTATATTCTATTCTTCTATGCCACCATTTTCCTCTTAATTCCATGGGCTTCCATCTTCCTAATAAATCTCCAGTGTGACACTTTGTTAAATGCATTCCGAAAATCCATGTATGCATCTACTGCACTACCTTGATCAACCTTCTCTGTTACCTCACCAAAGAATTAATTCAAGTTAGTTATGATTTATCTGTAACAAATTCATGCCAGAACTCCTTAAAAAACCCGTGCCTTTCCAAATGAAAGTTTATTTTGTCCCTGATAATGGTTTCCAATGAATTCCCCACCATTGACGTTAGGCTGACTAGCCTGCAGTTTCCTGGTTTATCCCTCTCCTTTTTCTTGAATAGTGGTATAACGTTAGCAACTCTTCAGTTCTCTAGCACTTCTACTGTATCCAATGGAGATTGGAACATTGTGCCTCTGTTGTTGTTACCTTTGTTTCTTTCAGCAACCTAGGATGCATTCCACCTGGACCAGGTGACTTACTGTTACGACCGAGGTGGGATGAGTGCACTGTCTTTTCTAGTTCCACTTCTCCAAAGGTCACAACATATATTTAAATATTACCGATGTGGTCAATCATATACTCTTCTCTTTATCCCAGAATTAACTACACCAACCAGATTTCTTTAATAAACAACAAGATTATCAGTTTATTATAAAGCAAGACTTATCCAGTAATGAAGCAAAGCATTAACACACAGATGGAAATAGTTCCCTTTTAAAATACCCCCCACACAAACACACACACTGAAAAAAATACATAAATTCTCTCTGCAGAGATCTGTTACAAGAAAAAGACAAAAAAAGAATACTTTGGCCAAATACTTGCTAATTCTTGAAGAAAAATAAAAGATATGGAAGGATGGCAGATGTCCCTTTTGGTCTGGTGTCCAGGTATACGGTGATGGGTCACTGGGATCTTTGCTAAAGCAGTTCTTTTCAGGCAGCATCGAGAATTAATCTGGCAGCTTTTTCCAGGAGAAATGTGGCATCAGGGGTTTCAGCCAGCAGACACTTGAATTGCAGGGTTTTTCTAAAGACAGGAGGAAAGAGGAGCTGACACACTGGACTTCTCAGGGTCTCTTAGAGAAGTGCAGAAAAGATGAGCTGGGGGTGTCTTCTTCCCTGTGGTCGAGACCCCTGTCACCAAGACAAAAAAAACCCCATAAAGTGTAAGCAGTTTGCTAGGGAAAAAGGTGGGCCCATTACGGACCCTCTGGGGAAGGCCCGTCGGATTACGTGCCAATTAGGCACTTAAATGGACAGAGGTGGGCTTTCCCTGGGATTGAGGACCCCGGCGACAGATGTCCTCTCCACTGAGAGCTGCCAGCCAATCAGAGCCTGGCAGCTCTTTTACTGAGCACCGCCACTGCGAAGGCATTGGCTGCTGCTGGTAGAGCACTCACCGGAGGCTCTGGAACCAGGCCACAGGTAAGTCAGAGCAGGAGAGATTAATGTTGCTTGCTTTTTTCTCATAACCCCTCTCTGTCTCTGGTATTAGCTTTTTCAATTCCATCCTGTACCTTCCATAATCTTCCTGGTTATTAACTGAATCTTGTTCCTGACATTTGCCATAAGCCTCTTTTTTTGGTTTTATCTTTTATTTCCCTTGTCATCTAGGGCTCTACCTTTTTGGACTCTTTGGATTCATACTTTTTCCCTTCAAAGGAATATGACTAGTTTGTACCTGAACTAGCTCTTCCCTCAATGCGTTCCATGTTTTAAAAATTTGTTTCACAGGATGTGGGCATCGCTGGCCAGGCCAGCATTTATTGCCAGTCAGAACAGCAACGCCCACATCCCATGAAACGAACTTTAAAAAATTGCTCCGTTACTGCTTTCCCCTCCATTACGGCCACCTGATGGGAGGCTTGGATGGTTCCCACTATTCAACTCCTACCTGACCACAGCAAGTGTGTTTTATTATTCGGGTTTAACCCCTTTGTGTTTTATTTGTCAAATAAACAGACAGCGACAGGTTTAAAATAGAAAATCAATTATTTATTGATCAATATGCCTTATCCCGAAATTGTCGCAACCGCATCCACTCACTCATTCAATCGCGCGCGCGCGCGCACACACACACACACACAGACACACACACACGCAGCCACAAGAGGCAGAGAGAAAAAGGGGTAGGCGGGTTTAAGTGGGGGTATGTTTCTTGTTGGGGGGAGTGGGTCATGGTAAACCTGTTGAATTCTCTTGAAGTCAAGTTTTCGTTTGTTGCAGGGCTGAGGAGCTTGTAGATTTGTCTCTTGGTTGAAAGTTCAGTTGGCGATAGTGGATGACTTCTAATTCCCTGCTGTCTAGTGTAGATGTAGAATTCTACAGCAGGGCGTGTCCCTTCTGGTTTGCTGGAAACAAGCTTCTAGGATGCTGCTTTCTGGGTGTCTCTCACTCTCTCTCTGGGCTGTTTTTTAGGGTAAAGATGTGTTACATCTCACCTCTGCTGGAAGACAGGTATTTTCTTCCCTGTAGTGATCGACAATGGCCTAGGATGTGGCTACTTTGCACTTTCTTTGTTTCAGAAGAACCCATTCAATTCAAAAGTGTCTCTTGATGGTTCATGATAAGAATAATCCAGTTATGATGTTTTCACTGCACACTTTCTTTGTTTCAGAAGAACACATTCAGTTTGGTAATGTTTCAGAATGGGTGCAGGATGGGTGCAATTGATACCTCTTAGTTTTGAAGATATTCCTTTGTCCCTGTCAAACTGTTTGAATATACAAAGGCCAAGTCTTTTAACTTCGGGTGGCCATTTTGGAGCACATAGTTCACTTTTTAAAAGAAAGGTCCATTTTTTAATTTTTATAATTCTTCAATTTTAGCCCATAATTTTTCATCGTTGCACTCCTTGTACGCGTGACACCTCCAATCACCTTTTTCAATCTATCTGTGCCAGGTTCCTTTTTAAATCACTGAAGTTAGCTCTTCCCCAGTTGAGCATTTTTACTTTCAATATTTGATAGTCTCTTTCCATAATTACTTTAGATCTAAGCCTCATTCTCCACGGTGGCAACAGATCACTGGCTTACTGAATGGAGCTTATGGAAAATTTCAAGCATCTATCTGAACAATGCTTCTCTGTGTCCCCCCGCCTCCTACTTTTATTTTACTCTCCTCTCATGAAGGTATTAACTCCTCATCAGGGCATAGGTCCAAAGGCAGTGAGTGCCCCCCGCGCCTCTCCAAAGAGCCCCACCTCACCTTAAATGTTGTTTGAACAATATGTGAAGAAACACACTGAGGCACTAATCATCTCTCGCTGTACTGGGTTTGGCTTTCAGATGCCTCAGGGGGCAGCGATACCAAACTAAGCAAGCACTCTTCAATCTGTTGTTGCCCACCTTCTGCTAGTTGGACATAAATAGCAGGACCAGTTATTAAGCCAGGAAAAAGTATTAAGCCAGGAGGGTATCAACACCCCCTGTCATTTCAGTGTATGCACCTTAATGTAAATTAATCAGACATTGTCGGTACACAGAAGGATATCTATATTCTCTGAGAGTGCTTTATTTGCATTAGCGCAATATTGTCAGCAGGTGGCAGATTTGCACTTTGCAATATATTACAGAAAGACAAAATCTGGCCTGGATTTTCAATCCAGGGTCGGGAACCCGGGCCCGGATCTTTTCCTTATGCAAAGAGCCTAATTGGCCTGGGGCAAGTTTGGCACCCAATTAGTGGCACCGGGAGCAGCCTGGAGTAAGGACCCAGTAACCAAGAACCCTTTGAAAAGGCAAACGGCAGCTAAGACTGGGCTTGCCATTCACTGATGAGATGGAGCAGCAGGGTACTCAGAGGGCTGGTATGGGCAGCACCAAAGTTGTTCAGTGCCTCCCTTAACTGATACAGTGGCAGACAAGAGAGAGATCTTGTTCCCTGCATCTGGAAGAAGAAACGCACCTGGAGACACAAAGAAGGTCTGGATGGAGGTGAGGAGTGACCAGAAAGACGTGGGTCCAGTTTAGCAAAAGATTCGATTACCTTATTTATTTATTTAGATATACAGCACTGAAATAGGCCCTTCGGCCCACTGAGTCTGTGCCAACCAACAACCACCCATTTTATACTAATCCTACATTAACCCCATATTCTCTACCACATCCCCACCATTCTCCTACCACCTACCGACACTAGGGGCAATTTATAATGGCCAATTTACCTACCAACCTGCAAGTCTTTGGCTGTGGGAGGAAACCGGAGCACCCGGAGAAAACCCACGCAGACACAGGGAGAACTTGCAAACTCCACACAGGTAGTACCCAGAACTGAACCCGGGTCGCTGGAGCTGTGAGGCTGTGGTGCTAACCACTGCGCCACTGTGCCCCCTCCTTATAAGGTCTGGAAAGGTGAGCACCCGGGTGTCAGGTCACCAACTTTGTATACATCAACATGTAGACGACCAGAGCAGATTGAGTGCCCATAGTTCTCCCTAACATTATCAGATCAAGTGGCCAGTTGCATCACAGACATGAACAACCCTCACATATGGGGCACAATTGAGCGGGGCATCATTGAGGAGAGCACATCTCATGTGAATGCCATGCTGGAATAGGTGACGGAGGACAGCCTACTCAAAACCATTCTCTCCTCATCCTGCAGGATAAAAGAACACACAAATCCTGGGAAATGGCTTGGACGGGTGGTGGTGTGCCGGACCTCCACACTCTAACCCCGATGGAGGAGGCGGTGTGGGAAATTGTGAGGGTGCCATTGGGTCAGATCATGGGCGATGGCGAGACTGGAAGCCATAAAGAGCAGGATCATTTGATAGCTCTCTCTTCAGCTGAAGGGCATGGTGGAAACGTCTGCCCAATGGACGCTGTGGCTATACAACCGCTGTCATATATGGGGTTGGTTGTGCTGAGGCACCTGCTGAGTAGCCCAAATTCTCATCAACACCTTCTTGTATTTCCTATAGGACCAGTAATGAAGTAGGAGCAGATGTCCCAGCACAGTCATCACCGGCCTCCTCAGCAGGGGGAGATGTTCCAGAGCCTGCACCGTCACATCATTCCTCCACACCATCCACCAACGCAGACAAACTCACCCCCCGGTTGGGCCTCAATCAGGATTAGAATGGGGAGCACTGGGTGCACAGCACATCACAAGCGAGCAGGAGGAGGAGGAGAGTGAAGCAGAGTCAGCTGTGGACAGTCCCCTGTGGAGGATGGTGGACAGACACAGCCATGCTCTTCTGGGCGAAGCTGCTGGGCCTTGGATGTCACAAACAAGCCGGGTTTTCTGGAGTATCAGAGCCAGATGAGTTCCCGAATGTTGGAGATCCTTGAGGCATTATGGAGCCATGGGCATACAGTGGAGGAGTCCATGCAGCGCATGTGCACCGTTATGACTCAGGGTTTTGAGCATGTGAGCTTCTCCATTGAGAGAGTGGCCAACCTCTTGGAGAGCCATATGCAGCACCACTCTGAGTGGGTGCAGGAGCAGCGTGCTGATATGCACAGAAAGAGTGACACTCTCTGTAGCATGGACTGCTCAGTGTCATTGATGGCACAGAGATGCTTGGAGTGGATGCCAGCTGCGTTCCTGCTGGTGGCCTCATCCATTATGTAAGGGCACCATGCAAGGTCGAAGGGGCTGATGAGGGGGTCCATCCCTCGGGGCACCAGCGTGATACTGTGATGCCATGGTCTGTGATGTGGGAGAATTTTGGTGGTGGAGACCCCCATTCTCAATGGTTTTGGGTGGCAATGGGATTCTTCAGATTTGTGTGCTTGCTGGATGATTTCTCCCTCTGATGGAAGGTGAACAAAGAAAAAGAACAAAGAAAATTACAGCACAGGAACAGGCCCTTCGGCTCTCCAAGCCTGCGCCGATCCAGATCCTCTATCTAAACATGTCGCCTATTTTCTAAGGGTCTGTATCTCTTTGCTTCCTGCCCATTCATGTATCTGTCTGGATACATCTTAAAAGATGCTATCGTGCCCGTGCCTACCACCTCCGCTGGCAATGCGTTCCATGCACCCACCACCCTCTTTGTAAAGAACTTTCCACGCATATCCCCCCTAAACTTTTCCCCTCTCACTTTGAACTCGTGACCCCTAGTAATTGAATCCCCCACTCTGGGAAAAAGCTTCTTGCTATCCACCCTGTCTATACCTCTCATGATTTTGTACACCTCAATCATGTCCCCCCTCAACCTCCGTCTTTCTAATGAAAATAATCCTAATCTGCTCAACCTCTCTTCATAACTAGCGCATAGTGAGTACAGAGTCATCTCATAAGTGACACTCAGGTTAAACATTGCTACATTATCGTGGCCCTTGCGGCAATGCCAGCCTGCCGATCGCTGTAAGGCCTGGGACAGCCTCGGCAGTCGTCATCCACTGCCTGTCACCCTCAAAGACTTGTGTATATGTACCTGTCAACTCAAATGTCCCTAGAAGAGAGTGATTTTACAGATTTTACAGCAGATGGTCACCGTACTTCAGGCAAGCACTACCAAGTCTACACTTCGGTGAGCTGACCTCATATAAAGTACATTGCATCTCTCTTCACAAAAGAGGATAAAGTTAATGTTCCCGTAAAGGAGGGGGGAGTAGAGATTTTGGATAGTATAAAAATAGATAGAAAGGAGGTGCTAAAAAAGTTGGCATCATTTAAGATTGTCGCATCATGCAGATGAGATACATCAGAGGTTGCTGAGGGAAGATAGGGTGGAGACAGCAGAGCTCTGATCACAAACTATCAATCATCATTGGATGTTAGAGTAGTGCCAGGGGACTGGACGATTGTAAATGTTACACCCCTGTTCAAAAAAGGGGAGAGGGATAAACTTGATAACTATAGGTCAGTCAGTCTAACGTCAGTGATGGGAAATCCAGAGACCATTGTCAAGTACAAAATTAATTCTCACTAGGAGAAGCATCGATGTTGTGTTCACTATGTTAGTCTCCCTGGTAAATACCGAGGCAAAGTAATTAATATTTCTGTCATTCCACTATTATTACCTGTGAAACAGGTATTGTGATTCCTATATATTAAAAGGAAGACAGAAGAAGTCCAGGATCAATAGACCTTCTCAACAGCAGATAAGGGTGGGGAGTAAATGCAGTGGCGCAGTGGTTAGCACCGCAGTCTCACAGCTTCAGGGACCTGGGTTCAATTCTGGGTACTGCCTGTGTGGAGTTTGCAAGTTCTCCCTGTGACTGCGTGGGTTTTCGCTGGGTGCTCCGGTTTCCTCCCACAGCCAAAGACTTGCAGGTTGATAGGTAAATTGGCCATTGTAAATTGCCCCTAGTGTAGGTAGGTGGTAGGGAATATGGGATTACTGCAGGGTTAGTATAAACGGGAGGTTGTTGGTCAGCACAGACTCGGTGGGCCGAAGGGCCTGTTTTGGTGCTGTATCTCTAAATAAATAATAAGGGACAGCTGGCACCAATTTATTAAAAGTAATTGTGTTTGACCAACCTGATTGAGTTCTTTGATGAAGTAATAGAGAGTGTTGATGAAGGTAGTGTAGTATATATTGTATATAATGACTTTCAAAAGGCATTTGATCACAGGCTTATTTGGAAATTGGAAGCACATGGTATTTAAAGGACGATGGTAGAGAGTTGTGGTAAACCAATGCTTTTCTAACTGGAGAAAAATTGCAATATTGTCCTGCAGGGATCAGAATAGGACCATGCTTATCTTGTTATATACAGATGACCTGGACTTGGATATAGGGAGTACAATTTCGAAGTTTGCAAAAGATACAAAACTTGCTAATGTAGTATTGGCCAGGATAATAACAGACTTCAGTAGGATATAGATAGATTGGTGAAATGAGTAGACAAACGATAAACTCAGGCTACAAATGATAAACTCACAGGTAATGATAGTGGAATGACAGAATATTAATTACTTTGCCTCGGTATTTACCAGGGAGACCAACATAGTGGACACAACATTAGATCAAAAATGATATAAAGACATTTAAGATAGAAAGGAGGAGGGGAAAATTGATAAACGAATCAAACTTAGAGAGGATAAGACCCCTGGTACGAATGGATTGCATCCAAACATATTAATGGAAGTCAGGGAACTGTTAGTGCATGTACTGTTACGTATGATAAAAAATCATTAGAAATGGGAGTAGCGCCAAAGGACTAACAGACAGGTATTGTGATTCCGATATATAAAAAGGGAGACAGAAGAAGTCCAGGTTCAATAGACCTTCTCAAGAGCAAATAGGGGTGGGGAGTAAATACTGGGCTTGCCAGCAATGGCCACATCCCATGAACGAATAAAAAAAGAGACCAAAGAGCTTAATTTTGGTGGTAGGAAACATAATGGCATCCTTACTCAAAGATGTAATAGGAAAACATTTAGAAACTGAAACTATAATAAAAATAGTCAGCACGGATTCCAAAAGGGAAGGTCCTGCTTGATCAACTTTACTGAATTCTTTGAAGAAGTAACAGAAATAAGAGTAATGCAGTAAATGTAATATATTTGGATTTCCGAAAACCCTTTGACAGTGTACTGCATAGTAGACTCATGACTAAGGTCATAACATGTGGAGTCAGGGACAAGTAGCAGAATACGTAGCAAGATGGCTACAAAACAGAAAACAAAGTAGGGACTAAAGGTGGTTCCTCAGACTGGCAAAAAGTATGAAGTGGTGTTCCATAAGAATCATTGCTGAGACCACTGTTGTTCACCATTTGCGTAAGTGATTTAGACACAGGAATCAGAAGCACAATTTCAAATTTTTACATAACGTCCAGGCTAGGAAGACTCATATGCCTGGGACATGGCAGACGTCATGGCTTGCATCGACTCCTCCATGGCACACACAAAGCCACACATGACCTCAGGCATTTCCGACATATTTTCCACATGGCTTTGCTGCACATCCAGCAGACTTCTCGAAGCAACAAAAAAAGGATCATCATGAGCCTGGGGTTGAGCAGGGGCCTGGTCCCTGGCAGTCCTCTGATTGTCAAGGGATCCGGCTGGAACATGCTCCTTCAGCTGCTGGGCCATGTCTGTGTCGTGACCATGAGATTGTGACCCAGGTTCTAATCTTAAATGCCCCGCGGACCATGTGGATGTATCGGCACTGGCAGGGGTGGAAGAAAAGGCAGGTGATGGTGCGCCCTCTGGGCATTGGCTTCATCTCCCGCTCCAGAGGAGTCTTGGACCTCGCAACGTTCAGAGACTCAAGTGCGGGCACCTGCAGTGGAGACATAAACGGAGGCACATGAAGCATCAGCTGAACATGAGGTCACACACTTTCCTTTGGCGTGCACATATGGCTGCAAGACCGAAGATGACATTTCATCCTTATGCCTTGAGGATCCTGCCGCGCCATCTGTGAATGCCCTGCCTCCCTCCTCTTCCACTATTTCTGCCGCCTCCTCCTCAGCCGGTGTCAGCACCCTGATGTCTGGGACACCTCCACCTGTCTTAGTATGCTTGCGCTGGTTGTGGGTGCGTTTATCCTGCAGGAGACAGTACAGTTTTAATGACATGTCAAAAGATAAATCCCAACCATTGTAAACATGTATCGACATCACTCATTCAGGACTGGCTTTCGCACAACACATCCAAGCACATCAATAATGCCAATCATCAACTTTGCGCACAATCAGTAAGTGTGTGGCACCAAGGCTATACATGCATTCTACTGCATGCTTTGTTTTCCCTCTGTCTTAAAGAGATGGAGCCAGGGAGACAAACAATGGAGCAACTTCACCAAGACCACTTACCCTCGCCAATCTGAGCAAGTCATTGGTATGCTTGCGACACTGAACTTAGGTAAGTTTATTACTCTTTACACTCTAAACCAGTTAAAATTACTAAAAATATGCTACATATTCACACACACATTCACACGAGAATCACACACACACAAATAGATTACAGAGGGAAAACAGCTTTGATGGTTGGAGTACAGTCTGGAATAAATGGAATTTAAATACAGTTTTAAATCTCAAGTCCTCAGCTGAAGCTGTATTCTTGAAGACCTCGCTGGACCACGTGCACAGTGGTCAGCTTGCTTTTCTCAGGGCTTATGAAGGCAGAAGAGGGGTTCGATCCTTGTCCCCTAGTTGCTGGCTGTGGCAGCCTGACTGGAGAGAGAGAGATGGCTTTTCCAGTTACCTCCTCTGCTTTCTGTGTGATAAAGCTTACAGTCTCCCCAGAGCGGCACAAGCGGTCACATGACATTACCAAATCTCTTTGTTAATGAGATCTTTCTGGAATCTTCTCTGAGATTCAAGACTCTACCCTCTCAAGCGGTCCAGTAACACTTGGTGGGGGTTGGCTTTTTCAAAGTCAATGGGTGTCGATGGCTCCTGACGACCATGTTGATAAAGCCATTTCAGATAATTCAATCAGACTGCACCCCATTGTTCTGGCTAGTGAGTCAGTCGTATTGTCTCCAGTCTAATCTTTTGGTGTTTCAAATGTAAATTGCAGTGGCCATCTTGGCTGCCAGTTTACTTTTAAAAAAAGTTATTTGTAAGAATTTCCAGGAAAAGTCTCAGGCAAGGTTCCAACCGATGAAATTAATATTTCCCATTTGGCATGTAGGGTTTTCTGCTGGGGTTTTGTGCCTCAAATGAATGTAAATTTGTTGTAAACCTTAAATGCTAGCCATTGCCTGTCTACCATCATACCTTTTAATGCAGTTTCCCAATCTACCACAGCCACTTTGCCCCTCATACCTTCGTAGTTTCCTTTGTATAGATTTAAGACTCTAGTTTCGGATTGAACTACGTCATTTTAAAATTTAATGTAAAATTCTATCATATTATGGTTACTGTTCCCTAGAGGCTCCTTTAAAATGAGTTATTAATTATCCCTTTCTCATTGAACAATACAAGATCTAAAACAGCCTGTTTTCTAGTTGGTTCCTCAACATACCGTTCTAGAAAACCATCTCATATACATTCCAGGAATTTGTCCTCCACAGCATTAGTGCTAATTAGGTTTATACAGTTTATGTGTAGATTGAAATCCCCCATGATTACTGTATTGCCCTTGTTACATGCACCTCTAATTTCCCAATTTATATCATCCCCTACATTACCACTACTGTTTTGTGGCCCATAAACAACTTCTACCAATGGTTGCTGCCCCTTGCTGTTTCTTAGCTCCACCCAAACTGATTCTACATCTTGATCTCTGATCTGAGATCCTCTCTCACTAATGTACTGATCTCATCCTTTATTAACAGTGCTATCCCACCTCCTTTTCCTTTTTGCTTATCCTTCCTAATGTCGAATACCTTTGGGCATTCAGTTCTCAGCCTTGGTCACCCTGCAGCCACCTCTCCATAAAGGCAATTAGATCATACCTGTTTACTTCCATTTGTGCCATCAATTCATCTACCTTGTTGCGAATGCTGTGTGCATTCAGATAGAGTGCCTTTAATTCTGTCTTTTTATTATTTTCGCAACCTCTGTTGTGTGATTGCCTTTAAGAGTGATGTCCCTTTAAGATCTTAGTATGCTAATGAGCTAAGTACCAGGACATAGTCATGTGACTTGGAGCCAGAGTCACTCTGCAACTGTACCATCTAGAGGCAAATTCTGTAAATAGTTAGCTCTGTACTGTATATAATAGCTGTAAAAGAACCTATTTGAGATCTTCAACCAACTGGACTCCATGCATCTCATTTAATTGCATCAGACAACATAAAAGAACTCATTACATGGTGGCAGCTGTGGTGAGAAAATGAAGTCTAAGCTTGAAGACCACAGTTAAAACAGCTCTGAAAATGACCATTCCTACAGTCACTAGAGAGAAAGTTCAAGAAAAATATTGGCTTAAACAGTGAAAAAAGAACTTACCTCAAGCTGTAGAAGACAAAGCACAGAACAACAAGCTGCAAGGAAATCGGGTCCATTGTGCTGACGGGCGAGGGATACTGCTTTAAAAAAAGCTTTGAAGTCCTTCAAAAGATTGCCTTTTTCTAAATGTTCTGTGTTAAAAATCGGAGAAGACCCAACTCGTCTCCCACGCTGATTGAGATTGGCGCTATTACAAGAGGCGTCCATTAGAAAAAGCCTGGGAAAACCCAATTACTGCAGAGCTTTCATCCACACAGCCAGAGTTGTAAAAAAATCCATCAAACCGCTGGAGCGTGAATGAAAGCTTCCATTCACGAAATCACAATAAAAAAGCCATTAAAACCACTCCAGTCTGAAGAACCTCAACAAACTCTAAAAAACCCATTGAACTGCCCTAGTGAACAGCTGTGTAAACAGACCAGCTGAAGTGCTGCAACAACAAACTCTTAAAGAAACGCATCTGACAGCTGTGTAAACAACAGGCTTAAGTGCTGGAAGGAAGATAAACACACAGCACTAGCAAACACCTGCTCCTGTCAATCAAGCAGCTAGTCTGAATAGCAGAGTTTCTGAAAGGGGTAACAGTGCAGAGCCAGAGAACAAGTCTTCAAGCAAGCTTTAAAGCAAAAGAACAGCATAAATATGGGTACCACATTTCCCAGCATGAGCTGGAAGGCCTTGATTATCCTATCCGAGTTCCAACTGTTCAAACAAAGAATGCAGTTATTCTTCACATACCAAATAATTGTAGAACCAGAAAAACAGGCTGTAAAAATACTAATAGCAGTTGGAAATGAGGGAGAACACAGAATTAACACCTCGGGACTATCCGACAATGACAAGAAAGATCCCACAAAGATATGGAAAGCGTTAGATGATCAGTCCAGATTAAGAGTGAATTTATGAATTCACCACCTGACAACAGCCGCAGGAATAAATAGACCAGTTCATCAGTAGATGCTGTAGTAAGGGCAACAAATGCAACTTCTCAGAAACCGAGCTGTTGGACCGAATAATGGGGCTAGTGATTGTATCCACATCCAGTGAAGCGTTTCAGAAAGACCTCTTGGGGAAAATGAAAGATCCCAGCATTGACGCACAGGTGGAAAATGGCAAGAAATATGAAGCCATTGTAGTTGGACAACAGCACCTGCAAGCATTAGGTGCAGCTGACAGTATCTGCACAATAACCAGGTCGAAAAGAGCAAGCAGCTGTGTGCTAAGTGTGGTCTGTCCCACTCACAGTGAAATTGGCCTGCATTTCATGACTTGTGAAAGATGTGCGGTGCAAAAGAACACTGGGCCCGCCTATGCAAGAAATCTGGCTCCAAAGACACAGCCAGAAGCCACAGCAGGACAAAGATAGAAGACAGGCACAGCAACAGGACAAAAGCAGCAAGGAGAGGGCCAGAGACCTTTGTAAATGCAAACCAATACATGAGGTCCACAGCAAAACAGACCTGGGACAAGACCCAGAGAGAAGTAATTCTCAGTCAGAGGACAAGCAAGCATTTCACATTGTGAACCTGACACATCACATTGATGAAGTCAAACAACTGGAAGCTTTTGCCACTATTAACATCTCATGCTCAAAGAAAGTTGGCAAACATACACTCAGGGTCAAGATTGACACCGGGACTAGTGCAAATATCCTACCAGTCCGAATACTCAAAGATATGTACCAGAGTTGTCGTAAATCAATGATCCAACCAACAACTTCCAAGTTATCTGCATACAACAGATCACCCATTCCTTGCACAGGCACACTAACAATGCAATGCAGTTATGGCAAAACAGCGTGGAAGCCACAAGTATTCTACCTAGTAGACACGAGCAGACCAGCAGTGGCAGGACTACCAGCGTGTAAGGACCTCAACATCAGAACTATCCATGACAGCATTCCCAAGGGGAAGTCTCCGAAGACCGGAACCTGCTCACAGACTCTGACCAGCATCAAACGGTGCAGTCTGGAAAGCCAGCCACAGCACAACAATGCCATGCCTTCACTTCTGCTGTCTAGAGAACTGCCAGCACCACAATGAGCCAAAACAGACAGGTACCTCCATGAGGCCAAGTCATCCTCCTTGAGCCCACGACCTTCAAACGTGGAGGATGAAGAGAGGCGATGGACACGCAATGTCCTGAGGAGGTAGAGGAGGAATGAGTTGAAGCATTGTCTGTTGGTTCTTCGAGATGAGGTGCCGGAACTTTCCAAGAATGACAAGGCCCCAAAAGGGTCATCTTGAGAAAAGCAACAGAGTATGTTAGCAGGTTGAAGGCAGAGCAACAGAGACTGAATGCAGAAAGGGAGAAACTTCAGAAAGAACAGCAACGGATGAGATGCAAATTCCCCGAGCTAGATTTGTCAAACCACCGAGATGATATATGGACTTTTGAGCCTCTATACTTGTAAATTTTATAATCTATATTCTGTGTAAATAATTTTGATGTTATCTAATGTTATATGTTTTTACTTTTAGCATACGAGTCTTGTCTTTGGAAGGAAAGGGGATGTTGTGTGATTGCCTTTAAGAGTGATGTCCCTTTAAGATCTTAGTATGCTATTGAGCTAAATACCAGGACATAGTCATGTGACTCAGAGCCAGAATCACTCTGCAACTGTAACACCTAGAGGCAAGTTCTGTAAATAGTTAGCTCTGTGGTGTATATCATAGTTAGCTGTAATAAACCTGTTTGAGATCTTCAACCAACTGGACTCCACGCATCAGACAAAATAAAACAACTCATTACATCTGTAACCTTATCTGTTGGCACACTTTTAAGTTTATATGCTCTGCTCCTTCCTGCCACACTCAGATTATCAATTCCCTGATTGTTAGCTTGCTCTCTTGCCTTGTCCTCTCTCTTTAATTTATCACATCTTTCCTCCCTTGATTTAGTCTATTTAGTTTAAAGCCCTCTCCACTGCCTTAGATATAAAAATGGTGGAAGCGCAAGTTACGTCAACGTCCGGTCCCGCCGACAGGAATGCTGCGGGACTCATAAAATCCTGACCTATAAGTGTGTGGAGACTCATTCCTTCAGACTGGAGAATATTTTGAAAAATTTTAATTAAACTAATTTTTTTTCTAACTTTTTCTGAGCTTCTTTTATCTCTTTCTTTTAATCCCATGTGTCTTTCCCAATCTTTATCTCACTTTCTGCACATGATTTATACTTCTTCATTTAGACTCTGTGGCTAAAAATTGGTTGTGGCCATTTTCGGGTATGGGCAAGTGACAAGCCAGTATGTGAACTTGGTGCTGCCTCCTCATTTACCTAATAGTAGCGTTTGTCTAAGCAGGGCCCCTGTGCGCTGATGGCACATGGTGCAGCCAACCCGCTCCTCTTAAATGGAAACTGCACTCAGTGGAAGGGAGTTGCTGCTGACTGCCTGTTTTGACACTGGCTGCATGTTGGAGCTGCACATAAGGAGCAACAAAGAACAAAGAAACAAAGAACAAAGAAAATTACAGCACAGGAACAGGCCCTTCGGCCCTCCAAGCCTACGCCGATCCAAATCCTCTATCTAAACCTGTCGCCTATTTTCTAAGGGTCTGTATCTCTTTACTTCCTGCCCATTCATGTATCTGTCTAGATACATCTAAAAAGACGCTATCGTGCCCGCATCTACCACCTCCACTGGCAACGCGTTCCAGGCACCCACCACCCTCTGCGTAAAGAACTTTCCACGCATACCCCCCCTAAACTTTTCACCTTTCAGTTTGAACTCGTGTCCCCGAGTAATTGAATCCCCCACTCTGGGAAAAAGCTTCTTGCTATCCAACCTGTCTATACCTCTCATGATTTTGTACACCTCAATCAGGTCCCCCCTCAACCTCCGTCTTTCTAATGAAAATAATCCTAACCTACTCAACCTCTCTTCATAGCTAGCGCCCTCCATACCAGGCAACATCCTGGTGAACCTCCTCTGCACCCTCTCCAAAGCATCCACATCCTTTTGGTAATGTGGCGACCAGAACTGCACGCAGTATTCCAAATGTGGCCGAACCAAAGTCCTATGCAACTGTAACATGACCTGCCAACTCTTGTACTCAATACCCCGTCCGATGAAGGAAAGCATGCCGTATGCCTTCTTGACCACTCTATTGACCTGCGTTGCCACCTTCAGGGAACAATGGACCTGAACACCCAAATCTCTCTGTACATCAATTTTCCCCAGGACTTTTCCATTTACTGTATAGTTCACTCTTGAATTGAATCTTCCAAAATGCATCACCTCGCATTTGCCCTGATTGATCTCCATCTGCCATTTCTCTGCCCAACTCTCCAGTCTATCTATATTCTGCTGTATTCTCTGACAGTCCCCTTCACTATCTGCTACTCCACCAATCTTAGTGTCGTCTGCAAACTTGCTAATCAGACCGCCTATACTTTCCTCCAAATCATTTATGTATATCACAAACAACAGTGGTCCCAGCACGGATCCCTGTGGAACACCACTGGTCACACCTCTCCATTTTGAGAAACTCCCTTCCACTGCTACTCTCTGTCTCCTGTTGCCCAGCCAGTTCTTTATCCATCTAGCTAGTACACCTTGGACCCCATGCGCCTTCACTTTCTCCACCAGCCTACCATGGGGAACCTTATCAAACGCCTTACTGAAGTCCATGTATATGACATCTACAGCCCTTCCCTCATCAATCAACTTTGTCACTTCCTCAAAGAATTCTATTAAGTTGGTAAGACATGACCTTCCCTGCACAAAACCATGTTGCCTATCACTGATAAGCCCATTTTCTTCCAGATGGGAATAGATCCTATCCCTCAGTATCTTCTCCAGCAGCTTCCCTACCACTGACGTCAGGCTCACCGGTCTATAATTACCTGGATTATCCCTGCTACCCTTCTTAAACAAGGGGACAACATTAGCAATTCTCCAGTCCTCCGGGACCTCACCCGTGTTTAAGGATGTTGCAAAGATATCTATTAAGGCCCCAACTATTTCCTCTCTCGCTTCCCACAGTAACCTGGGATAGATCCCATCCGGACCTGGGGACTTGTCCACCTTAATGCCCTTTAGAATACCCAACACTTCCTCCCTCCTTATGCCGACTTGACCTAGAGTAATCAAACATCAGTCCCTAACCTCAACATCCATCATGTCCCTCTCCTCGGTGAATACCGATGCAAAGTACTCATTTAGAATCTCACCCATTTTCTCTGACTCCACGCATAACTTTCCTCCTTTGTCCTTGAGTGGGCCAATCCTTTCTCTAGTTACCCTCTTGCTCCTTATATATGAATAAAAGGCTTTGGGATTTTCCTTAACCCTGTTTGATAAAGATATTTCATGACCCCTTTTAGCCCTCTAAACTCCTCGTTTCAGATTGCGTCTACAATCCCGATATTCTTTCAAAGCTTCGTCTTTCTTCAGCCGCCTAGACCTTATGTATGCTTCCTTTTTCCTCTTAGCTAGTCTCACAATTTCACCTGTCATCCATGGTTCCCTAATCTTGCCATTTCTACCCCTCATTTTCACAGGAACATGTCTCTCCTGCACGCTAATCAACCTCTCTTTAAAAGCCTCCCACATATCAAATGTGGATTTACCTTCAAACAGCTGCTCCCAATCTACATTCCCCAGCTCCTGCCAAATTTTGGTATAGTTGGCCTTCCCCCAATTTAGCACTCTTCCTTTAGGAGCACTCTCGTCTTTGTCCATGAGTATTCTAAAACTTACGGAATTGTGATCACTATTCCCAAAGTAGTCCCCTACTGAAACGTCAACCACCTGGCCCGGCTCATTCCCCAACACCAGGTCCAGTATGGCCCCTTCCCGAGT
Organism: Heterodontus francisci; assembly: GCF_036365525.1. Taxonomy (NCBI): domain Eukaryota; kingdom Metazoa; phylum Chordata; class Chondrichthyes; order Heterodontiformes; family Heterodontidae; genus Heterodontus; species Heterodontus francisci. The sequence continues at coordinate 132,368,379 of NC_090377.1, read as the reverse complement.
TGGTCTATTTACATACTGCTCTAGAAAACCCTCCTGGATGCTCCTTACAAATTCTGCTCCATCTAGACCTCTAACACTAAGTGAAACCCAGTCAATGTTGGGAAAATTAAAATCTCCTATCACCACCACCCTGTTGCTCCTACAGCTTTCCATAATCTGTTTACATATTTGTACCTCTATCTCACGCTCGCTGTTGGAAGGCCTGTAGTACAGCCCCAACATTGTTACCGCACCCTTCCTATTTCTGAGTTCTGCCCATATTGCCTCATAGCTCGAGTCCTCCATAGTGCCTTCCTTCAGCACAGCTGTGATATCCTCTTTGACCAGTAATGTAATTCCTCCACCCCTTTTACCTCCCTCTCTATCCCGCCTGAAGCATCGGTATCCTGGGATATTTAGTTGCCAATCATTCCCTTCCCTTAACCAAGTCTCAGTAATAGCAATAACATCATACTCCCAGGTACTAATCCAAGCCCTACGTTCATCTGCCTTACCTATTACACTTCTTGCATTAAAACAAATACACCTCAGACCACCAGTCCCTTTGCTTTCATTATCTGCTCCCTGCCTACTCTTTCCCTTAGTCACGCTGACTTCATTATCTAGTTCCTTACAGGCTTTAGTTACTACATCCTTACTCTCCACTGACCTCATTTGGTTCCCATCCCCCTGCCACATTAGTTTAAACCCTCCCCAACAGCGTTAGCAAAAGCACCCCCAAGGACATTGGTTCCAGTCCGGCCCAGGTGTAGACCGTCCAATTTGTAATAGTCCCACCTCCCCCAGAACCGGTCCCAATGTCCCAAAAATCTGAACCCCTCCCTCCTGCACCATCTCTCAAGCCACGCATTCATCCTGACTATTCTTTCATTTCTACTCTGACTATCACGTGGCACTGGTAGCAATCCTGAGATTACTACCTCTGAGGTCCTACTTTTTAACTTGGCTCCTAACTCCCTAAATTCTGCTTGTAGGACCTCATCCCGTTTTTTACCTATATCATTGGTGCCTATGTGCACAACAGGGAAGAGAGAGGACTGCTAGGTTCACAGCTGCGCTGGAGGCCTTAGTGGTGGAGATAGGCAGGGTTAGAGAGCCGTGTTTGTGGGGGGAGGTGGAATCAGGAGGCCCTCAAGAACCACCCTCCAAAGAGAATGCTGATGAGGATGCACATCGAGATGCTGGGTGTATTGTCTGGCTTGCCAGACAGCCTCTTGTCACTGTCAAGGAACGTGGAGGAGTCCAGCTACAACTTGGCAGAAAGCATCGTGGAGAGATTCCCCTCTTTGCAATGCCTTCTGCAGCTCCCTTTCGTGTTGCAGACCCTGAGGCAGTGCAACTGCAGCCCCCATACCTATTGCAGCCTTTGTGTGGAGACAACATCTCTGCCTTCCCTGTGAGAATGCAGTAACTCGCCCTGCCAAATCCAGCAACTCACCATTACACTTTTAAAAACACCCCATAGTACTTCCAGAGACTTTGCAGAACTTTGTGTAAATCACCTTACCTGAATGTTGGGCTGCCTGACCCTTTAAATAACACTACTGGTGGGTCCTTCTTGCAGCTATATGCATGTGCTCTGGTGAGCGACAAGTGAATACATTGCATGCTTGGAGTTTGTAAATCATGTGTCAAATCAGTAAATAAGGCTGATTGCAGTCATGACCTGGCCAGCTGGGACTCTTCTGGCACACACATGGCATGGCCCGTGCGAGTGCCTTTCCCAGCTTGGGATGCAGTGTGGGCCACACTGGAAATGGCCAGAGGTGCTGTGTGCCACAGCAGGAGGGCCTCCTGCTTCTGTAGCATCAGCTCCAGTGGCACGACGGATCCAAGTTTTGCACCCTGCGTACCTCAGTGAGGATTCTTCAATCTGATTGGTTGAAGAGCCACATTGTTGTTTGCCCTGCTGATAGATGCCACAGATACCCTGTAGAGGATGCCATGCTGGATCAGATGCAGGATTCAAGCAAGTCTTTGTTCAAAAGCCCTCAAAACCTTTGTGGGCAGCTTTCAGTGAGGTGAACGTCAAGTCTTGCTCCATCGCCATTGACTGCAAAATCCAGGCCAATACTGTCAACAAGGCAGTCGGTTCCAACTCCCAGGAATCTTTGCATGATTGACAGCAAGATTGACCATTCACAGAGCGTACTGGGACCTGTATGAATAGAAATTACTGAGGATCAAAAGTTGTGTCAAGGAGATATTCATAAAGAAGGAAAGATGCAAACTAATTGAATGTTTTTGTAGGTTTTGTGTTTCCTGTCCCTCATTATAAAATCATGCATCCTACTGGTGGGAACACCACAACCTGCAAGAAACCCTCCAAGCCACACACAATCCTGACGGAACCACATCGCTGTACCTTCACTATTGCTGGATCAAAATCCTGCAACTCCTTTCCTAACAGCACTGTTGGTGTACCTACACCCAAGGACTGCAGTGGTTCAAGAAGGCAGTGAAGTCTATGCCCACTACTGGTCCGGAGGTTTACTCTGGGTATCAAGACTACCAAATTATTGTTCACACATAGCACGTTTAATTAGCGTTTCAAAATCTTATCTTCAACGGTTAGCACCGCAGCCTCACAGCTCCAGGGACCTGGGTTCGATTCTGGGTACTGCCTGTGCGGAGTTTGCAAGTTCTCCCTGTGACCGCGTGGGTTTTCGCCGGGTGCTCCAGTTTCCTCCCACAGCCAAAGACTTGCAGGTGATAGGTAAATTGCCCCTAGTGTAGGTAGGTGGTAGGGAATATGGGATTACTGTAGGGTTAGTATAAACGGGTGGTTGTTGGTCAGCACAGACTCGGTGGGCCGAAGGGCCTGTTTCAGTGCTGTATCTCTAAATAAATAAATAAACAGAAATTATACTCACGCGTCTAAGTAAGCTAAGTTACTTAGGTTCATCCGAGAGTCGGAACAGAGCAGATGATCAATCCTCCCCTTCTGATTCTCCAAGTAGTTGATCAGACTACTTACTCCTGAGCTAGCTAGCCAGCACTTCGGAGCACACTTTCTTGTACCTTGTTTCGTGCATGCTGCCTGCGTGATCAGCTCAGGATGGGCCAGACCTGAATACCCGATGTACAGTGATTGGTTGGTCAGCTATTGCTAATGCCGTGGGTGCGCTACATCAGCCACAGTCGTTCAACCTTTCACCGGTTTTGACATCTGCTTGTTTTGGTCGCCTCATCCCTTAAGTTTGGACTGCATTGCATAGGTAGTTCTCTGTTCTCCCGCCCTTGTCTGATAACAAGGCATTACCTCACTCCACCAACCCACCGGTCTCCAAGCAACCAGCTCACATGGCCCATCGTTACAAACTTAGCTATAGTTTGGACATGCTTTAATGACCATCTTGCAGGTTTCACTACATTCACTTCTCTTTTATCAGTTCAGTTATACTACATTGCTGCTTCAATACATCCCACTTCCCTGCTGTGGACACTTCTTTACCACTTTTAGCCGCACACACTACTTCCCCACTTACCAGGTTACATATAGTTCACGGGTTGGATGGTCGTCGCCTACAGCAGCTCACCACCATCTTCTCAAGGGCAATTAGGGTTGGGTAATAAATGCTGACCTAGCCAGTGACGCCCACATCCCATGTACAAATAAAAAAAAAGATAGGAAATCAGAATTAGATAGGAGATTATATCCTGTGTAAAGTGTTATCCCTCCCCCACCCCCATGAAACATACAGAAATGCATGTATCTATTTTTTTAATCTGCCTTTAATGGGTAAGAAAAATGTTATTTATTTTCCAGTAACCAATCTGAAAACAAATTTCACTGTCACCAAGGTGGTCTCTTACAAACCTTTTTCCAAATCCTTCCAGTGGAGATGAACACATTTCCTTCCATCCATAATCTGCAACTCACCACTAGCATTGGGAAATCTGGTATTTTATGATTTGATGCACATACTTCAGATGTCACACCTGCAAATTTTCCAGTCATTCTTTTTGTTAAAATAAGGGATCAAAAGAAAGATAACCAATTATTTCCGGCTTGTTTCTTCTCACTAAAGGGAACAGACAGCAGTTCAGAAATATTAGCCAGTCTTAATATAAACTTCCCCAGCAACAGAAAATATCCTCTCACTTTAGGGCTTGCCTAAGAGCAGTTACAACAACTTCCATTTATATAGCACCCCAACATAAAAAGAAGTCCCAAGTTGTTTCGCAGAAGCGTACTCAGGCAAAAATGGATGCTGAACCAAAGAAGGACAAGGGTGATTAAAGCTTGCTCAAAGAGGTGGGTTTTAAGGAGGGGAGAGAGGTGAAGGGTCAGAGAGGTTTAGGGAGGGAATTCCAGAGCTTAGGGCCTGAAGCCTCCACTGAAGACATGAGTCATGAGCCCAGAGTTGGAGGAATGCAGAGATCTCGAAGGGTTGCAGTACTGGAGGTTACAGAGATAGGGAGGGATGAAGCCATTAAGACTTTGAACACGAGAATTAAAAATTTTATGTGTCAGGGAACTGGGAATCAATAAAGGTCAGCTAGCACATGGGCGATGGGCAAGTGGAATTTGGTACAGGATAGCATCTGGGCAGCAGAGTTTTGAATGAACTCAAGTTTCTGGAGGGTGGAGGATGGGAGGCCAGCCAGCATAAAATTGGTAAAAGGTGTTGCTATGGGTACCTGCATGGGTCCTAGTTATGCCTGTCTTTTTGTGGGCTATGTCGAACACTCCTTGTTCCAGTCCTACGCAGGCCCCCTCCCCTCCCCCAACTCTTTTACCGGTACATTAATGACTGTATCGGTGCTGTTTCCTGCTCCCGCCCCGAACTGGAAAACATTATCAACTTTGCTTCTAATTTCCAAGCTTCTCTCACCTTTACATGGTCCAACTCTGACACTTCCCTTCCCTTCCTCGACTGCTCTATCTCCATCTCTGGGGATAGGCTGTCTGCTAATATCCATTATAAGCCCACTGGCTCCCACAGCTACCTCGACTACACTTCTTCACACCCTGCCTGCTGTAAGGACTCCATTCCATTCTCCCTTCTCCCAGTTTCTCCATCTCCGACACATCTGCTCTGATGATGCAACCTTTCATGACAGCACTTCTGATATGTCTTCCTTTTTCCTCAACCAAGGACTCCCTCCCCCCCACCCCACTGTTGTTGACAGGGCTATCAACCGTGTCCAGCCTATTTCCCACACCTCTACCCTCACCCCTTCCCCTCCCTCCCAGAACCGCGACAGGGTTCCCCTTGTCCTCACTTTCCACCCCATCAGCCTTCATATCCAAAAGATCATCCTCCGCCATTTCCGCCACCTCCAGCGTGATGCCACTAGCAAACGCATCTTCCCCTCCATTCTCCTGTCAGCATTCCAAAGGGATCATTCCCTCCGCGACACCCTAGTCCAGTCCTCCATTACCCTCACCACCTCGTCCCCTTCCCATGGCACCTTCCCCTGCAATCGCAGGAGGTGTAATACCTGCCCATTTACCTCCTCTCTCCTCACTATCCCAGGCCCCAAACGCTCCTTTCAGGTGAAGCAGCGATTTACTTGTACTTCTTTCAATGTAGTATACTGTATTCACTGCTCACAATGTGGTCTCCTCTACATTGGGGAGACCAAACGCAGACTGGGTGACTGCTTTGCGGAAATCCTCCGCTAAGTCCACAAGCATGACCCCGAGCTTCCGGTTGCTTGCCATTTCAACACTCCCCCTTGCTCTCATGCTCACATCTCTGTCCTGGGATTGCTGCAGTGTTCCAGTGAACATCAACGCAAGCTCGAGGAACAGCATCTCATTTACCGATTAGGCACACTGCAGCCTGCCGGACTGAACATTGAGTTCAATAATTTCAGAGGATGACAGGCCCCCCCATTTTACTTTTATTTTTAGTTATTTTTTCTTTCTTCTTTTTTTTTGTTTATTTTATTTTATTTCATCTTAGTTTGTTCAGTTTGCTTACCCACTGTTTTTTTTTTCATGTTTGTACTTGCGGCTGTTCAATTTTCAGTCCGTTAACACCCTATCTGTACTAATGCTTTGTCCTTCAACACACCATTAACATATTAATAAAAGCAAAATACTGTGGATGCTGGAAATCTGAAATAAAAACAAGGAATGCTGGAAATACTCAGCAGGTCTGGCAGCATCTGTGGAGAGAGAAGCAGAGTTAATGTTTCAGGTCAGTGACCCTTCTTCAGAACTCTTAACATATTGTTAACATATTGTTAACATATTATACCATTAACATATTGTTTGCCTTTGCTCCATGACCTTCTGGTCAGCTATTCTGTGACCTTGTCCTATCTACACCTTCTCCTTTGTTATCTCCTGCCCCACCCCCGCTTTACTTGCTTAAAACCTTTTACATTTCTTATATAGTGGCAGACTTGGTGATGGAATAAGCTTGTAGCTTACATCAGTTACACAGAACTCCAACTTAGCAACAGGCTACATGGTCTGCTATGTTTAGTAATAAAACAATATATTCTCTATCTGTTAGCAACACCATAGGAAATCTGCAAATGATTGATGAATAACAAAAGGAGAAAATAACTAATTAAAAGGAGAAATCCAAGAATAAAACACTAAACCGATGAAGAAGAAAATTGATGGCTTGACACACAAAAAATGTTAATACAAAGATTTTTCTTTCTCCACTGTGATGTTTGGGCCTGAAAGTGAAAAAACTCATCAAAAATTGAAAATAAACCAAATGTCTGTGGAAAAATTACCAGCGCAACAAAATGATGAGGACAATGATACAAATCTGTCAGTCTCTGTGTAAAAGGGAACTACCAACATAAGCCCAGAGGTACTTACACAATATGGCTAAACTGACTGATACAATAAGTTAACAGAGTGGGTTTTTTCCATTTACTTGTACACACACAAATTCCCAATCCACCTGTGGACCAATGCAAACTGCTTACCATGAACATCCTGCTACTGCCCACACTATACCCAAGTGACTAAGCAGTCAATCATATGGAACAAAAGGTCCCCAGTCTGTGCTGGGTTACCTGATCTCAGCCAGTTCTAGCTTTGAAATGCTATGTCTGTCCTTGGGGCCCCTGAATTAGGGAGGAAGGGGTATAATGTGTGCCAGGTTTTACAGCTCCTGATCACTATTTGATGATTTGCTCGAGTGAACATCAGTTGAAGTCAAAACTGGGCTTGACTCCAATACCCTCCATGTTGAATAGTCTACCATCTCATGCTGCTTGGCCTCAAATTCGCCTGAAGCACTGCTGATACTCATAGAATTGTGAGCCAGGGAAACTCATTGCTTTCAGGGACAGAAGAGATAAGTTGGCAATACACAACATCCTGATACTTGCAGACTTGAGCGTTGGCATGACAGCTGAAAGTATACATTGGCACCCAAAATCATATCCGATTCCAAATCTTTTCCAGATAAGTTGGCTGCCTCTGTTGTCTACAGTCAGTGGCAGAGACCTCTTACAATGCATCCTTTGTTTTCTGCCTTGCTATGAACATCACTAGAGAGAACATCTTACTGACTCAATCAGCAGCCACCACTGGCATAATACTGCATTTGGCATGCAAAGAATTTCAATGAAGAAAAGTTTGTTTAATGGAGGATCTCCAGTTTAATAGTTCTTAGTACCAAATAAATTTGAATGGGCTTCTGGATTTTGGATCTCATGCATTAATTCAGTGAAACTTTAAAAAAAGTTTTGGATTTTTAGGATGTTCTATTTTCTCCTTTTGCTGTGCCTCTCAATGGGCTGCCAATCATTCTTAGGGCTTAGTGGGGTTATGCTACATCTGCCAATGCCACTTTTCCTCTGCCAGGAGATACACTTTTCACTTATTTCCCACCAACTAAGGCCCTCTTCTTCTGAGGCACTGACATCCAGTACCTCGCTCAAAGTGATTGTTCTTTATATTTGTGTTTATTCAGGGAGACTATTCATCGATGGAGGATGCCCAAATACACCTCAAACCAATCATCACTCAGTTTCCCCATGCCCACCCACCACCCCACCCCCCCACCCCCCTCCCCTGCCGAGCACACATTCATACAGGAGTCATTAGACTCAGGAGTGGATACCCTGGTTGGTATTTTCCTACACTAAGACCAATTGTAACATGCCACAGCTAATACTGTTGCTGAAATAAACAAACTCAGCACAGATTAGGGATTAAATGGGGGACCTTCCTGGTCTGTAGCACACAATCAGTCTCAAGAAACTCAAGAGTGGAGTAACACCTTTACTGCCGTGCTCAAATATCATAACATATATTTAATACTGTAACCAAAACTAACATGTATGTCACATCACAAATACAGATTTAAGATAATTGGCAAAATAAGTGGGGGTGGGGGGGGAGGGGGGAGATGAGAAGCATTTTTTTTTACTTGGCTAGTTATTATGATCTGGAATACACTACCTGAAAGGTTGGTAGAAACAGATTCAATAATAACTTTCAAAAGGCAATTGGATAAATTCTTGAGGGGGGCAAATATACAAAGCTATGGGGAATGGGAATTAATTTGATAGCTCTTTCAAAGAGCTCACACAGGCACAATGGACTGAATGGTTTGCTTCTGTGTTGTATGATAGAACCTGAAGCATCTTTCTTGAGTTGGATTATGTACTGATTTCTGTATCATGGGACATAATACAGTTATTATTAGCTGTTTTCTGCAAGCAGGATAGAAATTACGCTACAGTCTGACTAATCACATCTCAGAGCAAGGCAACCGCATGGTTTAATTGCCTGCCTTTTACCTGGATTGAGCAGGTAATTTAAATAAAGCATTTGGCACAAATCAATGAAATCCAATTAAATTCTAAACATCCTAGGTGATTGACCTGGCGTAGTGTTTTTGATTGACAGCAGTGTCTTGGATAAAGCTGTGGGCCTGTGAAAAGAGTGGGGCTAAATTCTGTGTAGTCCATTTGAAGGACAGCTCTGTTCCGGGAGATTCTGACTGCAGGATGAGAAGTTAATATGAAGCCAGCAAAGAGATTGAACTGAACCAATGACAGATAATGTTTCACCATGTAAGAAGTGAATGATCATGTTTCAAAGCTCAATCTTATGTTGAAAGCTCGTGCAGAAATGTGTTTGGGGTATTGAATTTTCAAGACTAGTAAAAGTTGTAACTGCTGTAAGTGCATTGTTAGAACTAAGTACAAAGCTAATACTGTAAGATTGGATAAGATAGGGGTGGTTTATGCCCCCTTCTAAGGTGGGAACAGACTTGGCAGCACAAAGCTTGTTGTGATTTGACTTTATTGAGATAAAAGTAAGAACAAGTTTATTACGTTTTCAGATAAACCATAGTCACAAACTCAGGCAGTGATTAACAGCCTAACACAGATCATACTACCCATATTAGGGACTGGACAGCAGAGTGCACGACTTTTTCTCTTGCAGTTTTTGGTCTTCAAGTTTTTTGGTCAGTCTCTCTCTCTTGTCTCTTGTTGTTCGAAAATTCTCGGCCGTACAGGAACATAGTCACGGCTTCTTTTATCCTGGCTATCAATAAACCTACTGGATCTCATCCTCCCTTTCCTCAATCAGTAATTAGTCTTGTATTAAAGGAAGTCTTTCTTAGCCAATCAAGGATAATTCTTTGGTTGTTGCTACATTTTGTGGTCTATTATCTCATTATGAGACAAATCTACATTTTGTTCTCTCAGAATCTGTTTTTACTATCTGCTCTCAAGATCTCACCCTTTCACTGCAAATAAGCATTTTAAAACTTGACATAATCTCCCAGAAACCCTCTACCTTGACATCTTGTCTATACTGTGCTCTGTTTCCTAAGTTTTCCTATTTTACCATACTGCAAAGAAGGGTTCTATTAAAGGTAAATGTTAGCTAATGATAATAACTCAGTTGTTAGTTTATAATAGCTAGACTTTAACAATTAGTATTCTGGTTAGTAACTTTTAGTAACCTAATAATCTTACAGTACTAAGTACTGATAATTGAGCAAGGGAAACCTTCTGCTGATTACCATCTGCAGCCTTTCCTCAGCAGATGAATCAGTACTCCTCTATGTTGATCACCACTTGGATGATGCATTGAGGGTAGGAAGGGCACAGAATGTAATCTTGGTGGGGAACATCAATGCACATCAGCAAGAGTGGTTCGGTAGCACCATTACTGATCGAGCTGGCCAAATCCTGAAGGGCATAGCAGCTAGATGAGCCTACTGCAGGTGATGAGAGAACAAACATGAGGGGAAAAACCTATTGGATCTTATCCTCACTAATTTACCTGGCGCAGATGCATCTAGCCATGACAGTATTGGTAGGAGCGAACAGTCCTTGTGGAGACAAAGTCCCGTCTTTATACTGAGGACACCCTCCAGAGTGCTGTATGGTACTACCACTGAGCTAAATGGGATAGATTCAGAACAGATCTAGCAGTTCAAAACTGGGCATCCTTGAAGTGCCATAGGCCATCAGCAGCAGCAGGATTGAATTCCAGCTCAATCTGTAACCTCGTGGCTCAACATATCCCTCACTCTACCATTACCATGAAGCCAGAGGCAACTAACCCTCTTTCAATGAGGAGTGTAGAAGAACATGCCAGGAGCAGCACTAGGTATACCTAAAAATGAGGTGCCAACCTAGTAAAGCTACAACACAGGACTACATGCATGCTAAACAGCAGACGAGGTAAGGATAAATAGATATTTCATAACACTAAGCAAAGATACATTCCAATGAAAAAGGAAGACTCTATGAGAAGGACGAAGCATATGACAAGTTCCCAGGACCTGATGGTCTGCATCCTACGGTCTTAACAGAAGTAGCTGCTGAGATAATAGATGCATTGGTTGTAATTTTCCAAAATTCCCTAGATTCTGGAAAGGTTCCATCAGATTGGAAAATAACAAATGTAATTCTTCTATTCAAAAAAGGAAAGAGACAGAAAGCAGGAAACTATAGGCCAGTTAGTCTAACATCTGTCATAGGGAAAATGCTAGAATCTATTATTAAGGTAGTTATAGCAGGGCACTTATAAACTCTTAATGCGATCAGGCAGAGTCAACATGATTTTGTGAAAGGGAAATTGTGTTCTACTAACTTATTAGAGTTTTTTGAGGAAGTAACAAGATAAAGGGGAACCTGTAGATGTAGTGTATTTGGATTTCCAAAAGGCATTTGATGAGGTGTCACATTAAAGGTTACGACACAAAATAAGAGCTCATGGTATAGGGGGTAACATATGAGCATAGAAAGTGGATTGGTTAGGTAACAGGAAGCAGAGAGTAGGGGTAAATGGTGCATTTTCAGGTTGGCAAGCTGTAACTAATGGAGTGCCACAGGGATCAATGCTAAGGCCTCAACTATTTACAACCTATATCAATGACTCGGATGAAGGGACCGAATGTATGGTTGCTAAATTTGCTGATGACACAAAGATAGGTAGGAGAATAAGTTGTGAAGACAACATAATGAGTCTGCAAAGGGATATAGATATGTTAAGTGAGTGGGCAAAAATTTGGCAGATAGAGTATAATGTGGGAAAATGTGAACTTGTCCACTTTGGCGGGAAGAATAGAAAAGCAGTATACTATTTAAATGAAGAGAGACTGCAGAAGTCTATGGCACAGAGAGATCTGGGTGTCCTGGTACATGATTCACAAAAAGTTTGTATGCAGATACAGTAAGTGATTAGGAAGGCAAATGAAATGTTGTGGTTTATTGCAAGAGGAATGGAATTTATAAGTAAGGAAGTTTTGCTACACTTGTACAGGGCATTGGTGAGACCACATCTGGAGTACTGCGTACAATTGGCCTCCTTACGTAAGAAAGGATATAAGTGTATTAGAAGCAGTTCAGAGAAGGTTCACTCAACTGATTCCTGGGATGAAGGGGTTAACTTACGTGGAAAGGTTGGACAGGTTAGGCCTCCTGAGGGGACTTGACAGGTTGACTGCTGAAAGGATGTTTCCCCTTATGGGGAGACTAGAACTGGGGGACACAATTTAAAATTAAGGGGTTTCCCATTTAAGATGGGGATGAGGGGAAACATTTTTCTCTCTGAGGGTTGTAGTCTGTGGAATTTTCTTTTCCAGAGAGCAGTGGAGGCAGGGTCATTGAATATTTTTAAGGCTGAGTTAGATAGATTCTTGATTGACAAGGGAGTCAAGGGTTGTGGCAGGTAGGCAGGAGAGTGGAGTTGCGGTCACAGTCAGATCAACCATGATGTTTTCGAATGGCGGAGCAAACACGAGGGGCCAGGTGGCCTGCTCATGTTCCTAATTCGTATGTTTGTATAAGCAATCCCACAACCAATGGATTAGATCAAAGCTCTGTACTCCTGCCACATTAAGTCCTACCTTGGAGGATGAAGGACCGACACAGCTATGGGCAGCTCAGCGCAGATACAGAGTTTCGGGAGTCACAAGCAAGGCAGCTTTGATCAGCAGTGTGAGATGTGTGCCCACATGTCAGAGTTCTCTGAGGCAGTATGGGGTCATGAGTTGAGAATGGAGGAGCTCATTCAACCACTTTGGCTCAGGGTTTTGAACACATGAACACCTCCATTGAGAGAGTGGCCAACTCACGGAGAGCCATATGCAGCAGCACTCTAAATGGATGCAGAAACAGTGCACTGACATGCACAGAATGCATGCAACATTCTGTAGCATTGACTGCTCAGTGGCGCTGACGGTGCAACAATGCATGGAGGGGATGCGAGTAGTGTCCCATCTAGTGGTCCCATCTGGCGATCCACCAGTGAGGTTGAGGGTGCTATCCGTCACGGGCTGCCATCATCATCATTGGCCTCTTTCGTCCATCTGACTGAGGGACCATCTATGTAACAGGATCCTGTGACAGAGGCTGCACCTGTAACAAGGACAAACACCACGGGCATCTCGGCCGCAAGTAGACACATGTGAGCTGGCTGCCTCCGCCTTATCCAAGGCCACAAAGGGAGCGCCGCGTAGAGGTGGCCAAGAGCGAAGGCCACTGCGTTGTTCATTGCACTGAATGGTTCACTTGGGTGACTTTCATTTGTGCTTGTGTAAATTGTTATTTCTTAATTACATTGGAGATGTTGAGCCATGATCTTTGACATGTGAGCTCCCATTCTTTAATGGCAAAACTGGAAAAGAGGGAAGTGGTGAAGGGAAGCAATGGCCTTTGAACAGGGACACTGAGACCGCTGGAGAGATGTGTACCATGTAACGTTGGTAAGAATGGAACTATTCAAAGATGTGTCTTTAATCGATGTGTTCTCACAGTCAGAGCAAAGTGAGTGTCAGAGCAAGCAGTCCTGCTGGATAAGTAGTGCTCAGGAGAAACATGCCTGGATCAGATGTGCCTTGGCATCTATGTCATCCTGATGAGTGCTTTGACTCCTGAGATGCCCCGTTCACCTTCCTGCATAGCATGGGCATCATTCTCCTCTACATCTTCCTCCTCTTCCACCTCCTCCGCCAATGAACTGTGTCGATCTAGTGCTTCACCTTCTTCAAGGTTCATTATCATGCTATGGAGAGTGCAGCAGACCACCAGAATGTACGAAACCCATGCAGGAGTGTACTGCAGGGCACCACCCGATCAGTTCAGGCACCAGAACAGCATCTTCAGGAGTCCAAAGGCCAGCTCGATGGTGGGCCATGTGAGCAGGTGACTTCGGTTTTAGTACCACTGGGCCTCTTGTCTTGGAGCCATGTAAAGGTGTGAATAGTCATCTCACAGAGCTTTGGTGGTGACATGAAGAGCTGGACTGCTGGAGGCTGAAGATGAAGGTGCCATGGCAGCTGCCAGGAAAGTGAGTGCACACAGGCATAAAGCACTTGTTGTGGTCACATACCAGCTGAGCATTTAGGGAGTGGAAGCCCTTCCTGTTGATGAATCTCACTCACTGCTCACTTGGCGCCTTGATGGCTACATGGGTGCAATTGATGATGCCCTGCACCTATGGGAATCCAGTGACAGAGGTGTATACCATTTCCCTTTGTGCCTGCGAGGGCCCATATGTTTGAAATTGTACGTACTACCCAACTTTCACAAATAGGGCATCAGTGACCTGCGAGATGCAATGGTGTTCTACCACTTGCAAGACGCCACCAAGGTCCGCTACTGATGCCTGGAACAAGCCAGAGGCAAATAAGTTCAAGGCCATAGTGAATTTAACAGCTACAGGCAGGGCATAGTGAGCAATACTGCAAGGTCTGAGGTCTTCCTCAACGAGGGCACGAATCTCAGATACCATCTGCCTAGATAGGTACAGTCTCCTGTGGCACTGATTCTCTAACATGTCCAGGTAGCTTCTTCTTTGGCGGTACGCTCGATACTGAGGGTATGGCCTTTGTTGTCTTCCTGCCCCTCTCCTCTGCCCTCATGTTGCCCAGGGCTCTGCATCTGCTCCTGAGGATGTTACTCCTCATTGCTACGAGTCCCTATCACTGAATACCTTAATCCTATGTCCAGCGCTTGCCTTGCTTGCAGTCAGCTGCACTCACAATGCTCACTGTACCCCCTCTTACGGCCCAAAGATCCCTGGAGGGTCACAACCCCCTTAACCTAGTGTACACAGGCCACTTCTCCGCTAACTCTGTCCACTGATGTCAACTGTGTGTTAATGAATGAATGCTCCTTTTGGCCGTGAACCCTTTTATGAGCCCATCTCTTGAATGACCTGGCCATGAATGGCTCCCTGCTATGCTGCCAGCTCCTTCTACTTCGCCTGTTCCAGAACAAGCTCATTAACAGGCTAAGTTGGTCATTGCTCAGAATCGGGTAGGTTGCTGGGTCCCACCTTGCCACCTGATCACAAAAATCACTGACCATTGGAACGGAGTTGGGAAACCGGCACAACAACCAGAATCGGAAAATTATGTGCCCACTCACTTCAGTTACTGCCCCCGCACCAACCACCCACCCCCCCCCCCCACCCCACTCCATTTGGCCACCAAAATCATGTCCCAAGAGTTAGTCCAGTAAATCAATGCTGCACTCCCTCCAAGGCTTATATATCCTTCCTAAGGTGTGGTGCCCAGAACTGCTCACAGTACTCCTGGTGCAGTCTGACCAGGGCTTTGTATTGCTGAAGCATAACTTCTACCCCCTTGTATTCTCGCCCTCTAGATATAAAGGGCAGCATTCCAGTAACCTTTTTGATTATTTTCTGTACCTGTTCATGGCATTTTACTGACCTGTGTACTTGGACCGCCACTGTTTCTAGTTTTCCAACATTTAGAAAGTACGCTGTCCCATGCTTTTAGGTGCAAAATGGATGACCTCACATTTGCCTACATTGAAATCCATTTGCCACAGTTTTGCCCATTCACTTCATCTATCAATATCTCTTTGTAATTTTATGCTTCCATCTACATTGCTAACAATGCCGCCTATCTTTGTCTCATCAGCAAATATGGATTTTGTTACAACCAGGTGAGAAAGAGGTCTAGGGTTCCCTTTCAGCCTTCACCTGGTATTATCGCAACAGGATTTAATTTTAAACCACACCATGTTTTTAGCTCCCCCTTGTTGAATCCTTGTTCACTGCTTTCCAATTATAAGGCAAAGAAACCAGCACAAACAGGGTTCCAAACATTTGGTGATAGACTTCAGGTACTAATTCATATGCCCCGAGGATAGCATTTTTTGTCTGTTCATAATTTGATGAATTCTCATCTGGCAACAGGGAATAAACCTCATGGGCTTTTCCAGTTAGCTTGCTTTGTAGTAAAAGAGACCAGGTCTCAGCTGGCCATTTTAGCTGCCTTGCCAGTTTCTCAAAGGACACAAAAAATTCTTCTACATCTTTCTCATTGAATTTTGGAATTAGTTGAGCTAGTTTTACCAATTCTGTACCCAGCCCTGAATTACACTCTTCCATATTGGCCATGCTTTCACTGGGGTTACTCAGTCGCCACTTAGTTAACTGAAGCCACTTCAGCTCTCTTTCTTCGCATTCTTTCTGGAATATTCTTTCTCTCTCTCTCTCTCTCTCTCTCTCTCTCGTTCCTTCTCCTGTCCTTCATTTTCTTCATGTTCCTTCTGGAAAGCTCTTTCTTTCTCCCTCTCTCTTACCTCAAATTCAAGTTTCCTCTATTCTAATTGTATCTTTGATAACAGTACCCTGTCGGAGTCTGCTTCTAACCCTGTTTCTGTTTCTTCAGATTCAAGGGAAAAATGGTTGGCGACTATTCTTAGGAGTTCAGACTTTGTAGCCTTGCCACGTACAGTGATCCCACACTGCTCAGCCATTTTCCTCAACTCCTCCATGGACAGTGCTTTTAACTTATTCCAAGTTACTTCACCCTGGCTTGGAAAGCTACTAGATTCAGTTGCAGACATGTTAGTATTCAAGCACACACACCCACAAGAAAACCTGATTTGAAATCTTGTTTTTTTTTAGAGATACAGCACTGAAACAGGCCCTTCGGCCCACCGAGTCTGTGCCGAACATCAACCACCCATTTATACTAATCCTACACTAATCCCATATTCCTACCAAACATCCCCACCTGTTCCTATATTTCCCTACCACCTACCTATACTAGTGACAATTTATAATGGCCAATTTACCTATCAACCTGTAAGTCTTTTGGCTTGTGGGAGGAAACCGGAGCACCCGGAGAAAACCCACGCAGACACAGGGAGAACTTGCAAACTCCACACAGGCAGTACCCGGAATCGAACCCGGGTCCCTGGAGCTGTGAGGCTGCGGTGCTAACCACTGCGCCACTGTGCCGCCCTGTTCTTTTTTGATTGGGAACAATTTGGCTTCCCACTTCCAATTTCTCTCATTTGTCTGTGGGTCAATTCCGGATGCTAGCACCCAAATTTCTGTTACGACCAGGCGAGAAAGAGGTCTAGGGTTCCCTTTCAGCCTTCACCTAGTCTTACCATAACAGGGATTAATTTTAAACACACTGTGTTTTTAGCTCCCCCTTGTTGAATCCTTGTTCACCGCTTTCCAATTATGAGGCAAAGAAACCAGCACAAACAGGCTTTTTTAGGTTTAAAGAAGAAAAGTTTGAAATTTATTAAACTTAATCTTAAACTCTAATTTGGTTAGTACCTACGGATACATGACGCACCCACGCTAGCATGCACACATGATACACACATGCAGATAGAAACAGAACAGAGCAGAAGAAATAAAATGGAAAAGATTGAGGCAATATCTGAAGAGTTTTTGTTATGGTCCTTCGAGCTCACTGTAGAGTCCCTGATTGTAGGGAGATCTTGCTTTTCATTGGGGGCTAGTATTCCTCTTAAACCTTGTTCACTGTAAAAGCCTTTTCTCTCTTGGGGTTCATGTGTCTTCAGTTGATTCACAGGCTTGTGAGAGAGAGGCGGGAGCAGATAGGAGAGATCATCTCAATCCAGGAGCAAACAGTCTTTCTTAGTTCAAACTGTTTGTACAATCCAGAAAACCCCAGGTTGCCAAGCAGGTTAGTCATGTGACTAACTGGTCTGACCAACTCTTGGATTGTATCACCTTAGCAGTCTCTGAAATGCTCTTCTTACACACAATACCTGGTGACCAAGGCCCAATGTGGGTTGAATGTGTCAGGGAATGGTCCTTTGACCTTTCCATCACCGTCTGTTAATATGCAAATGTCTTTTCCAGCCACAGCTCACCTACTTAATAGGTCCTTTCTTCACTCCAGAAACAGTTTAAAATCAATGTTCATGACAAAATTAACGCACCTCATTCTTGGCAGGTGGGGGTCTAGCATGATAATTTCTATTCCATCATCTAAGTCATTAATAATTACTTAATTAAAAGTTTTTTGAAAATGTAACAAGGAAGATAGATGAGGGTAGTTCAGTTGATGTGGTCTACGTGGATTTTAGCAAGGCTTTGGCCAAGGTTCCACATGGCAGACTGGTTATAAAAATAAAATACCATGGGATCCAGGGAAATAGAAACATAGAAACATAGAAAATAGGAGCAGGAGTAGGCCATTCGGCCCTTCGAGTCTGCTCCACCATTCATTATGATCATGAGTGATCATCCAACTCAGTAACCCATTCCTGCTTTCTCCCCATACCCTTTGATCCCTTTAGACCCAAGAGCTATATCTAACTCCTTCTTGAAAACATATAATGTTTTGGCCTCAATTGCTTTCTGCGGTAGCGAATTCCACAGGCTCACCACTCTCTGGGTGAAGAAATTTCTCCTCATCTCAGTCCTGAAAGGTTACCCCGTATCCTTAGACTATGACCCCTGGTTCTGGACTCACCCACCATCGCTAACATCTTTTCTGCATCTACCCTGTCAAGTCCTGTTAGAATTTTATAGGTTTCTATGAGATTCCCCCTCACTCTTCTGAACTCCAGCAAATATAATCCTAACCGACTTAATCTCTCTTCATACGTCAGTCCCACCATCCCAGGAATCAGTCTGGTAAACCTTCGCTGCACTCCCTCTATAGCAAGAACATCCTTCCTCCGATAAGGAGACCAAAACTGCACACAATATTCCAGGCGTGGCCTCACCAAGGCTATGTATAATTGCAGCAAGACATCCCTGCTCCTGTACTCGAATCCTCTTGCTATGCAGGCCAACATACCATTTGCCTTTTTTACCACCTGTTGCACCTGCATGCTTAACTTCAGCGACTGGTGTATGAGAACACCCAGGTCTCGCTGCATATTCCCCTCTCTCAGTTTACAGCCCTTCAGATAATAATCTGCCTTCCTGTTTTTGCGACCAAAATGGATAACCTCACATTTATCCACGTTATATTGCATCTGCCATGCATTAGCCCACTCACTCAACTTGTCCAAATCACCCTGAAGCCTCTCTGCATCCTCCTCACAACTCACCCTCCTACCCAATTTTGTGTCATCTGCAAATTTGGAGATATTACATTCAGTTCCGTCATCTAAATCATTAATATATATTGTGAATAGCTGGGGCCCAGCACCTATCCCTGCAGTACCCCAAGAGTCACTTCCTGCCATTTGGAAAAAGACCCATTTATCCCTACTCTTTGTTTCCTGTCTGACAACCAATTTTTTATCCATCGCAATACACTACATCCAATCCCATGCGCTTTAACTTTACACGCTAATCTCTTATGAGGGACTTTGTCGAAAGCCTTCTGAGAGTCCAAATAAACCGTATCTATTGGCTTCCCCTCATCAACTCTACTAGTTACATCCTCGAAGAATTCTAGTAGATTTGTCAAGCATGATTTCCCTTTCATAAATCCATGCTGACTCTACCCGATTCTACCACTGTTCTCTATGTGCTCTGCCATAAAATCTTTGATAATGGACTCTAGAATTTTCCCCACTACCGACGTCAGGCTGACTGGTCTATAATTCCCTGCTTTCTCTCTACCTCCCTTTTTAAATAGTGGGGTTACATTAGCTACCTTCTAATCTGTAGGAACTGTTCCAGAGTCTATAGAATCTTGGAAGATGACCACCAATACATCCACTATTTCTAGGGCCACTTCCTTAAGTACTCTGGGATGCATACCATCGGGCCCTGGGGATTTATCGGCCTTCAATCCCATCAATTTCCCCAACACCATTTCTCTACTAATACTGATTTCCTTCATTAAGCCCTGTGTTCCTCAACATTTCTGGTATGATATTTGTGTCCTCCTTTGCGAAGATAGAACCAAAGTGTGCATTTAGTTGGTCAGCCATTTCTTTGTTCCCCATAATAAATTCCCCTGTTTCTGACTGTAAGGGACCTACATTTGTCTTCACCAATCTTTTTCTCTTCACATACCGATAGAAACTTTTACAGTCAGTTTTTATGTTCCCCGCAAGCTTGCTCTCGTACTCTATTTTCCCCTTCTTAATCAATCCCTTGGCCCTTCTTTGCTGAATTCTAAACTGCTCCCAGTCCTCAGCTCTGTTGTTTTTTCTGGCAGATTTATATGTCTTTTCCTTGGATCTAATGCTATCTCTAATTTCCCTTGTAAGCCATGTTTGGCTACCTTTCCCCGTTTTACTTTTGCGCCAGACAGGGATAAACAATTGTTGCAGTTCATCCATGCGCTCTTTAAATGTTTGCCATTGCCTATCTACCATCATCCCTTTAAGTAACGTTTCCCAATCCATCATAGCCAACTCGCGCCTCATACCTTCGTAGTTTCCTTTACTAAGATTCAGGACCCTAGTCTCAGAATCAACTACGTCACTCTCCATCTCCAATGCAGCAAGGTGGAGATACAATTGGCTCAGTGGCAAGAAACAAAGGGTAATTGTTGACGGGTGTTTTTGCAACTGGAGGGCTGTTTCCAGTTGTGATCCGCAGGGATCAGTACTGGGTCCCCTGCTTTTGGTAGTTATATTGACGATTTGGTCGTAAATGTAGGGGCATGATCAAGAAGTTTGCAGATGACACAAAGATTGGTCATGTGGTAGATAGCTCGAAGGATAGATGCAGGCTGCAGGAAGATATTGATGGCCTGGTGAGATGGGCAGAAAAGTGGCAAATAGAATTCAACCCGGAGAAGTGTGAGGTGATGCATTTGGGGAGGTCAAATAAGGCAAAGGAATACAAGATTAATGGGAAAATACTGAGAACTGTAGAAGAAGTGAGGGACCTTGGAGTGAATGTCCACAGATCCCTGAAGCTAGCAAGACAGGTCAATAAGGTGGTTAAGAAGGCATATGGAATCCTTTCCTTTATTAGCCGAGGTATAGATTATAACAGCAGGGAAGTTATGGTGGAACTGTATAAATCGTTAGATAGGCCACAACTTGCGTACTGCGTGCAGTTCTGGTCACCTCATTGCAGGAAAAATGTAATTGCACAAGAGAGGTTACAGAGGAGATCTACGAGGATGTTGCTGGGACTGGAAAATTGCAGCTATGAGGAAAGATTGGATAGGCTTGGGTTGTTCTCCTTGGAACAGAGAAGGGTGAGGGGAGATCTGATTAAAACATACAAAATTTTGAGGGTCCTGGATCGAGTGGAAGTGAAGGGCTTATTCACCTTAGCAGAGAGGTCAGTGACAAGGGGGCATAGATTTAAAGTGATTGCTAGAAAGATTAGAGGGGAGATGAGGAGAAGTTTTTCACCCAGAGGGTGGTGGGTGTCTGGAACTCACTGCCTGAAAGAATAGTTGAGGCAGTAACCCTCAACTCATTCAAAAGGAGTGTGGATATGCACCTCAAGTGCCGTCATCTGCAGGGCGACGGACCAAATGCTGGAAGGTGGGTGGATCGTTTTCCGGCTGGCAGAGACACGATGGCTTCTTTCTGTGCTTTAAACTTTCTATAATCCTACTGTGCATAGTTGCGGGCCCAAAACAGATCCTTGCAGGACACCACTAGTCACATCCTGCCAGTTAGAGTATCTGCCTATTATCCAGCCACTCAGCTAATTTCCTAACCAGGTTAATTCAATTCCATGAACTTCAACTCCAGCTGACAATGTCTTATGAGGAACTTTATCAAATGCCTTCTTGAAGTTCAGATAAATAACATCCATAGAAATTCCACTGTCCACTATTTTAATCACCTCTTCAAAAAATTCAAACAGGTTTGTCAGGCATGATCTACCCTTTACAAATCCATGCTGGCTCTCTCTGATCAGCTGAATATTTTCAAGGTGCAGCCAATCTTTAGCCAATTCAATTCACTCCACATGACAGCAAGAAATGGCTGAGTGCACTGGATACAATGCAGCTTATGAGTCCCAACAACATCCTGGCTGTAGTGCTGAACACATGTGCTCCAGAATATTAACCAAGCCGTTCCAGTAAAGTAATAACATTGGCAATCAAATCCAGCTCATTAATGCCCCATCAATCTTCTCTCAGCCAAGAGCAAAGTGCCGGAAGGTGTTGTTAACACTGCAATCAAGTGGCACACACTAACCAATAACCTGCTCATCAATGCTCAGTTTGGGTTCCTCCAGGACCACTCAGCTTCAGACCTCATTGCAGCCATGGTACAAACATGGTCAAAAGAGCTGAATTTCAGAGGTGAGGTGAGAATGACTGCCATAAACATCAAGGAGCCCTAGTTAAATTGAAATCAATGGAATCAGAGAAAACTCTCCACTGGTTGGAGTCATATTTTGCACAAAGGATGATGGTTGTGGTTGTTGGAGGTCTATCATCTCAACCCCAGGACATAATTGCACAAGTTCCCCAAGGCACTGTCCTAGGTCCAACCTTCATCAGCTACTTCATCAATGGACTTCCCGCCATCATAAGGCAGATGTGGGGAATGTCAGTGCTGATTGCACTGTGTTCAGTTCCATTCGTAACTCCTCAGATAATGCAGCAAGACCTGGACAATACTGACGCTTAGGCTGATAAGTGGAAATAACATTTGGACCATATAAGTGCCAGGCAATGACCATTTCCACAAGCAGGAATCTAACCACCTCCCCTTGACATTCAACGGCATTATCTTCACTGAACACCCCAGCATCAAGATGTTAGCATTGATCAGAAACTTAATTGGACCAGCCACATATATACTGTGATTACAAAAGCATGTCAGAGTCTGGGAATACTGTGACAAGTATATCACCTCCTGACTCCCCAACAGCCTTTCCACCAGCTAAAAGGTGCTAATTCGGAGGGTGATGGAATACTCCCCACTTGCCTGAATGAGTGCAGCTCCACAACAGTCAAGAAGCTTGACACCATCCAAGACAAGGCAGCCTGCTTGATCGGCAGCCAATTCACCACATTAAACATTCAGTCCCTCCACGACTGGTGCACAGTGGCAGCAGTGTGTACCATCTACAGGGTGCAGTGAAACAACTTTCCAAGGCTCCTTTGACAGCACCTTCCAAACCCATGACCCCTACCATGTAGAAAGACAAGGGCAGCAGACAGCGGGAACACCACTATTTGCAAGTTTCCATCCAAGTCACAAACCATCCTGACTTGGAACTATATAGCCATTCCTTCACTGTTGCTGGGTCAAAATATTTATTGCCCATCCCTAATTGCCCTTGAGAAGGTGGTGGTGAGCCTCCTTCTTTAATTGCTGCCTTCCATGTGATGAAGGTGCATCCACAGTGCTGTAAGGGAAGGAGGGCTGGGCTGATAAGTGGCAAGTAACATTCGCGTCACACAAGTGGCAGGCAATGACCATCTCGAAAAAGAAGGAATCTCCGCTTGACATTCAGTGTCATTGCAATTGCTAAATCCCCCACCATCAACATCCTGGGGGTTACCATTGAGAAGAAAATGAACCGGAGTGGTCATTTAAATACCATGGCTACTAGAGCAGGTCAGAGGTTAGAATTCTTGCTAGTTCGGCAGGGGGATGGGGACCCGAGGGTAGACTCAGTTGGAAGAAAACCAGAAATGAAAATGGAAGACAGAAACTTAATGGATGAGTGTGGAAGACAGAGGAAACAAAGGTTAGAAAATAAAAAAAATAGTGTTTGGCAGTGTCCATGCAATTTCAATGCAAGGAGTATAGAAAATAAAGCAGATGAGCTGAGGGCACAGATAAAACACGTGGCAGTATGATATCTTAGCTATTACAGAAACATAGCTTAAGGAAGGACAGCTATGGCAGCTCAACGTTCCTGGTTGCAGGATTTTCAGACGCGACAGGGAGGGGGATAAGAAAGGAGGGGGAGTGACAATTTTGGACAAGGAAACTATTACAGCTGTGAGGAGGGATGATATGTTGGAAGGTTCATCAAATGAGGCCATATGGATTGAGCTAAGGAACAAAAAAGGGGCAATCACACTTCTGGGAGTGTACTATAGACCCCCAAACAGTCAGAGAGAGATAGAAGAGCAGATATGTACGCAAATCTCTGAGAAGTGCAAAAACAATAGAGTAGTAATAGTAGGGAATTTTAACTACCCCAATATTAACTGGAACACTTTTAGGATGAAAGGAATTGAGGGAGCAGAATTCTTGAGGTGCATTGTCATGATCCTGTTGTTTTTTTTCAGGAAATATGTGGTGTGCCTTTACAGCTGTAAGAGATCAGCACTTCTTTAAGGCAGCAAGCCTCAGAAGTTACCAAGTGAAAGTGCATCTTGGTTGCCCTGGATACAACCATACAGAGAGGGAGGACAAGCCAGCTTCAGGAGTTACCGGAACGAGCATCTTAGCTGCCCTGGATACAACCATTCAGAGACAGAGAACAGGATATATAATGTTGCCATTTAACTTTGAAACTAGCTGAAAAAACAACTGGCTTTGCAGAGACAGTTGAGAGACAGTTGAGACACAGACTGTTCTGCCAGCATGTACTAAAGGAAATAGGAGCGATCTCTCAGTCAACTTAAACTGTTTATTTTTACCTCTCAAAATTCTAAAAGTTAAGCCAGATTGTTTCTTTTGAAAGTGATTGCAAATTGTTGATCTGCTGTGGTCATCGCTGGAAAGCAGAAGAATTTGAAGCTTCAAATATTGAACTGAATTACTGAATGGCCTATCGATGAAGAACTGTTTTCCTTTCCTCATCAGACCCTGGAAGATTGCGAGTGGACTTTGAATCAGAGGACTGTTCGTCAGGAAGTGTAAATCTGCAAGGACTGTTATTTCTGTTTTTAGATATTGGTTTATCTTGGTAGTGTTTAAGGTTTCTTAGTTTTTCTAATAAACAGTTAATTTGTTAATATCTAAAGATACCCTGGTTTGGTTCATGTCATTAGAGGGTTACTAGATTATTTAACTCGTCTGTGGCTTTCTTTGATTTGGGAAAGCTTAAAGATATATGTTATGCAACCTGTGGAGTGACGGGACTGAATTGACATTGCGTTGCCCCCACCGCAATCAGGATCATATATTTTGATTGGGGGCTTTGTCTTGAGCAGTCGTGTCATAACATATAAATTAGGGGCTTGTTCGCAGTCGAATCAATTTTTAATTAAGTGGCTCGCGTCTGGGATTAGAATCAGACTAATTGAAGGGCTTGCTTTTGGAATCATATTAAGTACTCGTCTCTGGGATAACATTTAAATTGGGATCTTGCGTCTGGCAACATATTAATTTCTCTCGCATCTGGAATCATATCAACTGGAAACTCGATTGTTGGGATCTGATTCTAACACCAATTACAAAAAAAATAAAAAGAACCAGGTCTCTTGTATAATAAAGTACAATCTATACCATAGTAGGCATTAGCGGTTGCAGCAAAGTTTTTTGGAAAGCACAGCATTTCCCTGAGTGACTTGATAATTTTAACTAAGAACAAATTAAAAAAATTGGGAGCAAAATTGGGGTTAGAATTGCAATCAAGTGCCAAAAAAGCAGAGATAATTGACATAATAGCCTAACATCTGGAAATAGAAGAAGAAGATGATGATGAAGGGGAATACATGGAACAAGAAAGTAGTAGGGCCAAGAGTGATGCAGTGGAATTGGCTAGGATTCAGCTAGAAACTAAAAAATTTGAGGCTGAAAAAGAATTAAGAAAACTTGAATTGGAGGAAAGGGAAGCATTTTGGAGAGAAAGTGAAAGAGAAGAGAAGGAATTTAAGTTAAAAGAGATGGAACAAAGACAAAAGGTTAGTCTTGAATCCAGCGAAAATTCGGATCAGGAAGAATCTGAATTTAGCTCAGGACCCAGTGAAAAGTTGTTTAAATTTATACAGACTCTTCATAAGTTCGAGAAAAAGGACGTAGAGGCATTTTTCATATCTTTTGAAAAAATAGCCAAACAGATGAAATGGCCGAAGGAAAGCTGGACACTACTCACTCAGGGCAGAGCTCATGAAGTTTATGCCATGCTTCCTGAAGAGGCTTCTGCAGATTATGAGATGGCAAAAAAGGCTATTCTTGCTGCGTATGAGTTAGTCCCTGAAGTTTACCATCAGAAGTTTAGGAACTTATGGAGATTGGCTGGGCAGACATATTTAGAATTTGACAGGGTGAAGCAAATTAATTTTGACCATTAGATATGGGCATTAAAGGTAGAAACCACATGCGAGAACCTTCGAGAATTGATTCTTTTAGAAGAGTTTAAAAACACCATTCCTTCAGTAGTGAGAACTCATATAGATAACCTGAAAGTTTTGAAAGCTAGGCAAACAGCAGAAATTGCTGATGATTTTGAGCTTGTGAATAAGCCAACCTCTTTTGTCCATCACCGAAGAAGGATAGAAAGTGGGAGAGTGAAAGGAAGGCAAGTAGTCGGGGACAAGAAGGAATAGCTGGGAATGCCACAAGATCATGGGCAGCACAGTGGCACAGTGGTTAGCACCACAGACTCACAGCTCCAGCGACCTGGGTTCAGTTCTGGGTACTGCCTGTGTGGAGTTTGCAAGTTCTCCCTGTGACCGCGTGGGTTTCCACCAGGTACTCCGGTTTCCTCCCACAGTCAAAGACTTGCAGGTTGATAGGCAAATTGGCCATTATAAATTGCTCCTAGTGTAGGTAGGAGAATGGTGGGGATGTGGTAGGGAATATGGGATCAATGTAGAATTAGTATAAATGGGTGGTTGTTGGTCGGCACAGACTCAGTGGGCCAAAGGGCCTGTTGCAGTGCTGTATCTCTAAATTAAAATAAAAAAATCACCTCCTCAGGTCAGAAAGGAAGGTGCTGAGGTAGAAGAAAGCTGTGGCTTTCTTTGATTTGGGAAAGCTAAAAGATATATGTGAAGAGAAAAAGATTGGTGAAGACAAATGTAGTTCCCTACAGTCAGAAACAGGGGAATTTATTATGGGGAATAAAGAAATGGCTGACCAACTAAATGCATACTTTGGTTCTGTCTTCGCAAAGGAGAACACAAATATCATACCAGAAATGTTGAAGAACACAGGGTTTAGTGAGAGAGAGGAACTGAAAGAAATCAGTATTAGTAGTGAAATGGTGTTGGGGAAATTGATGGGATTGCAGGCCGATAAATCCCCAGGGCCCGATGGTATGCATCCCAGAGTACTTAAGAAGTGGGCCTAGAAATAGTGGATGCATTGGTGGTCATCTTCCAAGATTCTATAGACTCTGGAACAGTTCCTACAGATTGGAAGGTAGCTAATGTAACCCCACTATTTAAAAAGGGAGGTAGAGAGAAAGCAGGGAATTATAGACCAGTCAGCCTGACTTCAGTAGTGGGGAAAATTCTAGAGTCCATTATCAAAGATTTTATAGCAGAGCACATAGAGAACAGTGGTAGAATCGGGCAGAGTCAGCATGGATTTATGAAAAGGAAATCATGCTTGACAAATCTACTAGAATTCTTCGAGGATGTAACTAGTAGAGTTGATGAGGGGGAGCTTCAGAAGGATTTCGACAAAGTCCACATAAGAGATTAGCGTGTAAAATTAAAGCGCATGGAATTGGGGGTAGTGTATTGCGATGGATAGAAAATTGGTTGGCAGACAGGAAACAAAGAGTAAGGATAAATGGATCTTTTTCCGAACGGCAGGCAGTGCCTAGTGGGGTACCGCAGGGATCGGTGCTCGGACCCCAGCTATTCATAATATACATTAATGATTTAGATGAGGGACCTAAATGTAATATCTCCAAATTTGCAGATGACACAAAACTGGGTGGGAGAGTGAGTTGTGAGGAGGATGCAGAGAGGCTTCAGGGTGATTTGGACAAGTTGAGTGAGTGGGCATTAGCATGGCAGATGCAGTATAATGTGGATAAATGTGAGGCTACCCACATTAGTAGCAAAAACAGGAAGGCAGATTATTATCTGAATGGCTATAAACTGAGAGAGGGGAATATGCAGCGAGACCTGGGTGTTCTCGTACACCAGTCGCTGAAGGTAAGCATGCAGGTGCAACAGACGGTAAAAAAGGCAAATGATATGTTGGCCTTCATAGCGAGAGAATTCGAGTACAGAAGCAGAGATGTCTTGCTGCAATTATACAGGGCCTCAGTAAGGCCACACCTGGAATATTGTGTGCAGTTTTGGTCTCCTTATCGGAGGAAGGATGTTCTTGCTATAGAGGGAGTGCAGCGAAGGTTTACCAGACTGATTCCTGGGATGGTGGGACTGACGAATGAGGAGAGATTGAGTCGGTTTGGATTATATTTGCTGGAGTTCAGAAGAGTGAGGGGGGATCTCATAGAAACCTATAAAATTCTTGGACTTGACAGGACCCGATGGTGGGTGAGTCCAGAACCAAGGGTCATAGTCTAAGGATACGGGGTAAACCTTTCAGGACTGAGATGAGGAGATATTTCTTCACCCAGAGAGTGGTGAGCCTGTGGAATTCGCTACCACAGAAAGCAGTTGAGACCAAAACATTGTATGTTTTCAATACGGAATTAGATATAGCTCTTGGGTCTAAAGGGATCAAAGGGTATTGGGCGAAAGCCGGAACAGGCTACTGAGTTAGATGATCAGCCATGATCGTAATGAATGGCGGAGCAGGCTCGAAGGGCCAAATGGCCTACCCCTGCTCCTATTTTCTATGTTTCTTTGTTTCTATGTGATGTGACCTGTGGAGTGATGGGACTAATTGACAGTGCTTTGCTCCCACCACAATCGGGATCATTTATTTTGATTGGGGCTTTGTCTTGAGTGGTTGTGTCATAACAGCATTCAGGAGAACTTTTTTGGTCAGTATGTAGCAAGTCCAAAAAGAGAGGGCGCAGTTTTAGACTTAGTTTTAGGAAATGAAGATGGGCAGGTGGAAGGAGTGGCAGTGGGAGAGCATTTTGGTGGTAGTGATCATAATTCATTTCAGTTTTAACATAATGATGGAAAAGGACAGAGATATCATAGGAGTTAGAGTTCTCAATTGGGGCAAGGCCAGTTTTACTAAACTGAGGAGTGATTTACCAAAAGTGGACTGGAAACAGCTACTTGAAGGTAAACTAATGTCAGCGCAGTGGAAGGCATGCAAAGGGGAGATTCAAGGAGTTCAGAGTAAACATGTTCCCATAAAGAAAAAGGTTGAAACGGCCAAATCTAGAGCCCCATGGATGTCAAGGAGCTTACAGGGTAAGATAAGGCAGAAAAGGAAAGCTTATGTCCGACACTGAGAAATCAATACTACAGAAAGCCAAGAGGAGTATAGAAAGTGAAGGGGTGAAATCAAAAAGAAAATTAGGAAAGCAAAGAGAGGGCATGAAAGAATATTGGCAAGCAAAATCAAGGTAAGCCCAAAGATGTTTTATCAATACATTAAGAGTAAGAGGATAACTAAGAAGAGAGTAGGGCCCATAAAAGACCAAAAAGGTAACCTTTGTGTAGGGGTGGAAGATGTTGGTTTGGTTCTTAATGAATACTTTGCATCTGTCTTCACAAAAGAGGGTTTGATGCAGATATTGTAGTTAAGGAGGAGCAGTGTGAAGTATTGGATGTGAGAAACATAGGGAGAGAGGAAGTATTTTAATCGATTAATAAAAGTTGATAAATCACCAGGGCCGGATGAAATGTACCCCAGGCTATTAAAAGAAGCAAGAGAGGAAGTAGCAGAAGGTCTGACCATCATTTTCCAATCCTCACTGGATACAGGTGTGGTGCT
Source organism: Heterodontus francisci (assembly GCF_036365525.1). Classification (NCBI taxonomy): domain Eukaryota; kingdom Metazoa; phylum Chordata; class Chondrichthyes; order Heterodontiformes; family Heterodontidae; genus Heterodontus; species Heterodontus francisci. The sequence continues at coordinate 132,339,054 of NC_090377.1, read as the reverse complement.
GGTGGATTGGAGAACTGCTAATGTTGTACCTCTGGTTAAAAAAAGAGCTAGGGATAGACTGAATAATTACAGGCCAGTCAGTTCAACCTCAGTAGTGGGCAAATAATTGGAATCTACTCTGATAAATGTCACTTAGAAAGTTAATGAAGGATAGTCAGTATGGATATTTTAAGGGAAGATCTTGTTTGACCAAAGTTTTATTTTTATTCGATGTGGGCATCACTGCCTAGGCCAGCATTTATTGCCCAGTCCTATTTGTCCTTGAACAGACTAGCTAGGCCATTTCAGAGGGCATTTAAGAGTCACATGTAGGCCAGAGCAGCAGATCTCCTTCCCTAAAGGACATTAGTGAATCAGTTGGGTTTTTACAACAATTGACAATGGTTTTATGGTCACCATTAAACTAGCTTTTAATTCCAGATTTATAAATTAAATTCAAATTTCACCATCTGCTGTGATGGGATTCAAACCCATGTCCTCAGAGCATTAACCTAGGCTCTGCTTACTAATGCAGTGACATTACCACTATCCCACCACCTCCCCACTTTTGAAGAAATAACAAGGAGGATAGATGAGGGTTGGGCAGTTGATGTGGTCTACATGGATTTTAGCAAGGCTTTTGACAAGGCCCCACATGGCAGGCTGGTTAAAAAAATAAAATTCCATGGGATCCGGGGAAATGCAGCAAGGTGGATAAAAAATATACAAACTGGGTTGCTTTATTTTAATAAAAAAAAGTCAACAGATGAAACTCTCCCCCAAACAAAGGCGGTGGAGGGGTGCCACCATCACCCGGCAAACGGGACTTGGAACAAGCAGAGATCAGCAGGGAACAACTATGGAGAGATCGGCATCCTAAGTCTTGCGGCTGCCCTCAAATTAGAGGCAACTGAGGAAAATCAGACTCCCGTCTTCATCTTCCAAGCTCACGAAGGTCCGGTCTACAGCCTGGTTTCCACTAATTAACAGCTGATAAGCTCAGTGTCAGGAGATATCAAAGCCTGGAACTGGAACGAGCTGAGTAAAAAGGGTTGCAAAGAGGTTTGGAGTCGTCGACCAGCCTTTGGGACCCATCTGGACATTGGCACAAAACAAAGGGTAATTGTTGACGGTAAAGGCCTGCTTGGGTCTGCAAATGAAAGCCGACCCAGGCCCGACAGAACCACATCTGACCTGAGCCCGACCCGGCCCAGGACCTTTCATTTTTTTCTGCGCCCAACCCGACCTGACCACCGGAATAAAGTTAATTAATGGGCGGCGCAGTGGCTAGCACCGCAGTCTCACAGCTCCAGCGACCCGGGTTCAGTTCTGGGTACTGCCTGTGCGGAGTTTGCAAGTTCTTCCTGTGACCGTGTGGGTTTCCGCCGGGTGCTCTGGTTTCCTCCCACAGCCAAAGACTTGCAGGTTGTTAAATAAATTGGCCATTGTAAATTGCCCCTTGTGTAGGTAGGTGGTAGGAGAATGGTGGGGATGTGGTAGGGAACATGTGATTAATGTAGGATTAGTATAAATGGGTGGTTGTTGTTCAGCACAGACTCGGTGGGCCAGAGGGCCTGTTTCAGTGCTGTATCTCTCTATGACTCTATATTAAAGAGGTTGTACTCTACCTTGGATAGAATCACTCACTGCAGACGAGTGCAGAGTGTTTCCCACCTTGACATCCTGGCTGTCACTGTGTCTGACCTGACCCGAGCCCGAATGCTGGACCCGGAAGAGCGACTCGAACCTGACACATATTGTCGGGTTCAGGTTGGGTAGCCATGCTCTAGTTGACGGGTGTTTTTGCGACTGCAGGGCTGTTTCCAGTGGCATTCCGCAGGGCTCAGTACTAGGTCCCCTGCTTTTTGTGGTATATACTAACAATTTGGATGCAAATGTAGGAGGCACGATCAGGAAGATTGCAGACGACACAAAGATTGGCCATGTGGTAGATAGCGAGGAGGATAGCTGTAGGCTGCAGGAAGATATTGATGGTCTGGTCAGATGGGCAGAAAAGTGGCAAATGGAACCTGGAGAAGTGTGAGGTGATTCATTTGGGGAGGTCAAACAAGGCAAAGGAATACATGATTAATGGGAAAATATTGAGAAGTGTAGAGGAAGTGGACCTTGGAGTGAATGTCCACAGATCCCTGAAGGTAGCAGAACAGATTTGCACTGGAGTGCTGACTTGGGGCTGCATTAGAGTGCTAAAGTGGGAGTTTTGTGACTGAGAGAGTTCGGTGAGGAGGGAGCGAGGAGCTCCTTTCATTTCCTACCTGTCCTCAAAGAGCGCGAGGGGAGCTGAGAGTTTCCAAAGAGCACAGCTGACTGGTGAGTAAGTCCTGGTGGGTATTTTTCAAACTGGATTGAATTGTCAGCCATTGTTTGAGCAAGACTTAGTTGAATTCTTTTTTATTATAACAGTCTTCTAAAGGTTTAAATTTAAAGGGTTTGGTCATGGCAGGAGAGCTTAAGGCCGTGGTTTGCTCCTTTTGCTGCATGTGGGAATCCGAGAACATTTCCAGTCCCCGGGAACAGCATGTGTGCAGGAAGTGTGTCCAGCTGCAGCTCCTGGAAGCTCGGGTTTCAGAGCTGGAATGGCGGCTGGAAACACTGTGGAGCATCCGTGAGTCTGAGAGCATCGTGGATAGCACATTTAGAGAGGTGGTCACACTGCAGCTGAAGGTACTTGAGGAAGGAAGGGAATGGGTGACCACCAGGCAGTCCAAGAGAAACAGGTAGGTAGTTCAGGAGTCCCCTGGGGTCCTGCTTGCAAATCGGTATTCCATTTTGGAGGCTGATGAGGCTGGTTCCTCCAGGGAGTGCGGACAGAGCCAAGCTTCTGGTACCACAAGCAGCCTGTCTGCACAGGAAGGGGGAAGAGAGGAAGAGCAATAGTAATAGGGGATTCTATAGGGAACAGATAGGCGCTACTGTGGCCGTCAACGTGACTCCAGGTTGGTGTGTTGCCTCCCTGGTGCTAGGGTCCGGGATGTCACTGAACGGCTGCAGGGCATCCTGAAGTGGGAGGGTGATAAGGCAGAGGTCATGGTACATGTTGGTACCAATGACATAGATAGAAAGAGGGATAAGGTCTTGCATCAAGAATTCAGGGAGTTAGGCAGTAGACTAAAAAGCAGGACCTCTCGGGTTGTAATCTCTGGATTACTCCCAGTGCCACGTGCTCACGAGTATAGAAATAGGAGAATAGTACAGAAGAATGCGTGGCTTAAGAGTTGGTGCAGAAGGGAGGGTTTTAGATTCCTGGACCACTGGGACCGTTTCTGGGGAAGGTGGGACCTGTACAAGCGGGACAGTCTACATCTGAACCAGAACCTTGCTGGCGGGTTTGCTAGTGCTGTTGGGAGGAGTTTAAACTAATTTGGCAGGGGGAGGGGACGCAGACTCTGAGCAGAATACGGACACAGCTAAACACAGGAAAGCAAACAAGTCAGAGGGAATACAGCGGAAGTAAGTTTCAAAGGAGTAAGACCAGGATGGATGGCCTCTACTTTAATGCCAGGAGTATTACAGGTAAAACGGATGAGTGAAGGGCAATGATTGACATGTGGAATTGTGATATAGTAGCCATCACGGAGACATGGTTGAGGGAGGGGCAGGATTGGCAGCTCGATATCCCGGGGTATAGAATCTTCAGGCGAGACAGAGGAGGGGGTAAAAGAGGAGGGGGCATTGCAATATTAGTTAAGGAGTCAGTAAGGAGAGATGATATCTTGGAGGGGGCATCAAATGAAGCTTTATGGGTAGAGTTTAGGAATAAAAAAGGGACAGCCACATTGCTAGGTGTTTATTATAGACCCCCAGATAGTCAGCGCGAAATTGAGGAGCAAATATGTGCGCAATTTGCAGAGGTGTGTATAAATAATAATAGGGTAATTATATTAGGTGATTTCAACTTTCCCAACATTAATTGGGATAGTCATCGTGTTAAGGGCTTAGATGGAGTGGAGTTCTTAAAATGTATACAGGAGAACTTTTTAGCTCAATATGTAGAGGATCCGACAAGGGAGGGTGCAGTGCTGGACCTAATTCTAGGGAATGAAGCCAGGCAGGTGGTTGATGTGTTGGTGGGGGAGCATTTTGGTGATAGTGACCACAACATGGTACAATTTAAGCTTGTTATGGAGAAAGAAGTAGACAAGTTGCAAAAAAAAGGTTTTGGATTGGGGGAGAGCGAATTTTAGCAAAATAAGGCAGGATCTGGCCAAGGTAGACTGGAAAGAGTTACTTGTCGGGAAATCTACAGAAGAGCAGTGTGGGGCATTCAAAAAGGAAATGGGGATGGTACAGGCCCAACATGTTCCCTCTAGGGTAATAGGTAGGAGAAACAGGCCCAGAGAACCATGGATGACCAGAAACATTCAGGGTACGATGAGAAAGAAAAGAGAGGCTTTTAGCAAATACAAGGAGAGCAAATCAACAGAAGCATTAGTGGAGTACAAAAAGTGTAGGATGGAGCTTAAGAAAGCAATTGGAGAGCAAAGAGGGGATATGAGAAAGCTCTGGCTGGTAAAAGTAGGGAAATTCCCAAGATATTCTATAAGTATATCAATGGGAAGAGGATAACCAGGGAAAGAGTAGGACCCATTAGGGACCAAGGGGGACATCTGTGGGTGGAGCCAGAGGACATTGGTAGGGTGTTGAACGAATACTTCACATCTGCCTTCACCCAAGAGAATGAGGATGTAGATATGGAACGCAGAGAGAGAGACTGTGAGGTTCTTGAGCAAATTGTCATAGGGAGTGACCAGGTATTGGAGATTTTGGCAAGCTTAAAAGTGGACAGATCTCCAGGTCCGGACAATTTGTGTCCCAGGATGCTGTGGGAGGCGAAGGTGGAGATTGCAAGGGCTCTGACCCAAATTTTTAATTCATCTCTGGCCACGGGGGAGGTGCCAGAGGACTGGAGAACAGCTAATGTGGTCCCACTATTTAAGAAAGGTTGTAGAGATAAGCCATGGAACTACAGACCAGTGAATCTCACGTCAGTGGTAGGGAAACTATTGGAGAAAATTCTGAAGGAGAGAATCTATCTCCACTTGGAGAGGCAAAATTTGATTAGGAATAGTCAACATGGCTTTGTCAGAGGGAGGTGTTGCCTAACAAATTTGATTGAATTTTTTGAGCATGTGACCAGGTGTGTAGATGAGGGTAGTGCAGTTGATGTAGTTTACATGGATTTCAGCAAAGCCTTTGCAAGGTCCCACATGGGAGACTTATCAAGAAAGCAAATGCACATGGGATACAGGTGATAAGGTGGATTCAAAATTGGCTTAGCTGTAGGAGACAGAGAGTGATGACAGACGGCTGTTTTAGTGACTGGAAGCCAGTGTCCAGTGGCGTACCACAGGGATCTGTGCTGGGTCCCCTATTGTTTGTCATTTATATAAATGACAGAGATGACTATGTGGGGGGTAGGATCAGTAAGTTCGCGGATGACACAAAGATTGGCCGAGTGGTTAACAGTGAGGTTGAGTGTCTTGGGTCACAGGAAGATATAGACGGGATGGTCAAATGGGCAGAAAAGTGGCAAATGGAATATAACCCAGAAAAGTGTGAGGTGATACACTTTGGAAGGAGTAATATGACACGGAAGTATTCAATGAATGGCCTGACACTGGGAAGTTCCGAGGAATAAAGGAACCTTGGCATGTTTGTCCGTAGATCTCTGAACGCAGAAGGGCAGGTTAACAGGGTGGTGAAAAAGGCAAATGGGACACTTGCCTTTATCAATCAAGGCATAGATTACAAAAGCAGGGAGGTCATGTTGGAGTTTTATAGACCTTTGGTAAGGCCACAGCTGGAGTACTGTGTGCAATTCTGGTCGCCACATTATAGGAAGGATGTGATTGCACTGGAGGGGGTGCAGAGGCGATTCACCAGGATGTTGCCTGGGATGGAACATTTAAGCTCAGAAGAGAGGTTGGATAGGCTTGGGTTGTTTTCACTGGAGCAGAGAAGACTGAGGGGTGACCTGATCGAGGTGTACAAGATTATGAGGGGCATGGACAGGGTGGATAGGGAGCAGCTGTTCCCCTTAGTTGAAGGGTCAGTTATGAGGGGACACAAGTTTAAGGTGAGGGGCAGGAGGTTTAAGGGGGATTTGAGGAAGAACTTTTTTACCCAGAGGGTGGTGACGGTCTGGAATGCACTGCCTGGGAGGTTGGGTTGCCTCATATCCTTTAAAAAGTACCTGGATGAGCACTTGGCACGTCATAACATTCAAGGCTATGGGCCAAGTGCTGGCAAATGGGATTAGGTAGACAGGTCAGGTGTCTTTAATGCATCGGTGCAGACTCGATGGGCCAAAGGGCCTCTTCTGCATTGTATTATTCTGTGCTTCTGTCATTTTGTGATATGGTGGTTAAGAAGGCATATGGAATCCTTTCCTTTATTAGCTGAAGTATAGAACATAAGAACAGGGAGGTTATGCTGGGACTGCATAAATCATTGGTTAGGCCACAACTTGAGTACTGTGTGCAGTTCTGGTCACCTCATTACAGAAAGGATGTATTTGCACTAGAGAGGGTACAGACGAGATTTACGAGGATGTTGCCAGGACTGGAAAAATGTAGCTATGTGGATAGATTGGATAGGCTGGGGTTGTTCTCGTTGGAACAGAGAAGGCTGATGGGAGATCTGATTGAAATGTACAAAATTTTGAGGGGCCTGGATAGAGTGGAAATGAAGGGTCTATTCACCTTAGGAGAGGGGTCAGTGACTATGGGCATAGATTTAAAGTAATTGGTGGAAAAATTGGAGGGGAGATGAGGAAAACCTTTTTCACCCGGAGGGTGGTGGGGGTCTGGAACTCACTGCCTGAAAGGATAGTTGAGGCAGAGACCCTCAACTCATTCAGAAGGAGTCTGGATATGCAGCACAGGTGCCATAATCTGCAGGGCTACGGACCAAATGCTGGATGGCGGGATTAGAATAGGTAGATCGCTTTTCAGCTAGCACAGACATGATGGGTCAAATAGCCCCTTTCTGTGTATTAAACTTTCTATGAGTAACTCACTTCCTGACTCCCCAAAGCCTGTCCACCATCTACAAGGCACAAGTCAGGAGTGTAATGGAATACTCTCCACTTGCCACAGCTCCAACAACACTCAAGAAGCTCGACACCATCCAGGACAAAGCAGCCCGCTTGATTGGCACCCCATCCACAAACATGCACTCCCTTCACCACCGATGCACAGTGGCAGCAGTGTGTACCATCTACAAGATGCACTCCAGCAATGCACCAAAGCTCCTGCGACAGCACCTTCCAAACACGCGACCTCTACCACCTCAAAGGACAAGGGCAGCAGCTGCATGGGAACACCACCACCTGCAAGTTCCCCTCCAAGCCACACATCATCTTGACTTGGAACTATATCACTGTTGCTTCACTGTCACTGGGTCAAAATCCTGGAACTCCCTTCCTAACAGCACTGTAGGTGTACCTACTCCACACGGACTGCAGCGGTTCAAGAAAGCAGCTCACCACCACCTTCTCATGGACAATTAGGGATGGGCAATAAATGCTGGCCTGGCCAGTGATGCCCACATTCCCATAAATGAATAAAAAAATCCTGGAACTCCCTCCCTCACAGCATTGTGGGTGCACCTTCATCACACAGACTGCAGCAATTAAAGAAGGAAGCTCACCACCACCTTATCAAGGGCAATTAGGGATGGGCAATAAATGTTGTCCATGGCAGTGGTGTTCATATCCCATGAATGAGTGGAAAAAATGAATTGTTTACCAGCTTAATAATAAGTATCTGTCTATTAGTTTATAGCCTAAGTCTTGCTCCGACAGAGTGTATATTTGCTCGGCCTTTCAAAGACGAGGAGAATCACATCCCAGTAAACCAGAGAACAGTGGGAAGGACTCATTGTTTAATCCCTGGTCTCACTATATTTCTCAGATAACAGGCAGTTGAGAGGTACTCTGGATTAGAAGGGATGCGAAGTATACTTATGGGAGTGGGCACTGATCATAAAATCATACGATACAGCACAGAAGGAGGCCATTTGGCTTATTGTGTCTGTGCTGGCTCTCTGAAATAGTTTTCAAATAGTTCCACCCCCCTGCCCTTTCCGCATAGTCCTGCAATATTTTTCCTCTTCAAGTATTTATCCAACTCCTTTTTGAATGTTATCATTGATTCTGTTTTCACCACCCATTCAGGCAGTGCATTCCAGATCATCATAACTCACTGAGTAAATTGTTTTCTCTCATGTCACCTCTGGTTCTAACACCAATTATCTTAAATCTATGTCATGTGGTTACCGACCTTTCTGCCCCTGGAAACAGTCTCTCCTTACTTTATCAAAATCCCTTATGATTTTGAGCATCTCTATTAAAAATCCCCTTAACCTTTTCTGTTCTGAGAACAATACCAGCTTCTCTCGAGTCTCAACGTAACTGAAGTTCTGCATCTCTGGTACTATTCTGGTAAATATCCTCTGCACCCTTGCTCAGGCCTTGACATCCTTCCTAAAGAATGATGCCCAGAACTGGACACAAGGCTCCAGCCAGGGCTAACCAGTGATTTATAAAGGTTTAGCATAACTTCCTTATTTTTATAATAAAAACAAGAAATGCTGGAACCACTCAGCAGGTCTGGCAGCATCTGTGGAAAGAGAAGCAGAGTTAACGTTTCAGGTCAGTGACCCTTCTTCAGATTTCCAGCATCTGCAGTATTTTGCTTTTATTCCTTATTTTTATACTCTCCTCTACTCTACGCTACTTATAAAGACAAGGATCCCGATTGCTTTAACAGCCTTCTCAACTTATCCTGCCATTATCAAAGATTTGTCTACGCAAACCCCCAGGTCTTTTTTTAAAAAATTCGTTCACAGGATGTGGGTGTTACGAGGCTTCACCCTCCTGCACTCCTTTTAAAATTTTACCATTTAGTTTATATTGGCTCTCCTCATTTTTCCTACCAAAATGCATCACTTCTCTGTGTTACATTGCATCTGCCATATATCTGTCCATTTCATCAATCTATCTACATCCTCCTGAAGTCTATTACTATATTCTCTACTCTTTACTGCTGATACTGTACCAGTGGTATAGCTTGTGTAAAAGCGCAAACAGGTAGTCCCAGTGACAGATTAAAAATTCATCAGTGTCAATTCTCTCTTTCCACTTTGAGTTGATTCATTCTTTCTCCTCTCTTGTCCTGAAGGTGCTGACTCTTGCTGGTGACAATCCCCTTCCAGTACCTCAACCAAATGGCCATTCTTCATGTACAAACCCGGAAACTCCGGTCGACAGGCTATTCTACTGTAGGACCAGAGGTATCATAGCTGAGATCTGTCATGTTCTAATCCAACATCCAGATACAGGTGGGGTGCACTGAATAGATAATCAGGAGTGGTAGGATTTCGCCTGGATTTGGCACTGAGATCAATTGTAGTGCCCCCAATGCTGCCCTGGCTGAGGTCAGCTAACTCAGTGCAGCCTAGAGGTAGAACCTGGGATATTCTGGTCAGTAAGGTCAGTACCAAACCAAGTGTTGCCTTTACCCCTCAATTTTATTTATGACAGAGTGGGACATATAATGGCTTTATTCTGTAGGGCTGGCACCATTGTGAAATGTAACTCTGTATCCTGTGATACTTAGCAGTAGTTGTATAGTGGTGAAGGTTTCCTGGCATCACGTGCATGTTGAGTTCAACTTGGCAGTGAGTTAGCTGGTTGGCACATCATACAGTAGCATGAAATTTCAAGAAAAGTTTTCATTGGACAAATTGGTTAAAAACAGAACATGTGGGAAATACATAGCAGGGTAGACAACACCTGAAAGAGGAAGATAGGTAGAATCACAGAACGTTCCAGCGATTGAATCAGTACTCTATTTTGAACACCACTTGGAAGAAGCACTGAAGGTAGCAAGGGCACACACTGTACTCTGGGTGGGGGACCTCAATGCCCATCACCAAGAGCATCTCGCTACCACCACTACTGGCTGAGTCCTGAAGGACATAGCTGCCAGACTGAGCTTGGGGCAGATGGTGCGAGGAAAAAAAACTTACTGGACCTTGTCTTCACTACTCCTATTTCTTATATTCTACCTGTTGCAGATGCATCTGTCCATGACAATATTGGTAGGAGTGACCATCGCACATCTTTGTGGAGACAAAGTCCAGTCGTCACATTGTGTTGTGTGGCACCTCCATGTGCTAAATGGGATAGGTTCAGAATAGATCTAGCAGCTCGAAACTAGGCATCCATGGGGTGCTGTGGGCCATCAGTAGCAGCATAATTGTATTCCACCACAATCTGTCACCTCAAGGTCCAGTATGTCCTCACTCTACCATTACCATCAAACCAGGCGACTAACCCTCGTTCAATGAGGAGTATAGAAGAGCATGCCAGGAGCAGCACCAGGCATACCTAAAAATGAGGTACCAACCTGTTGAAGCTACAACACAGAACTACATGCATGCTAAACTGCAGAAGCAGAATGCTATAGACAGAAAAAAGTGATCTCACAACCAACGGATCAGATCATTGCTCTACAGTCCTGCCATATCCAGTTATAAATGGCGTTGGACAACCACAATTATCTTCCTTTGTGCTAGGTAAGGCTCCAACCAGTGGAGAATTTTGCCCCTGATCTACATTGACTTCAATTTTACTAGGGTTCCCTGATGCCACACTCATTCAAGTGCTGCCTTGATATCAAGAGCAGTTATTTTCAATTCACCTCTGGAATTCAGCTCAACTCACTGCAGAATGCACAGCTTCTGACCTGCTCTTGTACCCACAGTATTTATGTGGCTGGTTCAGTTAATGGTGACCCTCAGGATGTTGATGCTGGGGGAATTCAACTGTTGTAACATCATTTAATGTTAAAGGGAGATGACACTCTCTTGTTGGAGATAGCCATTGCCTGGCATGAATGTTTCTTGCCATTTATCAGCTCACGGTCACCACTGACCAGAAACTTAATTGGACCAGCTATCTAAATAATGTGGCTACAAAAACAGGTCCGAGGCTAAGTATTCTGCTGTGAGTGATGTACCGCTTGATTCCCCAATGCCTTTCCACCACCTACAACACACAAGTCAGGAGTGTGATGGAATACTCTCCACTTGCCTGGATGGGTGCAGTTCCAACAACACTCAAGAAGCTGCACATCATTCAGGACAAAGCAACCTGTTTGATATGCACCATATCCACCACCTTAAACATTCACTCCCTCCACCATGGCTGCAACAATGCTGTAGTGTGTACCATCTACAAGATGTCCACTGCAGGAACTCAACAAGGCTCCTTCAATAGCACCTCCCAAATCCCCGACCTCTACCACCTGGAAGAACAAGGGCAGCTGGTGCATGGGAACACCACCAGCTTCAAGTTCTCCTCCAAGTCACACACCATCCTGACTTGGAAATAGATCCCTGTTCCTTCAGCTTCACTGGATCAAAATCCTGGAACTCCTTACCTAACAGCATTGTGGGAGTACCATCACCACATGGACTGCAGTGGCTCAAGAAGGTGACTTCCCAAGGGCAATTAGGGATGGGCAATAAATGCTGGCTGTGCCACTGACGCCTACATCAGAGGAATGAATGAAGAAAGAACATGCCATTCAGCCCATCATGTCTGCACTGGTGTAATTCACCATGTAAGACATCTAGATTAATTCCAATCCCGTTAAGTCTCTATGTAGCATTTAGTTTCTTTCAATCAACAAGAGGAAATAACAAAACTGTTAATGCTTCAGCTGCATGGAAATCATTTCTGAAGGATTCCTCCCAGTAATCTTAACCTGTCTTTTCCCTTTTAAATGCTAACTGCCCGACTGCCCATCTCCCCCACTTTGGATTTTATGCTCTCCCCTGCGGTGAGTTTGAAGACAGGCAGAGTATTTAATTGGGCAGATGGTGGTGGGTGGGGCCTCCACATCATGACGGCCTTCCCACCCGCTACCAATTTAGGCCCTTGAGTGGGCAATTAATGCCCAATTAAGGGCCTCATCCCGCCGCCATCAGTATTAGCCCAGCGGTAGGGAGGCCTGCTGCCACAGGGGGAGCATGACAAGCAAACCCATGCAGTTTTTTTGCTGGCTTCTGGGGGGTCTTTGTTCAAAAGCACTCAGTATCTGATCGCAGGACCCAGCATCGGGAAGGGGCAGCCCGCTGAGAGCTACCCCCATGCCCTTGCTGTTGACCTCCATAAACCCCCTCCCCCCCCGACTCCCACCCTGTGAAACCCCTTCCCGTCATGACTCACCTGTGGCCCGTGTCCCTTGATGGTGGCGTTGTTCAGTAAAAGAGCTGCCAGCCTCTGATTGGTCAGCAGTTCTCAGCAGGTGGGACTACCATTGCTTGGCTCCAGTTAAATGCCTGATTGCACGTGATGTGGCGGGCCTTCCCGAAAAGAGGCAACTCGCCGGCTCTTCAACTGAGACCCCCCCCCCACCTAAATTAAATACTGCCCATTGTTTTTAGTTCAGATTTCCAACATTCAAAGATTTTTATCCTCTTCCAGAATTGAACGTTACATCAAAAGTATTTGGGGCAGGCATTAAACAGTGGATATGTGAACACCTTAAAAGATTGGCATCATTGGCTGTATGTCTCACATGCTGTGCAGTGCAAATTCAAGAGTCAGTCATTTGGATTTCACAAAGTTGGGTACAGTAACCTAGTGGTTATGGTCCTAGACTAGTAACTCAGGTCACGGGTTTACATGTCAAGTCCAGATGAGCCATGATCTATCTGAATGGTGGAACAGGCTTGAGGGACTGAATGACCTATTCCCGTACCTATGTTGTCCATGGTCAATGTGTTGAACTGGATGGCTCTGACAAACAACACACACAGCTGATGTTACTGCTGTCCCCAATGGCAGCCTGCTATGAACACACGACATTAAAGTTCAGGAGGTTGTGACTCAAGCAATTTCGTCTCAGAGTTCTTGGTGGGGGGGGGGAGCTGCGGGGGTGCAGGGGTGGGTAACCCTGATAATAAAGGATGACATAAGGACAGTTATGAAAAAGATCTTGGTTCAGAAGATCAGGAAGTAGAATCAGTTTAGGTGGAGATAGGAAATTACAAGAGGCAGAAAACAATGGTGGGAGTAGTTTACAGGCCCCCGAACAGTAGCTATACCATTAGACAGGGTATTAATCAAAAAATAATAGTAGCCTGTAATAAAGGCATTGCAATAATCATGAAGACTTTAATCTTCATGTAGACTGGGCAAACAAAATTGGCAAAGGTAGTCTGGAGGACGAGTTTATGGAATGAATTTGAGACAGCTTCCTGGAACATTACATTGTGAAGCAAACCAGGGATAAGATTATTTTAGATCTTGTATTGTGTAATGATTCAAGGTTATGTAATCTCATAGTAAGGGATCCTATGGGGCAGAGTGATCATAATATGATAGAATTTCACATTAAGTTTGAAGGTGACATACTTAAGTCCAAAACAAGAGTCTTAAACTTAAATAATGCCAGTTACATAGTTATGAAGGGCAAGTTGGTTAAGATTGATTGGGAAAATAAATTAAAAGGTATGAAGGTAGATAAGTGGTGGCAAACATTTAAAGAAATAACTCAAAATTCTCAACAAAAAAATATGTTCCATTAAGAAATAAAAACTTGATGGGAAAAGTGATCAATCCATGATTTACTAAAGAAGTTAAGGATAGTATTACCTTAAAAGAAAAGGTTTATAATGTTGTGAAGAATTGTAGTAAGCCTGAAGATTCAGCCAGTTTTAGAAACCAGCAAAGGACGATGATAAAATTGATGAAAAGTGAAAAAATAGGATGGGTATAAACTAGCTAGATATATAAAACAGATTGTAAGAGCTTCTACAAGTAGGTAATAAGGAAGAGAGTAGTAAAAGTAAACTTTGGTCGCTTAGATGCTGAGACAGGAAAAATTGTAATGGGGCATAAGGAAATGGCAGAGATGTTAAACAAATATTTTGTATCTGTCTTCACAGTAGAAGACACAAAAAACATACCAAAAATAGCTGGGAACCAAGGAGCCAATGAGATTGAGGAATTTAAGGTAATTAATATCAGTAAAGGAAAAGTGGTAGAGACAATAATTGGACTAAAAGCTGACAAATCCCCTGGACCCAATGGGCTATATCCTTAGAATCACAGAATTGTTACAGCACAGAAGGAGGCCATTCGGCCCGTCATGCCTGCACCAACACTTCGAAAGGGCAATTTACTCCCAAGCCTTCTCCTCATAGCTCTGCACATTCTTCCTTTTCAGATAACAATCCAATTCCCTCTTGAATGCCTTGATTGAACCTGCCTCACCACATTCTCAGGCAGTGCATTCTTGATCCTAACCACTCGCTGCATGAAAAATTTCTCCTCATGTTGCTATTGCATCTTTTGCCAATTACCTTAAATCTATGCTCTCTTGTTCTTGATCCCTCCACCAATGGGAACAGTTTTTCCTTATCTACCCTGTCCAGACCCCTCATGATTTTGAATACCTCTATGAAATCTCCTTTCAAATTCTCTTCTCCAAAGAAAACAGTCCCAACTTCTCTAATCTATCCACGTAACTGAAGTTCCTCATACCTGGAACCATTCTCATGAACCTTTTCTGCACCCTCTCCAATGCCTTCACATTTTTCCTATAGTGTGGTGCCCAGAACTGGATACAATACTCCAGTTGAGGCCGAACCAGTGTTCTATACAAGTTTAACATAACTTCCTTGCTTTTGTACTCCATGCCCCTATTAATGAAGCCTAGGATGATGTACGCTCTATTAACTGCTCTCTCAACCTGTCCTGCCACTTTCAATGATTTATGCACATATACACCCAGGTCCCTCTGCTCTTGCACCCCCTTTAGAATTGCATGCACATATACACCTAGGTCAATTTGCTCCTGCAACCACTTTAGAATTGCACCCTTTATTTTACATTGTCTCTCCGTGTTTTTCCTACCAAAATGAATCACTTCACACTTGTCTACATTAAATTTCATCTGTCACTTGTTCATTCATTCTACTAACCTTTTGAAGTTCTACACTATCCTCCACACAGTTCACAATGTTTCCATGTTTTGTATCATCTGCAAATTTTAAAATTGTGCCCTGTACACCAAAATCGAGGTCATTAATATATATCAGGAACAGTAAGGGTCCTAACACTGACCCTTGGGGAACTCCACTACAAACCTTCCTCCAGTACAAAAAACATCCATTAACCACTACTCTCTGTTTCCTTTCACTCAGCTAATTTCATATCCATGTTGCTACTGACCCTTTTATTTCACAAGCTATAATTTTGCTGTTGTGCAGCACTTTATCAAATGCTCTTTGGAAGTCCATGTATACATCAACAGCATTGCCCTGATCAACCTTCTCTGTTACCTCATCAAAAAACTCCAGCAAGTTAGTTAAACACAATTTGCCATTCACAAAGCTGTGCTCACTTTCCTGAATTAACTCACATTAGCCCAAGTGACTATTAATTTTGTCCCAAATTATCATTTCTTGAAGCCTCCCACTGACTGGCCTGTAGTTGCTGGGCTTATCCTTACAGCTTTTTATGAACAAGGGTTACATTCTCCATTCCTCTGGCACCACCCCTTAATCTAAGGAAGACTGGAAAATTATGGCCAGTGCCTCCACAATTTCCACTCTCATTTCCATCAGTATCCTTGGATGCATCTCATCCAGTCCTGGTGCCTTATCAACTTTAAGTACAGCTAACCTATCCAATACCTCCTGCTTATCCATTTGAAACCGTTCAAGGGTCTGAATTACCTCCTCTTTCACCATGACCTGCGCAGCATCTTCTTTCTTGGTAATGATAGATGCAAAGTATTAATTTAATACCTCAGCCATTCTACCTGCCGCCATGTGTAAATCCCTTTTTTGATCCCTAATCGGTCCCACTCCTTTTTACACCCTTTTACTATTAATACACCCATAGAAGACTTTTGGATTCCCTTTTACATTAGCTGCCAGTCTCTTTTCATATTCTCTCTTTGCTTCTCTTATTTGCTTTCTCACTTCCCCTCTAAACCTTCTGTATTCTTCCTGGTTCGAGGTTGTATCTGACATCTGGCATAAGCACACGTTTTCTTCTTCATCTTAACCTCCATCTCTTTCGTCATCTAGGGAGCTCTGGATTTGTTTGCCCTACCTTTCCCCTTCGTGGGAATATACCTGGACTGTGCCCGAACTATCTCTTCTTTAAAGGCAGCCCATTGTTCAGTTACCATTTTGCCTGCCAATCTTTGATTCCAATTTATCTGGGTCAGATCCATTCTTATCCCATTGAAGTTGGCTTTCCCCCAGTTCATTATTCTTACTTTGGATTATTCCTTGTCCTTTTCCATAGCTAACCTAAGCCTTATGATCACTGTCCCCTAACTGTTTCTCTACTGACACTTGATCCACTTGGCCCAGCTCGTTTCCAAGAACCAGGTCTAGCAGTGCCTCCTTTCTCATTGGACTAGAAACATACTGCTGTAGAAAATTTTCCTGAAATCACTCTAAGAACACTTGCCCCTCTCTGCCCTTTACACTACTTCTATCACAGTCAATATTCAGATAATTAAAGTCCCCCATTATACCCACTCTATAATTCTTGCACCTCTTTGTAATTTGCTTGCAAATTTTTTCCTCTACGTATTTCCTGCTGGTTAGTGGCCTATATACTACACTGAGCAATGTAATTGCACCTTTTTTGGTCCTCAGCTCCAGCCAAATAGCTTCTGTCCTTGACCCCTTTGGGACATCCTCTCTTTCCAGCTCTGCTTTAAAAGAGGTTCTAAAAGAGGTCGCCATGCTGATAGTGGATGCATTGGTTGGTGATCTTCCAAAATTCCCTAGTTTCTAGAATGGTCCCAGTGGAATGGAGTGTAGAAAATGTAACAGTGCTATTCAAGAAAGGGGATAGAGAGAAAACAGGGAAGGCAGCCTAACATTGGTCGTTGGAATCTATTATTAAGGAGGTGTTAACAAGGCACTTAGAAAATCAGATGATTCGGCAGGCATCATGGCTTTATGAAGGGAAAATTGTGTTTGACAATTATTAGAGTTTTTTGAGGTTGTAACAAGTAAGGTAGATAAAAGGGAACCAGTAGATGCAGTATGGTTGCATTTCCAAAAGGCATTCAATAAGGTGCCACATAAAAGGTTATTACACAAGACAAGGGCTCATGGGGATGGATGTAATATATTAGCCCTGGATAGAGGGTTGGTTAATGGACTAAAAGCAGAGAGTAGGGGATAAATGAGGCATTTTCAAGTTGGCAGGCTGTAATTGGTAGGATGCCGCATGGGTCAGTGCTGGGGCCTCAGCTATTTACAATCTATATTAATGACTTAGATGAAGGGACCAAAAGTAAAATATCCAATTTTACTGATGATACAATGCTAGATGGGAAAGTGAGCTGTAAGGAGGACACAAAGAAGCTGAAAAGAGATATAGACAAGTTAAGTGAGTGAGCAATAAGGTAGTATATGGAGTATGATGTGGGGAAATGTGAGGTTATTCACTTTGGTAGGAAGAATAGAAAATCAGAATATTTCTTAAATGATGAGAAACTTTTAAATATTGGTGTTGAGAGATTTGGATGCCCTCTTAAAGAAACACAGAAAGTTAACATGCAGGTGCAACAAGCCTCTAGGAAAGCAAATGGCATGTTGGCCTTTATTGCAAGTCAATTGGAGTACAAGGATAAGTAAATCTAGTTACAATTGTACAGGGCTTTGGTGATACCATGCCTGGAGTACTGTGTACAGTTTTGGTCTCCTTATCTAAGGAAGAATATACTTACCTTGAAGGCAGTTCAGCAAAGGTTTACTAGATTGCTTCCTGGAATGAGAGGGTTGTCCTATGATGAGAGTTTGAGTAGAATGGGCTTATATTCTCTGGAGTTTAGAAGAATGAGAGAAGATATCATTGAAACATAAGATTCTGAGGGGGCTTGACTTGATAGATGCCGAGAGGTTGTTTCTCCTTACTGGAGAGTCTAGAACTAGGGGGCACAGTTTCAGGACAAGGGGTCGATCATTTAGGACTGAGATAAGGACGAATTTCTTCATTCAGAGGGTTGTGAATCTTTGGAATTCTGTATCCCTGAGGGTTGTGGATGCAATCATTGAGTATATTCAAGGCTGAGTAGATAGACCTTTGGACTCTAGGGGAATCAAGAAACATGGGAATTAGGCAGGAAGTGGAGTTGAGGTCAATTGAATGACGGAGCAGGCTTGAGGAGTCTTATGGCCTAAGCTTGCTCCTATTTCTTATGTTCTTATGACCTTTACTGACACTGTAGTGTAGAGGGAATGTAGTAGGTAGAACTCATAATGCAAGTGTTCCTGTGCTCGATCTATTCTGTAAAACCGGTCAGCAGTCGTGGCTGAAATGTTAACTCTGCTTCTCTCTCCACAGATGCTGCCAGACCCGCTGAGCATCCCCAGCATCTCCTGCCTTCATTTCAGACTTCCAGCATCTGCAGTATTTTGCTTTCATTTTAATATTGAGATCACATGCTTAATTGACAATGTTGCCCATTACTCATATTTTATTTACTAATTAAATTTGGATTCCCAATTAGCTACCTGTAGCTGGAGCGAATGTATTGGACAACTCTGGACTAATGCACTCTCCCTCCAGACCAGGACCCATGGAAGTCAACACTTGAGGAGGAAGGCTGAATGAGAACAGCAGCTTGCGTTGCAATATGAACACATGGGCTCAGCTGAAAGTCAAATCGTGCCAGTGTAACAGCTATCAGGTCCCCCCTCATCCCACCTCCCTTCCCTCAGTGGCGCAGTGGTTAGCACCGCAGCCTCACAGCTCCAGCGACCCGGGTTCAGTTCTGGGTACTGCCTGTGTGGAGTTTGCAAGTTCTCCCTGTGTCTGCGTGGGTTTTCGCCGGGTACTCCGGTTTCCTCCCACAGCCAAAGACTTGCAGGTTGATAGGTAAATTGGCCATTGTAAATTGCCCCTAGTGTAGGTAGGTGGTAGGAGAATGGTGGGGATGTGGTAGAGAATATGGGGTTAATGTAGGATTAGTATAAATGGGTGGTTGTTGGTCGGCACAGACTCGGTGGGCTGAAGGGCCTGTTTCAGTGCTGTATATCTAAACATAAATATAACTCATAGATGGCTTCCTTTGTGAAATTCGACCTCTGCAAGCAGTGCTCCTGGGACAATTGGTGATAAAAACTCTAAAATAAAAGCAAAATACAGCGGATACTGGAAATCTGAAACAAAAACAGAAAGTGCTGGAAATATTCAGCAAGTCTGGCAGCAACGGAAGAGAGAGAAACAGAGTTAACGTTTCAGGTCTGTAACCTTTCAACAAAAGAATGAAAGGTCACAGACCCGAAACATTAACTCTGTTTCTCTCTCCACAGATGCTGCCAGACCTACTGAGTATTTCCAGCACTTTCTGTTTTTATTGGAGATAAAAACACTTGTCTGCATTGTTACGACCAGGCGAGAAAGCGGTTTGGGGTCCCTTTCAGCCTTCACCCGGTCTTACTGTAACAGGGTTTTATTTTCAAACACACTGTGTTTTTAGCTCCACCCTTGGTGAATCCTTGTTCACCACTTTCCAATTATAAGACAAAGAAATGAACACAAACAAGCTTTCTTAGGTTTAAAGAAGAAAAGTGAAATTTATTAAATTGAAACTTAAAACTCTAATTCGGTTTACGCCTACGGATACACGCTGCACCCCATGCTAGCATGCATACGCGATACACACATACAAATAGAGACAGAAAAGAGAAGAAAAATAAAGTGGAAAGGTTTGAGGCAATACCTGAAGAGTTTTTTGTTAATGTGCTTTGAACTCGCTGTAGAGTCCTTGATTGAAGATATGGTCTTGCTTTTCGTTGGGGCCCAGTATTCTTCTCAAACCTTGTTCACTGTAGGAAACTTTTCTCTCTCTTGGGGTTCATGTGTCTTCAGTGGGTTTTGGAGTTCTGTGAGAAAGAGATGGGAGCAGACAGGCAAAGAGGAGGTCTGCTTCAGTCCAGGAGCCAAGAGCTTTCTGCCTGTTCCAACACTGTCTCTACAATTTAAAACTCCCCAAGTTGGCCAGCAGGGTGGTCACGTGACCAACTGGTTTGAACAGCTCTGTTCGTGTATTGTACGGGAGCAGGGGATAGCTCCTTTGTTCCAACACAGTCTGCTAATATGCAAAAATGTCTTTCCGGCCAGGGGCCTGGCAATTCCTTGTCACAGGCCTTCTCTTCTTCCCAGCAACAATTTGAAATTTAATGTCCATGTGGCAAAATTAATGTGCCTTATTCTTGGCAGGTGGGGGCCTGTATGACAGTATAGTTTGGTATGTGAGTTCAGACAGGTGGATATTATATGCTTCTGATACAGCCTGACTAGCCTGGCCTCTTTCCATTTCTCCCCCTTTTTCTTCCTCTAAAAAAAAACTTGTTGAGGGGAGAGGCAGCAATTTTTGGCATGAAAGATGAAATTGAGCTTGAAGGCTGCTCCAACAATAAAGGAGATGTTTAGTTTAGAGATACAGCACTGAAACAGGCCCTTCGGCCCACCATGTCTGTGCCGACCATCAACCACCCATTTATACTAATCCTATACTAATCCCATATTCCTACCACATCCCCACCTGTCCTTATATTTCCCTACCACCTACCTATACTAGGGGCAAGTTTTATAATGGCCAATTTACCTACCAACCTGCAAGTCTTTTGGCTTGTGGGAGGAAACCAGAGCACCCGGAGAAAACCCACGCAGACACAGGGAGAACTTGCAAACTCCACACAGGCAGTACTCAGAATTGAACCCGGGTCGCTGGAGCTGTGAGGCTGCAGTGCTAACCACTGCACCACTGCGCCACTGTGAGTTGAGTTGTGTGTCAGAGGAGTTAGTAAGTCCATGAAGGTCAATGACTGACTGTGGACAAAGGATGGAGCCATCTACAAATAAACTGAGATACACTGGGTTCTATAAACATTCCACTATGTGATTTGTAATTGAGATTGAACTTGAGCCTA
This sequence comes from Heterodontus francisci, assembly GCF_036365525.1. Lineage (NCBI taxonomy): Eukaryota > Metazoa > Chordata > Chondrichthyes > Heterodontiformes > Heterodontidae > Heterodontus > Heterodontus francisci. Next base: position 132,318,063 of record NC_090377.1, on the reverse strand, counting down.
TTCTTGGTCTGTATGGCCGAATGCCACACAATGTTGCAATTACCATTGATCCATTATTGGGTAAATATGCCACCCAAATAAAGTTACTCAAACTGGAAAGTATCAGCCTAGCCTATTGCGCCTTATAACTTGAACAGTTTTTCTTTGATCAGTGTTCTTTGCCCAGGGTTACAGTCTGGACTGGATAAGAAACTTTATGTTTCTGCACGACACAATGAAGCAAGCCACCATGTTGCACAACATTTCTTTTTGGTCAAGGCCACTTTGCGCTGATATTCAATATGACCTTAATTGTTGTGTCACTTCAAAAGTACACTAACATTTCTCAGACAATAGACATTATTTCACAGTAATTGTACCGGAGGACAGAATATATGTTAAATTTTATGTACCGCCAGAAATTCTTCTCACTCCCCTCAATTTTCTCCTCATGTTTCCTGGAGATGCTTAGCCTTGCTGGTATGTGGTTTCGCATATCACCAGCTCAGGGTGCAAAGAGGAGCTTACCAACACCGGCTTGGTGCAAGGCCGATGACGCTAGCAACATGTATGCCTGAGCAGGTGAGATAAGAGCAACAAGGTTCACAAATGAGCCAAGGTGCTCTCTCTCAGCTAATGCACCTATCCAGTGGCAAGGACCAGCCAAGAGCACTGGCGGTACATCAGCTGGATCACGATGCTGGGGAAGATGATATGTACTCCGCTGCAGGTCTTGAAGCTATATATAAGGTGAGGTGAGAGTGACTGCCCTTGACATCAAGGCAGAATCTGACCAAGTATGGCATCAAGGAGCCCTAGCAAAACTTAAGTCAATGGGAATCAGGGGGAAAACACTCCGCTGGTTGGCGTTGTACCTAGCACAAAGGAAGATGGTTGTGGTTGTTGGAGGTCAATCATCTCAGCTCCAGGACATCATTGCAGGAGTTCCTCAGGGTAGTGTCCTAGGCCCAACCATCTTCAGCTGCTTCATCAATAACCTTCCTTCAATCATAATGTCAGAAGTGGGGATGTTTGCTGATGATTGCACAATGTTCGGCACCATTTGCGACTCTTCAGATACTGAAGCAGTCCATGTAGAAATGCAGCAAGACCTGGACAATATCCAGGCTTGGGCTGATAAGTGGCTAGTAACATTCACGCGACACAAGTGCCAGGCAATGATCATCTCCAACAAAAGAGAATAATCTCTTCTTGACATTCAATGGCATTACGATCACTGAATCCCCCACTATCAACATCCTGGGGGTTACCATTGACCAGAAACTGAACTGGAGTAGCCATATAAATACCTTGGCTACAAGAGCAGATCTGAGGCTAGGAATCCTGCGGCGAGTAACTCACCTCCTGATTCCCCAAAGCCTGTCCACCATCTACAAGGTACAAGTCAGGAATGCAATGGAATACTCTCCACTTGCCTGGATGGGTGCAGTTCCAGCAACGCAAGGCCAAATGGTCTACTCCTGCTCCTATTTTCTCTGTTTCTATGTAACACTCAAGAAGCGGCACAGTGGCGCAGTGGTTAGCACCGCAGCCTCACAGCTCCAGCGACCCGGGTTCAATTCTGGGTACTGCCTGTGTGGAGTTTGCAAGTTCTCCCTGTGTCTGCGTGGGTTTCCTCCGGGTGCTCCGGTTTCCTCCCACATGCCAAAGACTTGCATGTTGATAGGTAAATTGGCCATTATAAATTGCCACTAGTATAGGTAGGTGGTAGGAAAATATAGGGACAGGTGGGGATGTGGTAGGAATATGGAATTAGTGTAGGATTAGTATAAATGGGTGGTTGATGGTCAGCACAGACTCGGTGGGCCGAAGGGCCTGTTTCAGTGCTGTATCTCTAAACTACACTCGACACCATCCAGGACAAAGCAGCCCACTTGATTGGTACTCCATCGACAAATATTCACTTCGTCCTCTACCAACGCACAGTGGCAGCAGTGTGTACCATCTACAAGATTCACTGTCGCACTGCACCAAGGCTCCTTCAACAATACCTTCCAAACCTGCAATCTCTACTACCTAGAAAGAGAAAGGAAGCAGATGCATGGGAACACCACCGCCTGCAAGATCCCCTCCAAGCCACACACCATCCTGACTTGGAACTATATTACCATTCCTTCACTGTTGCTGGGTCGAAATTCTGGAACTCCCTTCCTAACAGCACTATAGGACTGCAGCGGTTCAAGAAGGCAGCTCACCACCACCTTCTCAAGGGCAATTAGGGATGGGCAATAAATGCTGGTCTAGCCAGTAACACCCACATCCCAGAAACGAATTTAAAAAAAATCATAAGGGAAGCAATAAAGATGATGGGTGTCCTCTTCTTCTTGCGGCACTGTAGCACCAGCTTTCTGGCCATTTTTATGAATCATATTTTAAATCCAAAACTTCAATAAAAAACTGTACTGTTTGGCAAGCTTGTGGGAGTGGCTTAGGGAATAGGATTGACTGGCAGGAGTTTCGAGCCAGGCTAACCTGACTAAAGTGCATTCATATGCAAACGGACATTTCACACTGACAGGCTGGGTGGAAGGGAACCCAGGCCGATTGACGTCATCACCGTCTAACATGATTACTGGGATCAAAATTAACTGGTGGAAGGCAGGGCCATTGTCTTCCAGGAGATAAGCCAGTTAAGCAAGATTGGTTTGAGATTGAAACCCATTACCTGCTAATGGGGGCCGTCAACTCAGGAAATGACAGACATCCAGTAATCAGCACTCATTGTCTCTCCAGGTGTCAGGCCTGGAAGCGGGAAAACGAAATATAATTTTCACAAAGATTTCAAAGGTCACTCCAGGCCATCGGGTAGGGGGGGGGGGGGGGGCGGGGTCCAGACAGATCACTTGAGTCAATACATCGATCAGTATTGGCTGGAGAAAAGGTGATGGGTTTTGATATATATGGAGCCATTTGGCAATGGTGCTCGCTGTTCTCTCTTCTCTTCGGCATCAATCTACAGCGAGTCTCCCGAATGGGGCTCGGCTCGATTGAACGGAACACTGCCAGAAGCTCAGCGCTGCTCTTCATCCCTCATCAACGGACCTTGACTCAAACTGGAACTTGGATACTACGTCGACAGTACGGAACCAGGAAGGAGACGTACAGGAAGAAGAACAAAGAACAAAGAAAATTACAGCACAGGAACAGGCCCTTCGGCCCTCCAAGCCTACGCCGATCCAGATCCTCTATCTAAACCTGTCGCCTATTTTCTAAGGGTCTGTATCTCTTTACTTCCTGCCCATTCATGTATCTGTCTAGATACATCTTAAAAGACGCTATCGTGCCCGCGTCTACCACCTCCGCTGGCAATGCGTTCCATGCACCCACCACCCTCTGCGTAAAGAACTTTCCACGCATATCCCCCCTACACTTTTCCCCTTTCACTTTGAACTCGTGTCCCCTAGTAATTGAATCCCCCACTCTGGGAAAAAGCTTCTTGCTATCCACCCTATCTAAACCTCTCATGATTTTGTACACCTCAATCAGGTCCCCCCTCAACCTCCGTCTTTCTAATGAAAATAATCCTAATGTACTCAACCTCTCTTCATAGCTAGCGCCCTCCATACCAGGAAACATCCTGGTGAACCTCCTCTGCACTCTCTCCAAAGCATCCACATCCTTTTGGTAATGTGGCGACCAGAACTGCACGCAGTATTCCAAATGTGGCCGAACCAAAGTCCTATGCAACTGTAACATGACCTGCCAACTCTTGTACTCAATACCCCGTCCGATGAAGGAAAGCATGCCGTATGCCTTCTGGACCACTCTATTGACCTGCGTTGCCACCTTCAGGGAACAATGGACCTGAACACTCAAATCTCTCTGTACATCAATTTTCCCCAGGACTTTTCCATTTACTGTATAGTTCACTCTTGAATTGGATCTTCCAAAATGCATCACCTCGCATTTGCCCTGATTGAACTCCATCTGCCATTTCTCTGCCCAACTCTCCAATCTATCTGCAAGCTATCTTGCTGCAAGCAAGACAACGGGCAATCAGGGTGAACATATTGCCTGCGCCTACATATCCACAAGACCACTTAGCTGTGTGAGGGGGTGATTGTAGGTCCCAACCAAACCTTATAGGGGTTTAGTGCTGGGGGTCCTGTGTTAGTTTATTTCACGGGAGGGTTCTTTTATTAGGCCACGGTAATTTAGCATGGTACGGCTTGTTGGACAAGCCAGGGTTTTACTGTTTTGTACTGTTTACGAGTGTTGTTGTTAATCTTATTAAACACAATATGGTTGAGCCCGAAAAATGTGGGCCCAAGTCCATATAATCCCTATCGTCCAGAACTTGTAGTAAGAGGTGTGTTTTCGATACCCCAGAGAAAACCACATACAGCACTCAGTGGAGGGTGTGGCCACATGGGCCTACCCAAGATAAATTCTAGGGTGCTTAGGGCTCTCCCATAGCCAGAGATCCTTGTGCAAAAACCAGATGCACCTTTCACCTCCAGATGCCCTGCAGATGTACAGACCGGAGAGGGCCTTCTCTGTCTCAGAGCAGCTGGACATGTACTTGAACGCCGCTGACTTGCAGCCCGCTGAAATCCTGCCCTTGGAGTTCAGTGACGTGAGTTGGAAGGGATTCTCTCTTGATTCTGCCTTCATCCAGGGCAAGAGAGAGTGGTCTTTGGGGCAATGTCTGGCATGCTGCTAAATGGTTCTGAGTAAAGATTTGGGGGGGCGGGGGGAGCCTGAGAGGTAGGAGATGGTGGCTGGGGGGAGTGAGCTGCAGCCACTTTTTGCCCCTTTTGTTGTGGCGCCTTTTCTTGTCCCTTTTGCTATGGGGGAATTGGGCTCGGCAGTTGGCTGGTGGCAGAGCCGGGCGTGAATTCCTGGGTGGGGGTGCTGGCGGCCTAGTGTGGGCCCAGGTGAGGTGAAGCCTGAGCCGACGGAGGGAGGGACAATTGTTACAGTGCAAAGAGTGTTTCAAAGCAGGTAATTTAGTTTAGTGTTGAAGTGGGGGTGTTATTGAGGTGCAGATTTATTGAGGGGTTTTAGTGCTTTTTTTTATTCATTCATGGGATGTGGGCATCGCTGGCTAGGCCAGCATTTATTGCCCACTCCTAATCGTCCTTGAGAAGGTGGTAGTGAGCTGCCTTCTTGAACTTCTGAAGTCCATGTGAGATAGGGGCACCCATTGTGCTGTTAGGAAGGGATTTTATAGTGGGGGTATAATTTTGAGGTGGGGATTTATTGAGGGGGTTTAGTGCTGAGGTGGGGGATCTTATTGTGGGAGCTACTGGACAGGTGGAGGGTTTATTGAGGGGGTTTAGTGTTGAGTTGGTGGAGTTATGGGTCTCGTTTTCAATTCGAATTTGAGAAATACCCCGGGTCTCACTGAAAAGTGAGGTAATACCCATCAGCGCAATTAAAAATTGCTTCTCCTCTGCAAGTCAAGTCCCAGGCTCTTCATGTCACCACTGGTTTTCACAAAAGGGACCTCTGGCTACAGGTGAGCCCCGAAGGCTGTAGAAATTATCTTGGGTAGGCCCTTGTGGCCATACCCTCCATTGAGCGCCATAAGTAGGAGAGAACACTCATCATCTTTATTGCTCCTGTTCTGGAACTTCGTGACCCGCATCAGAGTACATATCATCTTCTTCAGCATCATGATGAAGCTGAAGTAGTGCCAGTGGTCTTGGCTGGTCCTTGTCATTGGATGAGGTACATTGGCTGAGAGAGAGCAGCTTGGCTCATGTGCTAACCTGGTTGCTCTTATCTCACCTGCGCAGGCAAATATCTTGCTGGCCTCATCTGCCTGTGATTCATAAACTGAAGAAGTCTTGTTCGCTCCGGCGGCCAGGGTGTAATGCCTGTTCGCATGTAGGAGGAGTGACTGCACTGTCTAACGCAGCTGCCCTCGGTGACCAAGCAGCATCCCAAAGGGATGTGGCCAGGATATTGCTGACATACTGTGTTTTGTCGATATTCTGGCTACTGGTTCCAGTGGCAGCTCGCACCTGTTTGGCCCTGGAAGTGGACTCCAATAGCTTTTATTTTGTTCCAGGGTATGAGCATCGCTGGCAAAGCCAGCATAAATTGCAACTGAGAAGATGACAATGAGCCTTCTTCTTGAGGCTAAGATGCTCCTACAATGGTGTTAGGTGGGAATACCAGAATTTTGACCCAGTGATGATGAAGGAATGGCGATATATGTCTAAGTTGAGATGTCTGTGACTTGATGGTGTTCCCTAGTCTGCTGGTGCCATAGTCCTTCTCTGGGAAGTGTTGTTGAAGCCTTGGCGAATTGTTGGGTGGAAAGAAGATCTCAGAAAGGGATGAAAGAGAACCTCTAAAAGTGAAAGGGGGGAGGACCTTTGTTCAGGGAAAGAGGCCCTCATGAAAGGGGAAGGAAACTGCAGTGAAGGGGAAAGAGGACCTCAGTGAAGTGGAGAAGACAACAATAAAGAGGCACGACAATTTCAGTGAAGTGGGGCAGAGGACCTCAGTGAACGGGAAGTGGACTTCAGTGAAGGGGGGAAGAGGATTTTGAAGGGGAATGATGACCTCAATGAAGTGGGACCAAGGACCTCTGTGAAGGAGCGAAGAGGACCACACTGAAGGGGAGAAGAGGACCTCAGTGAAGGGGAGGAGAACTTCAGTGAAGGGGAGAGGAGGACCTCAGTGAGGGACAAGTGGACATTGAGGGGTGAAGGGACAGTGACTGGGAGAAGACCTCAATGAGGGGTTGTAGAGGACAGTGAAGGGTGAAGAGGGAAGATGGCCTCAGCGAAAGAAGTAAAGGATCTCAGTGAATGGGGGGGTGGGGGGGAGGAGGTTGGTGGGGAAGAGGATAGGGAAAGGTGAAAAGGATAGTGAAGGAAGAAGAGAACCTCAGTAAATGGGGTAGAGGACAATAAAGTGTGAAGTGGACCTCAATAAAGAGGCAAGTGAACCTTAGAAAAAAAGGGGAAGAGGACATCAGGTAAGGGGTAAGAGGGCCTTCAATGAAGTGGTAAGAGCACCACTGTGAAGGAAATGGAGGAGCATGGTGAAGTGGGAAAGAGGACCTCAATGAAGGGGGGAAGAGGACGTCCGTAAAGAGCAGGGGGTGGGGGCAAGAGGACCACAGTGAAAGTGGGACGAGGGCAAAAGTGAAGGCAGGAAGAGGAGTGAAAGGGAAAGTGGACCTCAGTGAAGGGGAAAGGGGCCAGTTTAAGGTAAGAGGACAATGAAACAGAGTAGAAGACAGTAAAGTAGGGAAGAGGACCACAGTGAAAGTGGGGAAGAGCACCGCAGTTAAGGAGGGAGGACAGCCTCGGTGAAGTGGGGATGAGAACCTCAATGAAATGGTAAAAGAAGCTCAGTGAAGGGCGTTGGGAGGACCTCAGTGAAATGGGAAGAGGATCTTAGTGAATTGGGGAAGGTAATAAAGAGGGGAAGACTTCATTGCTAGGAGGAAGAGGATCTTAGTGAAGGGGGAAGAGGACACCAGTGAAAGCAGGAAGAGGACCTCAGTGAAGGGGTGAAAGAGGACCTCAGTGAAGTCGGGGGGAAGAGGATCACAGTGAAAGGGGGTAGGGAGCCTCAGTGAAGGGAGGGGAAGAGAGACTCAGTGAAGTGGAGAAGAGGACCTCAATGAAGAGGGAAACGATCTCAGTGAAGGGGCAGGGGGGGGGAGAGGAACTCAGTGAAATGGGGAACAGGATCTTAGTGAACTGGGGAAGACAGTAAAGGGGAGAAGACTTCATTGAGAGCCGGAAGAAGACTTCAGTGAAGAAGGGATAAGATCTCAATAAGAGGAGGAAGAAGACATCAGTGACAAGAGGAAGAGGACCTGAGAGAAAGGAAGAAAGAGAACAGCAGTGAAAGGGAAAAAGAGGAACATAGTGAAAGGGAGAAAGGGGATCATAGTAAAAGGGAGAAAGAGGACCGCAATCAAAGGGAGAAAGAGGATCATAGTAAACGGGAGAAAGGGAACCACAGTGAAAGGGAGAAAGAGGATCATAGTAAACGGGAGAAAGAGGATCATAGTGAAAGGGAGGAAGAGGATCATAGCGAAAGGGAGAAAGAGGAACATAGTGAAAGGGAGAAAGAGGATCATAGTAAAAGGGAGAAAGAGATTCATAGTAAACAGGAGAAAAGGAATCGCAATGAAAAGGAGAAAGAGGATCATACTGAAAGAGAGAAAGAGGATCGTAGTGAAAGGACGAAAGAGGATCATAGTGAAGGCAGAAGGAGGATCATTGTGAAAGAGAGAAAGAGGATCATAGTGAAAGGGTTAAAGAGGATCAAAGTGAAAGGGAGAAAGGAGATCATAGTGAAAGAGAGAAAGAGGATCATAGTGAAAGGGAGAAAGAGGATATAGTGAAAGAGAGAAAGAGGATCATAGTGAAAGAGAGAGAGGATCATAGTGAAAGGGAGAAAACGGATCATAGTGAAGGAGAGAAAGAAGATCATAGTGAAAGAGAGAAAGAAGATCATAGTGAAAGGCTGAAAGAGGATCATAGTGAAAGGACGAAAAAGGATCATAGTGAAAGCAGAAAGAGGATCATAGTGAAAGAGAGAAAGAAGGTCATAGTGAAAGGGAGAAAGAGGATCATAGTGAAAGGGAGAAAGAGGATCATAGTGAAAGGGAGAAAGAGGATCATAGTGAAAGGGAGAAAGAGGATCATAGTAAACAAGAGAAAGGGAATCGCAGTGAAAAGGAAAAAGAGGATCATAGTAAACAGGAGAAAGGGAATCGCAGTGAAAAGGAGAAAGTGGATCAAAGTAAACGGGAGAAAGAGGATCGTAGCGAACAGGAGAAAGGGAATCGCTGTGCAAAGGAGAAAGAGGATCATAGTAAACAGGAGAAAGGGAATCGCAGTGAAAAGGAGAAAGAGGATCATAGTGAAAGGGAGAAAGAGGATCATAGTGAAAGGGAGAAAGAAGATCATTGTTAAACGGAGAAAGAGGATCATAGTGAAAGGGAGAAAGAGGATCATAGTAAAAGGGAGAAAGAGGATCATAGTGAAAGGGAGAAAGAGGATCATAGTAAAAGGGAGAAAGAGGATCATAGTGAAAGGGAGAAAGAGGATCATAGTAAACAGGAGAAAAGGAATCGCAGTGAAAAGGAGAAAGAAGATCATTGTTAAACGGAGAAAGAGGATCATAGTAAAAGGGAGAAAGAGGATCATAGTGAAAGGGAGAAAGAGGATCATAGTAAAAGGGAGAAAGAGGACCGCAGTAAAAGGGTGAAGAGGATCTTGATGAAGGCAGGAGATGTATCTCAGTGAAAGGGGAAAGTGGACCACAGTGAAAGGGCGATGATCTCAGTGAAGAGGGGATGAGGACCTCAGTGAAAGGCGGGGGGAAAGGACTTCAGCAAAGGTGAGAGGAGGACCTCACTGAAAGGGGAGAAAAGAACCTCAGTGAAGTGGGGGGGGGGGGGGGGGAAAGAGGACCTCAGTGAAATGTAGGGTGAGAGGATCTAAGATGGCAGAGAATGTCTATTCAGACAGATTTCAGCAAGGTGATGGTTTGGTTGAAAAAGTGAGTAGTTCACTTTCAAAATTTGTAATGGTTCACTTAATTTTATCGAGTGCAAGAGAATGTCTCCTTGAAAAGCTGAATAAAATCTTTGATAATTAGAGCATTAGTTAATAATGACTGCTTATATTTCTGCAAATGCGCAATGCAGTGCTGAAGGAGTAATGTACTGTAACAATTTGGTCTTTTGGAGGAGAGAAAAACATTAGAACATAAGAAATAGGAGTAGGAATAGGCCATACAGCCCCTTGAGACTTCGCTGATCTTTGACCTTAATGTACTTTCCTACCAGTTCCCCATATCCTTTGATTCCCTTAGGGTCCAAAGATCTATTGATCTCGGCCTTGAATATGCTCAACAATTGAGCATCCACAACCCTCTGGGGTAGGAAATACCAAAGATTCACAACTCTCTGAATGAAGTTCTTCCTTCTCATCTCAGTCCTAAATGACCAACCCTTTATCCTTGGATTATGCCCCTCAGTTCTAGATTCCCCAGCCAAGGGACACAACCTTTCAGCATCTATCCTCTCAAGCCCTCTCAATCTTGTGTTTTTTATTCTTCTAAACTCCAAAGAATATGAACCCATTCTACTCAAGTCTCCTCAACCCTCTCATCCCAGGAATCAATCAAGTGAATCTTCTTTGCACTGCCTGTAAGGCAAGTATATCCTTCCTTAGGTATGGAGACCAAACTGTACACAGTACTCCAGGTGTTGTCTGACCAAAGCCGTGTAAAACCGCAGCAAGACTTCCTGACTCTTGTACTCCAACCCTCTTCCAATACAGACCAATATATCATTTGCTTTCCTAATTGCTTGCTGTACCTGCATGCTAACTTTCTGTGTTTCGTGTACAAGGACACCCAAATCCCACTGAACACCAACATTTAATATAAAAACAAGAAATGCTGGAAATACTCAGCAGGTCTGGCAGCATCTGTGGAGAGAGAAGCAGAGTTAACGTTTCAGGACAGTGACCCATCATCAAAACTGGTAAATATTAGAAATGTAATAGGTTTTAAGCAAATAAAGCAGGGGTGGGGCCATCCCTGCTTTATTTGCTTAAAACCTATTACATTTCTAACATTTTCCAGTTCTGAAGAAGGGTCACTGACCTGAAACATTAACTCTGCTTCTCTCTCTGCAGATGCTGCCAGACCTGCTGAGTATTTCCAGCATTTCTTGTTTTTATTTCAGATTTCCAGCACCTGCAGTATTTTGCTTTTCCCAACATTTAATAGTTTCTCATCATTTAAAAATATTTTGTTTTTCTATTCTTCCCACCAAAGTGAATAACCTCACATTTCCGCATATCGTACTCCATCCTGCCAACTTTTTGACTACTCACTTAATCTGTCTATATCCCTTTGCAGACTCTGGGTTTCTCACAGCTTATTTTCTCATCTAGCTTTGTATAATCAGCAAACTTGGAGATATTACACTCAATCTCTTCATCTAAGTTAGTGATATAGATTGTAAGTAGCTGAGGCCCCAGTCCTGATCCTTGTGATATCCCACTAATTATAGCCTACCAACTTGAAAGCGATCTGTTTATTTCTACTCTCTGTCTTCTGCCAATCCTCTACCCATGCCAATATTCTTGTGTAACAATCTTTCATGTTGCATCTTATTGAAAGCCTTTAGAAAAGATGTTAAACTGAGGCTCGGTCAGCCTGCTTAGGCGGATGTAAAACACTCTTTGGATCTATCTGCAAGGCAGTTCTCCCAGTGTCCTGTCCAATCAGTCTCAAAAACAAACTATCATTTGATCATTTGACTCATTGCCACTTTTGTGATTGTTTTGTGTACAATTTGGCTGTCATGTTGGCCACATAACAGCAACGGTGACACTTCAAAACAACTTGATTGAAAAGAAAGAAAGACTTGCATTCATAAAGTGTCTTTTTTGACCTACGGATGTCCCAAAGTGCTTTAAAGCCAATGAAGTACTTTTAAAGCATAGTCACTGTTGTAATGCAGGAAACATGGCAGCTAATTTGCACACATCAAACAAAAGAAATAGGAGCAGCAGTAGGCCATTCGGCCCCTCAAGCCTGCTCCACCATTCAATAAGAACATGGCTGATCTGATTGTGGCCTTAACTCCACTCTCCTGCCTGCCCCCACCCCACCATGATCCTTGACTCCCTTGCAAATCAAAAATCTGTCTAACTCAGCATCCACTGCTCTCAGGGAGAATTCCAAAGATTAATGACCTTCTGAGAGAAGAAATTCCTCCTCATCTCCGTCTTAAATGGGAGACCCCTTATTTTGAAATGGTGCCTCCAGGTTCTAGATTCCCCCATGACAGGAAACATCCTCTCAGCATCTACCCCGTCAAGCCCCCTTAGAAACTTATGTTTCAATAAGATCACCTCTCAGCCTTCTAAACTCCAATGAGTATAAGCCCAACCTGCTCAACCTTTCCTCATAAGACAACCTCTTCATCCCAGGAATCAGCCTAGTGAACCTTCTCTGAACTGCTTCCAATGCACGTATATCCCTCCTTAAGTAAGGAAACCAAAACTGTATACAGTACTCTAGATGCAGTCTCACCAATGCCCTGTACAGTTGCAGCAAAACTTCACTACTTTCATACTCCATCCCTCTTGTAATAAATGTCAACAGTGGTCAGCACCGCAGCCTCACAGCTCCAGCGACCCGGGTTTGATTCTGGGTACTGCCGGTGCGGAGTTTGCAAGTTCTCCCTGTGACCGCGTGGGTTTCCACTGGGTGCTCCGGTTTCCTCCCACAGCCAAAGACTTGCAGGTTGTTAGGTAAATTGGCCATTGTAAATTGCCCCTAGTGTAGGTAGGTGGTAGGGAATGTGGGATTAATGTAGGATTAGTATAAATGGGTGGTTGTTGGTCAGCACAGACTCGGTATAAAAGGGCCAGTTTCAGTGCTGTATCTCTAAATTCCATTTGCCTTCCTAGTACTGGCATGCTGACTTTTTGTGATTCATGTACAAGGACACCCAGATCCCTCTGTACTGCAGCATTCTGCAGTTTCTCTCCATTTAAATAATATTCTGCTTTTCTATTCTTCCTGCCAAAGCAGACAACCTCACATTTTTCAACATTATACTCCATCTGCCAAATATTTGCTCACTCACTTAACCTATTTTTTTTTTTGCAGACACTTTATGTCTTCTTCACAACTTGCTTTCCTACCTATCTTTGCATTGTCTGCAAATTTGGCTATAATACACTCAGTCCCTTCATCCAAGTTATTACTATAGATCATAAATAATTGAGGCCCCAGCACTGATCCCTGTGGCACTCCATTAGTTACAGGTTGCTAACCTGAAAATGCCCCATTTATCCCAACTCTCTGTTTCCTGTTAGTTAGCCAATCCTCTATCCATGCTAATATATTACCCCCAACACCATGAGCTCTTACCTTGTCCCGTAACCTTTTATGTGGCACCTTATTGAATGCCTTTTTGAAATCCAAATACACTACATGTATGGGTTCCCCTTTATCCATTCTCCTTGTTACATCCTCAAAGAACGCTAATAAATGTGTCAAACATGATTTCCCTTTCATAAAACCAGGTTGACTCTGCCAGATTGTGTTATGATTTTCTAAATGTCCTGCTACTACTTCCTTAATAATGAATTCTAGCATTTTCCCAATGACAGATGCTAGGCTAACTGGCCTATAGTTTTCCTGCTTTGTGTCTCCCTCCTATCTTGAATAAAGGTGTTACATTTGCAGTTTTCCAAGCTGGGACCTTTCCAGAATCTAGGGAATTTTGGAAGATTACAACCAATGCATCCACTATCTCTGCAGATGGTTCTTTTAAGACCCTAGGATGCAGGCCATCAGACCCAGGGGACTTGTCAGCCTTTAGTTCCATTAGTTTTCCTAGTACATTTTCTCTAGTGATAGTGATTGTTTGAAGCCCCTCCCTCCCTTTTACCTCCTGATTTCCTGCTATTCTTGAGATGCTTTTTGTGTTTTCTACTGTGAAGACAGATACAAAGTACTTGTTCAAAGTCGGTCATTTCCTTGTTTCCCATTATTAATTCCCCAGTCTCATCCTCTAAGGAACCAACACCTACTTTAGCTACTTTTCTATTTTTGATATACTTATAGAAGCTTTTACTGTCTTCTTTTATATTTCTTGCTAGTTTACTCTCATACTCTAATTTCTCCCTCTTTATTTTTTTAAAGTTATCTTCTGCTGGTTTCTAAAATTTTTCCAATCTTCTGGCCTACCACGAAGTATTGCAGCATTGTACGCCTTTTCTTTCAATTTGATACCATCCTTAACTTCTTTTGTTCGCCATGGATGTTGCATCCTTTGCATGGAGTCTTTCTTTCTCAAAGGAATATATCTTTGTTGAGAGTTATGAAATATTTCCTTAAATATCTGCCTCAGCTTCTCTACTGTCTTATCTTTTAACTCACCTTCCGAGTCCACTTTAGCCAACTCTGTCTTCATACCCTTGCAACTGCCTTTATTTAAGTATAAGACACTAATTTCAGACCCAAACTTCTCACCTTCAAACTGAATGTGAAGTTCTATCATGTTATGATCACTCTTGCCTACAGGATCCTTTATTATGAGGTCATTTATTAATCCTGTCTCAATAAACATTATCAGGTCTAAAATAGCCTGCTCCTGGGTTGCTTCCAGAATGTATTGTTCTAAGAAACTGTCCCTAATACACACTATGAACTCATACTCCAGGCTACCTTTGCCACATTGATTAGTCCAATCCATATGAAGATTAAAATCACCCACGATTGTTGCAGTGCCTTTCCTGCAAGCCCCCATTATTTCTTGATTTATATTCTGTCCTACAATGTAGCTACTGTTAGGGGGCCTATAAACTACTTCCACCAATGATTTCTTTCTTTTGCTAGTTCTTATCTCCACCCAAATTGATTCTACATCTTGACCTTCTGAGCCAAGATCATTTCTCACTACTGTACTGATCTCATCCTTTATTAACAGAACCACCTCCTTTTCCTTTCTTCTTTTCCTTCCGAATTGCCAAATACCTTGAATATTTAGTTCCCAGCCTTGGTTACCTTGCAACCACATCTCTGTCGTGGCTAACATATCGTACCCATTTATTTTTATTTGTGCTATCAATACATCCATTTATGAATGCTGTGTGCATTCAGGTAAAGAGCCTTTAATTTTGTCTTTTTGCTATTTTTCCCTGCTCTGGTGCACTCTTATGTTTGTACACTCCGTCCCTTCCTGTCACACTCTGGTGATCACTACCCATATCACTACCCTGCACTACTGCCTTGCTTTTTCTCGTTAACTTTATAAATTTCCCCTCATCTGAACCCTCCCCCTTCCTCCCACTATTTAGTTTAAAGTCCTCTCTACAACCCTAGTTATATGATTTGCTAGGATACTGGTCCCCGTGTGGCTCAGGTGAAGGCCATCCCAACAGTACAGCTCCCTCTTTCCCCAGTACTGGTGCCAGTGCCCAATGATTCGAAACCCATCTCTCTCACACAAATCTTTGAGCCACACATCCAACTCTCTGATCTTATTTACCCTATGCCAAGTAGCTCATGGCTCAGGTAGTAATCCAGAGATTATTACCTTTGTTGTTCTGCTTTTTAATTTAGCCCCTAGTTGCTCATACTCCTTCAGCAGAACCTCTTTCTTGGTCCTACCTATGTCATTGGTAGTCACATGGACCATGACAACTGGATCCTTCCCCTCTCACTCCAACTTCCTCTACAGCTCCAAGGAGATGTCCTTAACCCTGGCATCGGACAGGGAACATAGCCATTGGGACTCCCGCTCTTGGCTGCAGAGAACAATATCTATCCCCCAAACTATACTTTTCCCTACCATTGCTACATTCCTTTTTACTCTCCCCACTTGAATAACCCCCTACACCACAGTGCTATGGTCAGTTTGCTGATCCTCCCTGCAGTCTCTGCTCTCGCTCACACAAACTGCAAGAACCTCGAACCTGTTGGACAAGTGCAAGGGCTGAGACTCCTCCATTGCTACCTTCTGGATCCCCATACCTGCTTTACTTGTAGTCATGCCCTCCTGTCTCTGAGAATCGACCAAATCTGAAGTACCTAGTCTAAGGGGTGTAACTGCCTCCTGGCACAAAGGGTCCAGGTAACTTTCCCCCTCCCTGATGCATTGCAGTGTCCGAATCTCAGACTCCAGCTCATCAGCTCTGAGCCGAAGTTCCTTGAGCTGCAGACGCTTACTGCATACGTGGTTGCAGTGGATCACGCTGGTGTCCACCAGCTCCCACATGCTACTGCTGCAACACCTGCCCTGCCATCTCTATTGGGTTTTATGTAACTAATTAGATTTCAACTTTATAGTTTGTATAGTTATATGAAGTAGAGCCATAGAGTCATTTACTGCATGGAAGGAGGCCATTCAGACCACCAAGCCCATGCTGGTTCTCTGCAGAGCAATCCAGTCAGTCCCCCTCCCTTGCTTGATCCCTATAGCCCTGCAAGTTTATTTCCTTCAAGTGCCCATCCAATTTCCTTTTGAAATCACTGATTGTCTCTGCTTTTACCAGCCTCGTGGGCAGCAAGTTCCAGGCCATTACCACTCGTTGTGTAAAAAAGTTCTTTCTCACATGCATCTCTTTCCCAAAACCTTAAATCTGTGTCCTCTAGTCCTTGTAGTTTAACTAGTCAAGCTACAAATTTAATACAGTACTTATATATCCTAGTACCAGTTTAAACTACTGCCCCAGTTTAGAAAAAAAATCCTTAAAACTTACCAATCACCTAACTGCTCCCTAATTAATGCCTCTGGGCTTCAGCTCTCAGGTCTCACTGTCTCTGGCTCCCTCTCTTGGATCATTGCTTGTTCTGTAAAAGACCAGAACAGCACCTCCTCCCTCACTGCGCTGAATTTCTACGATTACAAATTCCCAAGTTAAGCACTCTGTCTTACAGGACTCAGTTGAGCTGAACTTCGTGTGACGTCACAGTGATAATGACCAGATAATCTGTTTTGTGATCTTGATTGAAGGGCAAATATTGGCCAGGACACTGGGGATAACTGTCAAGCTCTTCTTCAAAATTGGCCCATGGGATCTTTTGCATCCCCTTGAGATGGCAGATGGGGCCTCAGCTTAACGTCTCATCCAAAAGATTGGCACCTCTGATTGTGCAGCACTCCCTCAGTACTAATTGGAGTATCAGCCTAGATTGTTGTGTTCAACTCCTGGCACGGGACTTGAACCCATAATCTTCTGACTTAGGGGTAAGAGCACTACCAACTGAACCACAGCTGACACACATTGTACGTGTTTTGGGATGTCCTGAGGGCATGAAAGATGCCGTAGTTATGCAAACTTTTCATCTTCTTTTCATTCATGAATCCTGAGTCCAAGTCCAAGTAATTTCTACCATAGGGTTCCTCAGATTATTTGTCATTTAGAGATTTCCCTCTTCTAATACCTAAACATTTCAACATAAAACTGTCATGAACTACCGTTGACTGTCAATCTGTTCCCAACAGCTGTTCCAAGGACCTAAGAGAGACATGGAGACATAGAATATTCTAGATCAGCTTTCTCCACATAAAGGTTACATTGTACTGCTGAACCGGAGTGGTCCTGATAGAATGGAATCTTTATCTCATTTTATCCCTTGGGAACTGAAAAAGAAAAATGCTGGAAACACTCAGTCAGTCAGCACCCATGGAGAGACTAAAAAAGTTAACATTTCACGTGCAGACCCTTCATCAGAACTGGAAGAAATTAGGGATGAATAGAACTTTAAAAATGAACAAAAGGGAATCATAGAATGGTTACAGCACAGAAGGAGACCATTCAGCCTGTCGTGTCTGTGCTGGCTCACTTCAAGAGCAAATAAGCTAGATTTTTTTTATTCATTCATGGGATGTGGGCGTTGGTGGCTAGGCCAGAATTTATTGCCCATCCCGAATTGCCCTTGAGAAGGTGGTGGTGAGCTGCCTTCTTGAACCGCTGCAGTACATGTGGGGTGGTACACCCACAGTGCTGTTTGGAAGGGAGTTAGAGGATTTTGACCCAGCGACAGTGAAGGAACGGCGATATAGTTCCAAGTCAGGATGGTGTGTGACTTGGAGGGGAACTTGCAGGTGGTGGTGTTCCCATGCATTTGCTGCCCTTGTCCTTCTAGTTGGTAGAGGTCGCGGGTTTGGAAGGAGCTGTCCAAGGAGCCTTGGTGCGTTGCTGTAGTGCATCTTGTAGATGGTACACACTGCTGCCACTGTGCGTTGGTGGTGGAGGAGTGAATGTTTGTGGATGGGGTGCCAATCAAGCGGGCTGCTTTGACCTGGATGGTGTCGAGCTTCTTGAGTGCTGTTGGAGCTGCACCCATCCAGGCAAGTGGAGAGTATTCCATCACACTCCTGACTTGTGCCTTGTAGGTGGTGGACAAGCTTTGGGGAGTCAGGAGATGAGTTACTCCCCTCAGGATTCCTAGCCTCTGACCTGCTCTTGTAGCCAAGGTATTTATATGGCTACTCCAAATCATTTTCTGGTCAATGGTAGCCCCTAGGATGTTGATGTGGGGAATTCAGTGATGGTAATGCCATTGAATGTCATGGGGAGATGGTTAGATTCTCTCTTGTTGGAGATGGCCATTGCCTGGCACTTGTGTGGCGCGAATGTTACTTGCCACTTATCAGCCCAAGTCTGGAAATTGTCCAGGTCTTGCTGCACTTCTACACGGACTGCTTCAGTATCTGCAGAGTCGTGAATGGTGCTGAACATTGTGCAATCATCAGTGAACATCCCCACTTCTGACCTAATGATTGAAGGAAGGTTATTGATGAAGCAGCTGAAGATGGTGGGACCTTGGACACTACCCTGAAGAACTCGTGCAGTGATGTCCTGGAGCTCAGAGGATTGACCTCCAACAACCACAACCATCTTCCTTTGTGCTAAGTATGACTCCAACCAGCGGAGAGTTTTCCCCCCGATTCCCATTGACTCGTTTTGCTAGGGCTCCTTGATGCCATACTTGGTCCCACGCGCCCTTCTTCTGTGTTGTAACCATTCTATGATTCCATTTTGTTCATACTTAAAGTTCTATTCATCCCTAATTTCTTCCAGTTCTGAAGGGTCTGTGCATTCCCTGTAGCCCAGTAATTTTTTTCTCTTCAGGTGCTTATCCAATATCCTTTTGAAAGCCACGATTGAATCTGCCACACTCTCAGGTGGTGCATTTCAGATCCTAACCACTCGCTGCATAAAAAAAGTTTTTACTCATGTCGCTGTTGCTCCTTTTGCCAATCACTTTAAATCAGTGTCCTCTAGTTCTCAACCTTTCCACCAAAAAGAACAGTTTCTCCCTATCTACTCTGTCTAGATCCCTCATGATTTTAAGGACGTGTATCAAATCTCCTCTCAACCTTCTCTTCTTTGAGGAGAACAACCCCAGCTTCTCCAATTTATCCTTGCAAGTGAAGGCTCTGATCCTTTCAACCATTCTCATTAACCTTTTCTGCACCCTCTCTAATGCCTTCACATCCTTCCTAAAGTGCGGTGCCCAAAATTGGACACAATACTCCAGCTGAGGCTGAACCAGAGTTTTATAAATGTTGATCATAATTTCCTTGCTTTTGCATTATGCCTCCGTTTATAAAACTCAGGATCCCACATGCTTTTTTAACCAATTTCTAACCTACCCTGCCACCTTTGCGATTTGTGCACACATTCTCCCAGGTATCTAGGTTCCTGCACCCCTTTTAGAATTGTATCCTTTAGATTATATTGCCTCTCCTCATTCTTCCTACCAAAATGTATCACTTCAAATTTCTTTGTATTTAATTACACCTGCCATGTGTCTGCCCATTCTACCAGCCTGTCTATGCCCTCTTGATGTCTATCGCTATCTTCCTCACAGTTCACAACACTTCCAAGTTTGGTGTCATCTGTAAATTTTGAAATTGTGCCCTGTACACTCAAGTCTAGGTCATCAATATATATCAAGAAAAGCAGTGGTTCTAGTACTGACCCCTGGGGTACCCCACTGTATACTTTCCTCCAGTCTGAAAAACATTCACCGCTACTCTCTGTTTCCTGTCAATCAACCAACTTTGTATGCATGCTGCCACTGTCCCTTTTATTTCACAGGCTTCACCTTTGCTGATAAGACTATTCCATGGCACTTCATCAAATGCCTTTTGGAAGTTTACGACTGCATTACCCTCATCAACCCTCTCAGTTAGCTCATCAGAAAACTCAATCAATTTAGTTAAACACAATTTGCCTTCATCAAATCCTCTATGACTCTGACTCCAGAGTGTAAATGGACTTGTGTTTAATTCCCTTCTCATCTGCTCCAGCCATACAAATTCCACTCACCCACCCCTGAACTTTTCGAGCCTCTGAATCTGGCCATTTGTAAGTTTCCCCTTAGTGAGGATGCCTTCATCTACCCAGGCCTCACACTCCATACTTCTTTCCCTAAACCCCTCCACCTCCCTCTCCTCCTTAAGGACACTCAAAAGGAACCACTTGCATCAAGTTTTTGGTCACTTATAATTATTTCCTTCGTTGGCACAATGTTCATTTGTTCTTTGTGCTTCAGTGAAGCGCCTTGAGGTATTGTTTGGAATGGGCAGACAGGTGGCAGATGAAGTTCAATGCAGAGAAATGTGAAGTGATTCATTTTGGTAGGAAGAACATGGAGATACAATATAAAATAAAGGGTACAATTCTAAAGGGGGTGCAGGAGCAGAGGGACCTGGGTGTATATGTGCATATGTCATTGAAGGTGGCAGGACAGGTTAAAAGAGCGTTTAATAAAGCATACAGAATCTTGGGCTTTATTAATAAGGGCATAGAGTGCAAGAGTAAGGAAGTTATGTTGAACTTGTATAAGACACTAGTTCGGCCTCAGTTGGAGTATTGTGTCCAGTTCTGGGCGCTGCACTTTAGGAACAATGTGAGAAGCAAAAGCGACATGAGGAAAAACTTTTTCACACACTGAGTCATAGAGCAATACAGCACCGAAACAGGCCCTTCGAGTCTGCGCCGACCATCAACCACCCATTTATACCAATCCTACATTAATCCCATTTTCCCTCTCACATCCCCACTTTTTCCCTCAATTCTCCTACCACCTACCTACATTAGGGGCAATTTTTTTTTTTACAATGGCCAATTTACCCACAATCAACCCACAAGTCTTTGGCATGTGGGAGGAAACCAGAGCACCCAGAGGAAACCCACATGGTCACAGGGAGAACTTACAAACTCTGCGCAGGCGGTACCCAGAACCGAACCCGGGCTGCTGGAGCTGTGAGGCTGCAGTGCTAACCACTGTGCCGCTGGTTAAGGTCTGGAATGCGCTGCCTGAGAACTTGGTGGAGGCAGGTTCAATTGACGCATTCAAAAGGGAATTAGACAGTTATATGAAAAAGAAGAATGTGCAGGCTTACGGGGAGAAGGCGGGGGAATGGAACTGAGGGTATTGCTCTTTCAGAGAGCCAGTGTGGACACAATGGGCCGAAAGGGCTCCTTTTGCACTGTAACGATTCTGTGAAGACGCAATATAAATGCAAGCTGTTGTATGAGTACAGGCGGTAAACCAGAATTCATTTTTTTGTCTGTTTCCACTTGAGACCTTTGAGGGTTAATTTGAGTTGCCCCTTTAAACGCAGAGCCTGTGCGATAGAGGGAGCTGCTCCTTTACAACTGTGATTCAGAAACAGCCTTTGGCTCAGTGTCTGACCGCGGTGTGTCTGGCGGGCGTTTCCCATCTTTTTGCTGTGTTGTGTATGTCTGGCTACGGCACTCGCTTCATGTTCATGGTCACTAGCTGCTCCAGCTCAGCCTAGTGGTTCCCCACACGGTAGGAGCGAGGGGGAAAAAAAAAATTAAGGCGAGTTTGGGAATCAACTTGGTGGGACACGTTTAGCCCCTTAAACCCTGACAGTCTGCTGGATTCTTCGGTACTGGGAGATGATCTGGGACTTTATGTAGGCGAGAGAGGAGAAAACAACTTTGCACGACCGACAGAAAGAAGCCAAAGCAGCTGGAAGAGGAGAGATTTTTTCGGAACTTAGCAGTCGGGGCTGAGCTGCCTCCTGCCACCGCTGCTGTGTGTGCCTGAACCTGGGCATAGTGGTCCAAACATTTCCCCCACCCCCTCATCGGGAGAAGACAAGGGCTGTGGGGTGAGGGTTTTTGTGTGGGGGGGTGGGAGGAAGACGTGATGATTCGCTGGGGGGAATAAACCCTCAGCTGGAGAGAGAAGGGGGTAGGGGGGGGGGGAATTTATTTTACTTTCCTGGAGCTGCAGGATGGAAAATGGAGATTTAAATTAAAAGGGAAGCGAACGAAAGAAAGAAATATATAAATAAATTAAATCCCCGACAGGACGGAGACTTTGGCAATGGAGCTCGAGACAGCGATTTAAACGGAAGAAAAGGCATCGGCCAAAGACTTTCAGTCAAAGAAGAAAATGATTTGAAGAAAATTATAAGTAAATTCGATCGAGCTCCGCGTTTCACTCGGGGGGAGGGAGAAAGAGAGGGGAAAATACAATTTGTTGGAGTGGGAATCTTCTCAGGAAGTAGCGCAGCGAGGGGGAAAAAAAGTGTAAGATTTATTTTTTCCCCTCCGTCTGTCTGAAGAAAAAAAAATCATCGTCGAGGAGGGAAGGAAACCGGGAGATTGTCGGAGTTTTAAATAAAATTGAGGGTTTTTTCCCCCTCCTCCTCCTCCTCCTCTGACAAGTATTTTATTTTAATTCTTCCCTTCCTTGCAGTGGACCTGAATTAAAGTTTATAGAGGATTTATCTACAATAAAACCAATGGGAATTCTTATTTAAATTTTTTTTCCTGAGGAGTTTTTTTTTTCACCCCCCCACCCCCCCCCCCCCCCCCCGACTGGCGGATTTCTTTTCCCCTGGATTTGAACCAACTGCCGAAGAATAAAAGGGAAAATAATAATTACATATCGAACCGAATCGGGACCAGTTTCTCTCAGGATTTGAGGCGCAGTTTTTTTTCTTTCTTCCTCGGGACAAACCGTCCGTTGTGGTCTCGTGGACAGAGCGGCGGCGGTGCGAGCCGGCAGGGTCTTTATTGCCATTGAGGGAATGATGAGTGCGAAGCCCCGAGCTGTCGGCGTTACGCTGCCCGGCTGTCAGTAACCCTCGGGCCGCACTGAGTGACTGCGCGGTCGCCCTCTGATTTTTTTTTTCCAAAAAAATAAGAAAATTATTGTTCCTGCCGCTGTACACTGATCGTCGTCGACATGGCCGCTCCCTTCTGCCTGCTCTTCTTTGGGATCCAGGCCGCCTCGATGAGCGCCGTGGCTGGTAAGTGACTGGAAATCTGTGCCCGGGCCTTAGGCGCGGGTGGAGAGGCAGATTTAAAGAGACTACAGCAGCCCTCATTGTGCCACTTGAAGTACTGTCTTGGGGTGGGTGGGAGGAAGGTGGAGACGGGGGGGGGGGGGGGAAGGTGGGGTGGAAGGGAGAGCTGGAGGGAGGGAAGAAGGGCAGGCGGGATGGTGAAAGGGGAGACGAGGGGAGGGGTGGTGAGAAGGGGGGAGGAAGGGAAGATGGTTGGGGGGGGGTGGAGGAAGGGGGAGACGGTTGGGAGGGTAGGAGGGAGGGAGGAGACGGTTGGGGGGGGTTGAGGAAGGGGAGAGACGGTTGGGGAGGGGTAGGAGGGAGGGAGGAGACGGTTGGGGAGGGGTAGGAGGGAGGGAGGAGACGGTTGGGGGGGGTGGAGGAAGGGGAGACCGGTTGGGGAGGGGTGGGAGGGAGGAGACGGTTGGGGGGGTGGAGGAAGGGAGACGGTTGGGGAGGGGTAGGAGGAAGGGGAGAGACAGGGGGTAGGAGGGAGGGAGGAGATGGTGGGGGGGGGAGACGGGGGGGAGACGGGGGGAGGGAGTGACGGTTGCGGGAGGAGGGGGGTGAGA